>NC_090649.1:244537505-244850005 GCF_040937935.1 Hyperolius riggenbachi
TGCTCTTCTTAAAAAAAAAAAGAAAGAAAAAAAGTCACTTTCCTTTTATTATACCAATTACGTTTTTTACAAGTACTGGTGGATACCCATGTGCTTTTTATCAGCTGGTTTAAAGGGCCACTGTCGCGAAAATCGTAACATTTAAAATACATGTAAATACAAATAAGAAGCAGGTTTCTTCCAGAGTCATAAATTACTTTTCTCCTATGTTGCTGTCACTTACAGTAGGTAGCAGAAATCTGACAGAACCAACAGGTTTTGGGCTAGTCCATCTCTCTTTAGGGGATTCTCAGCATGGCCGTTATGGTTTATAAAGACACTCCTTGAAAAGGTTTTATTAAAAGAAGCTGGCCAGCCTCAGTGCACGCTGCACTTTTTTGGCAGTTGGACGGAGCAACTGCCATTCACTAAGTGCTTCTTAAAGGGGAACTGAAGAGATAGGTATATGGAGGCTGTCATGTTTATTTCCTTTTAATCAATACCAGTTGCCTGGCAGCCCTGCTGGTCTATTTCTCTGCAGTAAAATCTGATTAAAACCAGAAACAAGCATGCAGCTAGTCTTGTCAGATCAGACTTATAAGTCTGAACCACTGAAACACCTGATCTGCTGCATGCTTGTTCAGGGGCTATGGCAAATAGTAATAGAGGCAGAGGATCAGCAGGGCTGCCAGGCAACTGGTATTGTCTAAAAGGAAATAAACAGGACAGCCTCCATATACCTCTCTCTTCAGTTCCCCTTTAAAATAAAGAAAATCCTCAGAATCCCCCATGAGGATATAGGCTAATCCAAAACCTGACGGTTTTGACAGATTTCTACTACTTATGGTGACAGCAACATAGGAGAAAAGTAATTAATGTCTCATTTTACTCTGGAAGAAATGTACTTATCATCTGTACATGTTTACATATTTTACATTTTAAGATTTTTGCAACAGTGGTCCTTTAAAATACTGTATTTGTTAGTCCTATTACTGGTATTCTTACTGCCTATATAGCTGGCAGCAAGCATTGTATAATATGTTAGGACACTTATGATCTTAAATTGCTGTACTCAAACTGGATTCTATCTACGCTAATACTTTTAAAATCACAATACCCTGCTATAAGTTAACACTCTCGGTGGCCGTACAAGGGTTTTATTTTTCTTTTTTTTTGTAATTAATTACTCAATACATGAAATAGAAAAAAATTGTAGCATGCCACATCAGGCATTTATAACATTTTCTACAAAATCGATCAGGATTTATCGATTGTCACTTCATTTTCCTAAACAAATTATTTTTGTAAAATAACCTAAAATACAAACAATTTGGTTATATTGTTTCTTTAAACTGTTTTAGCAGAGGAAGCAGAAATACTAGTGAAATGATGAATACCAGTCATGATGAAGTTTGTATATTCTCAGCAAAGTTGAGTCATGATCACCATTATTGAAGTAATCCTGTGGACACACACACACACACACACACACACACACACACACACACACACACTGAAACTCGCAGCCATTAATTACTGCCTCTACTGAGAATTAAAGCGTGTCTACAGCGGTCCCTGACCCCCCTCTCTGCCAGCATGGTTCTCCCCACTTACTCTGCTGGCTGCATGACTTCACTCCGGCTATGTCGACCCCCCCCCACACACACACACACACACACACACACACACACACACACACAGAGCATGTTGCTAACCTAGAAACTAGCAACACGTCTGTACAGCCGCCCTACAATGTCACAATCCCCATAGGGCCACAATGCCTCCTGTATGTGTACAAGGCTTACAGTGAACCCAAGGTGAGAGTTATATAGAGGCTGCCATATTTATTTCCTTTTAAGTAATACCGGTTGCCTGGCTATCCTGCTGATCCTCTGCCTCTAATACTTTAGCCATAGACCCTGAACAAGCATATGCAGATCAGTTGTTTCTGACATTATAGTCAGATCTGACAATATTATCTGCATACTTATTTCTGGTGTTATTCAAACCCTACTGCAGCCAAATAGATCAGCAGGGCTGCAACTGGTATGGTTTAAAAAGAAACAAATATGTCCGCCTCCATATCACTCTTACCTTGGGTTCACTTTAAATGTTAATTAGGCAATGCTCTTTGACATCTCTAATATGAGCACAGTAAAATGCACAGTAATTTTCCTGCCCCAAGGTAAGGCAGCATTGGTATTATCCTTAATTTAGCAGCTCCATTAATGCCACTTCCAGAACTTCTCTATGTCCTGCCACTTATACCTGTGAAACCATACAAATGAGGTCTTTCCTATGTCACGGGACCACCAAAGTTCTAGATTATGTCTCTTAACCACTTGAGGACCGTAGGCTTACACCCCCTAGTGACCAGGCTATTTTTTACAATTCAGGCCAATGCAGCTTGAAGGCCTCGCTGCAGGGCTGTACAACTCTGCACACAAGTGATCCCCCCCCCCCCCCCCGCCCTTTTTTGTTGATGGGCTCTGATCCATGCCGGCATGTTTTTTTTGTTTTTATAAACATTCCCTTTTTTTCATTATTTTTATATCCCTCCTTCCCCCCGCTAACTAATCACAGCCATCGGCTGTCATAGGCATCAGCCTATGACAGCCTGACAGCCGATCGCTTCTGTGCCTCCCGGGGGACAGCCGTGTCACACGGCTGTCCCCAGTACAGCGATGCCGTATATCGCAGCGCTGTACAGTGTAAATAGCCGATGGTTTCGCCGTCTAACAGTCTCCTAGCGGCGATCGCTAGGGCCAATTCAAGCGGAGATGTGTGCGCTTTGGCCTGCGAGATCTTCTGCAAAACCCCACCCCAGGACTTCACGCCAATTGGCGTTGAGCAGTCCTGGGGCTGCCGCGTTCACGCCAATTGGCATGGAGCGGTCCGCAAGGAGTCAACCTCCTTGGTGGTAACACAGAGTCAGGCTCGGGATGGAAATCTGTAGTAGCTCAGAGTGGTAATCCCCAGTTGGATCAATGGAAGGTGTGTGATGTGCAGGGCTGCCGCAGATCTATCCAGCAGTAGGATTTTTAGGTTCTAAAGGCTTGTGAAAAAAATTGCACCGCTTTTAAACAATAAAATGTGGAAGTAATCATACCTCCAGGGAGTTTAAATGCCTTCCCTTGACTGCTATCATATCCATGTACCTAGTTGTTCCAATGGCAAAGCTCTCAATTCTAGTTACCACCATAAATGTTGCAGCTATACTCATCTGTCCCTCACACTTCTCCTCATGCATTGCTTGCCTTGTCCTTCTAAAGAGCACAATTCTTAACTAAAATAGTTAATAGTCTAAGTTTTCTGCATACAATTTGCATGAACTTTGCATCCAAGCAGGAATTATATGCATGGCATTGACCATTTCTAGTCAAACTTAACATGTTTCAATAATATGCAACATAGCCTACATTCTGTACTCTTATTCGTTTGTATTTGAAGAATTAAGCTTTTTTAAAATAGCATGTTAAAGTGGACCTCCAGACTAAAAATTGACTCAGCAGCACTGGAAAGGCCTGGTGTTTCTTTAACTTTTTCACAGCATCAGAACTTTTTTTCTCTTATACAAGCCTCATTTTTAGCTGCACAGAAAAAAACTGCCCGGGCATTTTTCCCCTTATGCTGTGCAAAGCATGATGGGATTTCTGATGTTGTTGTTCTCGTTCTGCTGTTTTGATGCATTTTTTTTTTTTTTACATTTTGAATTTGACATTTGAAGCCTAGCACGTGCAGCTGGGAGGGGTGATCAAGACACAGGACAGTTGGAACTGTGTCTCCTGCTCCCTGTCACCTCCTTTCAACCAAAAAGATGGCTGCCCCCATGACAAAGATGGCAGCCCCCATGAATCACAAACATTTGCCTGTTCTTTTAAAATGGGGTGGGTAAGAGATTATATTACCTATCTATTCTAATTAACATAACTAATGTAACTTAATGACAGTATGTTTGTTTAGGCTGAAGTTCCCCTTTAATGGTGGATTATTTTGCCACCATTAAAGTGAGGAACCTTCCCCCTCTCATAAAGTGTAAGATTAGAACAGCATTAAGCCACCTTGTTAAATTCAATGCTGCAATTAATTGTCCATTTCAATGAAGCCATCCGGACTCTAGTCCTCTAATGCTGGGGATACACAGTACGTTTCTGTACCGTGTATCGACCAGCTGATCCGGCCAGCTGATAATATTCAGCTGGCCCGATCAAGCCGCTCGACCCTCGCCCGCTCGATTCCCGCCTGTGGACAATGGCAGGGAATCGAGCGCTGATAAGGAAGCGCTGGCGGGGGTGAGTGGTAATAAATGAGCAGGGACGCGGCGGGGGTTGATCCGGTGGCTAATCGAGCCGCCGGTCGACCCGTGTATTTCCGGCATAAGGCAGAGCTCCCCATCCCTATCCTCAAGGCCCACCAGCAGTACATGTTTTGCAGGAAACCACAAGCATTCACAGGTGGGGTAATTAGTTTCTCAGCATAGCTGATTAACCAACTCTGTGGATTTCCACAAAACATGTACCATTGGTGGGCTTTGAGGACAGGGTTGGGGAACACTGCTCTAAGATGCTTGTAGTTGGTTGCAAGATGGAAAAACAGCAAACACTGCTCTACCTCTCTCCACCCGACTGGAGGTGATTTTTCAGGAGATGGAATGGATGGTTACTCCAATTAGACGAGGCGACATGTATCGCAAGCTGCTTTTACGTAAAACCCATTGGATCCTACAGGTAGGTGCTAGAATTTCAGGGGGCCCAAATGCTAGGTGGTGTGGTGTGTGTGTGTTCCCTCGGTGGTCTGATGTCCCCTGCCGCTGAGCGCCCCCCCTCCACATCGGGACCACACAGCTGCTCTTCCTGCATTGTGGCCGCGTGAGACCGTCCACACGCAAGCGCAGTAGCACGGGGCCAGCAGCTCTTGTTTCCTGCGCAGTGAAGCTTGCACGGCCCTGATATGATTAGCGTAACTGCCTTGCTGCTAATCTTCAAGGGAGCCACACTCAGTGATGGGACATCAGAGCAGGGAGGGAAGCCTCAATAGGATCCCGAGGCTTCCCTATCTTTAGGCAAGTATCTCATTTTGTACCCGAGCTTTAGCTTTAGCTCGGGTACAGGCTATGAGTTATGGCGCTTAGTGTCTCTAATCTACCAATAAAAGCTTCTATGGACTTATATAACCCTGGAGTGTGCGGACCTTGTGAATACTATAGTTGCAGGATGGATGTACAGTGGTGGAATTAAATAGTACTGTATTTATTTTCTCCTTATTTTGCCTATTGTAGATTTTTCACACTGAATGGTTTTGGGTATTTAATTGATTTATATCTAGAGACCTTAGTTTTCACGTAATGGACCAGAACAATGATGATATTTCAGCTTTGATCATGCTGACTTTGCAATAAATTTGTATTTATAAACACACACGAAAAAAATAATCAGTGTAATATGGAGTAGATACAGATTTAATTTCCACATTTCCAAAATGTCACAAATATGGGTGGTCTTTTTCCTTTATACTTAAATATCATATTGCCTTTAAATTATACCTCTTGTTTGAACATCAAGTGCCTCAGAAGCCTGAACTCATTGGCTATTACTTTGAATGCAAATGTGATTGCATAGTTATAGATTTACTCAAAAGGAAGTTTCCTAAATGTGGGAAGAGGAGAGTATCAGAGAAAAAGGGATTCACTCAACTATATTATGTACTGTTCCCATTCACTGTGGGGTGAGAGCATGTCTCAGTACATTAATTCAGTAAACAAGATGACAAATGAATGAAAGGGCAGCTCATAAGTAATTTGCAGCACTAGTGCAAAAAGATCTTTACTGTATCAAATATATTTTCAACACAGCCAAAATAAACATTTGAGAGTTGGCTTCTTGGTGCACATGGTTGCAATAAAAGCTCTATTTACTATATTATCAGAATGCAAATTTGCAAATATCAGATAAAACAGTAATATGTGCCACAATCAGGCATGGGCTCACAAGTACTTACGAGTGCCTAAGCACTCGAATTCGCGATTTAAATGAGGCTTAGGTATGTGGTGGGGAAACAAAGGGTTATTTACCCATAAGTCCGGCGTATATTGTGCACGTCAAACAGCTTGCACGTGTCCTATTGAATGCGTTGCAAGCCTCACCACCGCGCACTCCTTCCTTCCAGCTTGAAGGAGGAAGTGCGGCTTGCAACGCATTTAATAGGATGCGTGCGAGCTATTTGGAGCGCACAATATATGCTGGACTTATGGATAAATAACCCCTTGTTTCCCCGCCACACACCTGAGGCAATTAAGCTTCATTTAAATCATGAATTCGAGTGCTTAGGCACTGGCAAGTACTCGTGAGCCCATCACTGGCCACAATCCCTGAGGAGGCCAATTTAATTGGCGAAACTTGTTGGGCTTTGCTGTGACTTCGTGAGCTAGTAATGCATTTTGGCAGGGGCAGAAACAGTGGTAAGGGTCTGCTGCTATGTCCACACCACTGTATGGCCTCAGTTTCCACAGCCCTGGTCGCCTCTGGTTACATCTAAACGTTTTTCCGTCTTAGGCACATGAAAGTGTTTTTATAACCTTTAAGACCAAAAGTAGGAGTATGGGATTCAAGAACTATACAGTAGATACAATTCTTTATCTCATCAGTTTATTGTCATTTAAATTTTTTTTAGCAAAACTTATACCTTATATCCTTTAAACCTGGTGAGGTGCAGCAGAGGTTTTCTCAATTTTCCAGACACCACAAATTATTATATACCTACATATATACCTACCTACATTAAACTATATACAACTTTATGCCCCTCCACGCACCCTCCGCTCTGCCAACAAGATGAAGCTGGTTATACCCAGGATACACTTAACATTTAGTGCTCGGGCCTTTTCCTATGCAGCCCCTACTCTATGGAACTCACTTCCACAATCAGTACGAGAGGCTCCTTCTCTGGACAGCTTTAAAAAAAAAGGCTAAAAACTCACCTCTTTTCCCTAGCCTTTGAGACTGCATAATGCAGGGTCACTGCACTTTGAGTCCCCATAGAGAAAAGCGCTATATAAATATTATTGTTACATGTATTACTGAGGCATGGAAAGTGCTAACGTTTCCATACCTTCAATGAAGCGCATTATTCTGTGTTTTTTTTTTTTTTACAATTAAATTACATTTTTTTATACCTGATCTAGGTCTCATTTCCATTAACGCTTACCTTTTAATAATGTTTTTATATTTCTTATATTTTTGAAGCACCTGCTTCCCTCCCAAAAACTAGTTAATACACATACAAAAAGTCAGTAAATGGAAAATGTATGAATCATTCATGCAAGTTTTTTATGTTAGAAAATTAAAACTTTACAAAGTATGACACTATCCCCATTTTTAGTATCATTAACCCCTTGGCCCATGTGCAACCTGGTATTCCCCTAGGGAACTTGGGTCTAAGAATCCTTATTCAATGTTATGGACAAGGTGAACTTCCCTACCTTCAGAGCCCATAAAGAGGTGAGGTTAAGATCAACAGTAAGTAAGAAACACAATTCAGGTAATAGTACATAAATGTTGAGGTACTTAAAGGACCTCCGTCGCAAAAATCTTAAAATGTTAAATACATGGAAACATATACAAATAAGAATTATGTTTCTTCCAGAGTAAAAATGAGCTATAAATTACTTTTCTTCTATGTTGCTGTCACTTGCAGTAAGTAGTAGAAATCTGACATTACCGATCAGATTTTGGACACTAGCCCAAAGCACTTAGTGAATGGCAGTTGCTCCGTCCAACTGGCAAAAAAGCGTACGGTGAGCAGGGAGGCTGGCCAGCATCTTTGTATAAATCTTTTTCAGGGAGTGTCTTTATAAAGAATAAAGGCCATGCTGAGAATCCCCTATGGAAAATGGACTAGCCCAAAACCTGTCGGTAATGTTGGATTTCTACTACCTACTGTAAGTGACAACAGCATAGGAGAGAAATAATCTATGGCTCATTTTACTCAGGAATAAATGTACTTCTTATTGGTATGTGTTTTAAATTTTAAGATTTTGGTGACAGTTCCTCTTTAAAGGAGGAAACTTGTAGTCCACCTTAATACCAAGGGCCCAGATATTAGCCTCCTCGCAGGTTTTGCGTTTAGTAACCCTGAAGACTTTAAGCCTATTTTGCCTTAGTGTGTACTAGTAAGGAGGCCAGACTGGGAACTCCTTGGTGGAATGGTTTAGTGTTCTCTAAAGCAGTAAGGAAAATTGTTATATCTACAAAGAACTATGAAACATAATTGACATAGAAAGATAAAGATGTTAATACAAAGTGCTAGAATACTTCTGCCACCGGCAGTATGAAAAATTTGTAATACAGTTTTAAGCTTTTTGAGTGCCTTACTGTGGATAAATCAGGGATCATTCTATGACACTGAATACCATAAAAAATATTTGTCTGAAGTGTGTCTTTTTAACAAAACAATCTACATTTTAACACCTATGATGAGCTTTCCTTTTGGGACAACACCTACTGAAAGTCTGTACAGGCCTTTGGCTCTTAATGTGCTACTTTAGTAGTAATTTATTTACAGTTATTTATGCTTTGCATAGTGGTACTGATTAAAAATGTCCCTCTTTCAATGTTCTGGTCTGCTTCACATTGTGACTATCTTACAAAGAAGGTTTTGTTAAAGTCTACATTGCAATTTTTGTATGTACAGTGGAGGTGGGATTACATTGAGGCCCATGGGTCTGTAAATATACTGCTGCCCACACCATCTGCATGGGGAGTTGTTTTTTTTTGCTATTTGTATCCCTCACTGCTAAAAATAATTGCACTCATGTATATTTTATTATAGAAACGTCGTATAATATTATACTTAATTGTTTAAATTGTAACAAACACATTTCTTCACACATAACGCTGCCTGGATATTGACCTTTCTCTGAATGGGAGCATTCTATGATAGAATTGAAAGACCGAGCATGAAGGCGATGCTGCACACAGAGGCATTACAGAGCAGGGAGGGATGAAGAGATCGGGTTTCCCAGGCAGTCGGATGATATGCAGCACTAGCACAAAGGTGATGCCGTAAAGCCTGCGCACTCAGCATAGGATGATCAAGGAGTAGCAGATGGGATGGTCAGATACGGGGTAAACAGGGATGCTACACACAGGAGGACCACAGCAAGGATGAGCCTGTCAGGCCGCACGCTTACCTGCAATGGTCAGACTCCAGCTGTAAAAGCGCAGCGAATCATTGATGAGCTGAGACACAGTGGTCAGCATCGTGCCTCTTTACGTCCAGCAGCCTGACCACGTCTAACCTCTATCCCTAGACACAGCGCGAGGGGTTACTAAGGACTGGCCCACCGGAGCATGGCGTAAAAGCTTTCAGCCGGGTAACAAAACCGAGGATGATGGCGGAGGAGAACTGCGCCACCTCTCAGCCAACTGACAGCTCGGCGCGCACACGTGACGCGGTTACCGTGGTTACAGCCGCATTCCAAGCCCGACCCTCCGGGGACAACAACAGCCAATGGTTCCATGGCAGGCGGGACTCGCATGATAATGAGCAATACAGGGAGGGGGTGGCTGCAATAGGCGTGACGTGGCGGCTGCTGAGTTTGCAGCGAATTGTTTGCTGCAGCGCTGGTGGGTTACTCTTTCCACACTTCATACTACAAGTAGAAGTAGATGGACGTATTCACAGAACGGATAGAACGTATCACGCACCCTACTGCGTTTATTAAATCTCCTACTCATAGGAAAACGTCACAAGGGGCTCTATTCATAAAAAAGTCGTGGCGAAAAAACTCCTGGAGGGAAAATACCGCAGCGGTATTTTAGACTTTTTGGGCTCTATTCATAAAAGGTTACCGCAAGTTTTCCGCTCAAAACAGCGGATTTTCCCGTCCATTTAGCAAAGTGGGCATTCATAAAAGCTGTTCCCGCATGAAAATCTACAATCCCGCAGCAGAGCGCGAAATTTCCGCCCTCTCCAGTGTTTTTCTAGATTTATCTAGAAAAAAAGTAACAAAATGGCCATTCATGAAGTTTAGAGGAAGCGGTATGTGGACGGGAAATACCGCTTCCTCTGATTTTGCGGATTACATACAAGTGAATGGGACAGACCTCCCAGAGAGAGCAGCGCACGGAGGGACTCTGCCGGCTGAAGTGTTTCCGCATGCCTTGCGACAGCTTACCGCCAGCTTTCAGCGGGAGATCTCCGCTCTTGCATCGCAGCTGGCAAGATTTTTTTGAATGACCACCCAGAAGTGTAAAATACCGCTGCGGTATTTTCCCTCCAGGAGTTTTCTCGCCACAACTTTTTTATGAATAGAGCCCTTTGTTACTTTTTTCTAGATAAATCTAGAAAAACACTGGAGAAGGCGGAAATTTCTCGCTCTGCTGGGGGATCGCAGATTTTCATGCGGGAACAGCTTTTATGAATGCCCACTTTGCTAAATGGACGTGAAAATCCGCTGTTTTGAGCGGAAAACTTGTGGGAAGGTTTTATGAATAGAGCTCAATTTGCTGAAGCCACTATTCGTCCTGGTTGATTTAAATGCAAAATAACTGCAAAAGATCTATTTGATTCAACCCAATCAAAAAGTCGCATTTCTCTGCTTGAATTAAAATAGTTTATTTGTATGAAAAAATATTGCAAGTAAAACACTAGTTCAGGATCAGAAATCGTGTACAGTCATGCAGCTGCTAGTTTTGAATTGCCAGTTGGGGCACAAAGTAAATGCTGCCATCAGGCTAGGTAGGTTCCATTGCATACCCTGTAACGCTAACAAAAGGGAAAGCTAGTTTTAACACTGAGGGTTGCATACGCTGTAAAAACAGCATTGCAATGTAAGAGAAAAGTTGCACAGTGTATCACATATAGTGAAGCTTAGGTAGGTTTACACTGGCATTAAAAACTGCGTTTAGCAGAAGTGAATGGACCATAGATCATGGGCGTAAATAGAATTCTCTGGGCCCCCCTGCAAAACTTTGGATGCCCCCCCCCCCCAGCTGTTGTTGCTGGAGGACAGTGCTGATGTAGCACAGGTGAGGGGGGGGGGGGGGGGGAGTCGGGCCCTCCTTCAGTCTGCTATTTGTGCCCGCTGCTACCCCTTCCTGTGCTGTGCCTCCTCCTGCCCCTAAAAAGGGCCCCCTCAGGCTTCTCACTAAGGGCCTCCCTGCAGCTGCATCCCTTGCAGGGGCTATTGTTACGCCCCTGGACCAGATCCTAACGGATGTCAACAAAACCAATGTCAATAGGACACGTTCAAATTGCTCCATTAGAACGGATCTGTTTGGGCTGTTCTGCTGAACAGACCTCAAATTTGGGGTGGGAATGATTGTTCCAGATCGGCAGAGGCGTTGCATTGACTGCGCGCTAACGTGAGTTACATGAGAGTCACAGATGAAAAAAATTGACGCATTTTAAAAACAGATCCATTCCACGGATCAGTTTTTCATCCATTCACTGTGAACCAGGCCTTAGTGAGGCCTCATTTCCATGAACAGCTGAACTGCTCATTTGTCGAGCATTTTAGCCTACTGGTTGCCTACTGGCACTAAAAAAAAAGTCGTGTTGCGTCTGAGCAATGCAAATGGTGCTCAGATGCAGCCACAGGGGAAGGGAGCAGCCAGTGAATGAGAGCAGTTGACAGTCGGTAAATTACCGCTTTCAGCTGGTCGTGGAAAAGAACAGCACGCTTAACCGTTAACACGCACATTGTTTGGTACCACACAGCATGCCTTGCAGAGTGCATTCAGTATCATCGTTGGCAAAACACCTCACCCTGCTCATGCACAAACTCCCGGGCCACGCTGCTTACTACGTGGGACACGTAATTCGGGCACTGGATATTGCCGGTGGCTGAATAACCTTTTTATTTTGCTGATTTGTGTGTCGCCCGGCTAAAACACAAACCCAAATGAGCCACGCAGCGCTGGCACCAAAACGATCGGCAATGGACCAAAATCAGCTGCCGTGTGTCAATTATGCCAATGAACCTATCACACTGCTAACATGCTGATGTGAATGCAATTATTTTGTCCGACACTGTAACGCCCCAGTGTGAACGTAGCCGAAAAGTCACATCATGTGGTATGCATGAATTGTGACACATACCGTGAAACATACAATACATAAAAAGTATGCCTCACTGCAACTGTAAACATGCACATCGTCTGGTACTGCACAGCATGCCTTGTTTTGATGGATTCCTTCATATGGCACTGCTAAGCCACTAATATGAACGTTTCATTCCAGTGTGAACCAAGCTTTAAACTGCATAAAAGCGTATGACCATTCTCTGCAGAGGTGGGCAGTGCAGCGGCCCCCGACCTCCCTCAATGCAGCTGAGATAATTGTTCTTTCCTTATTATTCCTGCCTGTTCTGTCCACCCTCCTCATTAACAGAACTGTCTGTACAGAATTCAGCCCAAACTATTAGAGATGGCCCGAACCTCCGATTTTAGGTTCGCGAACTACCGCAAAAGGTTAGGTTCGTGCGAACATTCGCGAACCGCAATAGACTTCAATGGGGATGCGAACTTTGAAAACTATAAACATTTATGCTGCCCACAAAAATGATGGAAAAGATGTTTCAAGGGGTCTAACACCTGGCGGGGGCATGGCGGAGTGGGATACATGCCAAAAGTCCAGGGGAAAAATCTGGACTTGACGCAAAGCAGCGTTTTAAGGGCAGAAATCACATTGAATGCTAAATTGCAGGACTAAAGTGCTTTAAAACATCTTGCATGTGTATACATCAATCAGGTAGTGTAATTAAGGTACTGCTTCACCCTGACACACCAAACTCACTGTGTAACGCACCACAAACAGCTGTTTGTGTAGTGATGGCCGTGCTGGACTGGTGCACACCATGGCGAGAGTGCAGGCCGTGGCTGTTATCAAGCCCATATGGTCGCCGGGCTGTGGTAACTCAATGATAGAACAACAGTGACTGTCCAGCTGATCAAATTTGGTCTGTCCACAATAAAGCAACGACCTTATTATCTTGGGTGTGCCCCCCACTGTGTAACGCACAACAAACAGCTGTTCGTGTAGTGACGGCCATGCTGGACTGGTGCGCACCATGGCGAGAGTGCAGGCTGTGGCAGTTTTCAAGCCCATATGGTCGCCGGGCTGTGGTAGCTCAATGATAGAACAACAGTGACTGTCCAGCTGATCAAATTTGGTCTGTCCACAATGAAGCAACGACCTTATTATCTTGGGTGTGCCCCCCCACTGTGTAACGCACCACAAACAGCTGTTTGTGTAGTGACGGCCGTGCTGGACTGGTGCGCACCATGGCGAGAGTGCAGGCCCTGGCGGTTTTTAAGCCCATATGGTCGCCGGGCTGTAGTAGTTTGTGTGTGCCCCCCGAGACACTCATATAGCCGTTGGTCATTGCTTCATTGTGATATGCAAGCCCCTTCACCGCGGCAAGGTAATAATCACGAAGGGGAATTGGCACATGTACATGCCTTTTGTTTTGTTGTTGAAGCTGCACTGCAGCCAGAAAAATTAGGCAGGCATGTACACGCACCAGAAAAAGTAATATAGTGGCCGCTGCTAGCAGCGGCCTTAAAAATTCAGTAATCCATCTGGAGTCCTGGACCCTGTTGGTGGTGGCAGAGAAGGCAGTCAAGCGGCCAGCAGGCAGAGGCACTGTGTGGGGAGCGACTTAGTCTTGGGGCAGGCAGTCACAAAAGCGTGCAGGTAGAGATGCTGTGTGTGGGGACTGACTTAGTCTTCGGGCGGGCAGTAGCCCTCCGGAATCCATGCCTCATTCATTTTGATGAAGGTGAGGTACTGAACACTTTTGTGACTTAGGCGACTTCTCTTCTCAGTGACAATGCCTCCAGCTGGGCTGAAGGTCCTTTCTGACAGGACGCTTGAGGCAGGGCAAGACAAAAGTTGAATGGCAAATTGGGACAGCTCTGGCCACAGGTCAAGCCTGCGCACCCAGTAGTCCAAGGGTTTATTGCTGCTCACAGTGTCTACATCTACACTTAAGGCCAGGTAGTCGGCTGGGTGCGCTCACGTAGGTAGGTGGGTGCACTGTGAACAACAGACAGGTATATGCAGTGATGGGTATTATAATATGCACCTGTCAAACACAGACAGGTACCGGACAGGCACAGTGACACTGCGTGCGCTCACGTAGGTAGGTGGGTGCACTGAACACAACAGGTAGGTATATGCAGTGATGGGTATTACAATGTGCACCTGTCACACACATACAGGTACCGGACAGGCACAGTGACACTGTGTGCGCTCACGTAGGTAGGTGGGTGCACTGAAGTGAACAACAGGTAGTATATGCAGTGATGGGTATTACCAATCTGCACCTGGCACAGTAGTAATTATACCACCAAGGGGCCAAAGGCCAGCTGCTACTGAGTTACAGGGCTGTATATAATGCAAGTGGGCCACACATACACACACACAAAAAATAGATCACATGAACAAGATTAGCTCTCAAAAGAGCTGTAGAGGGGTGCTTTTTTTTTTAGCAATAAGAATCAGCAAGGAGCAAGCTAACAAGCCTACAAGAACCTAACTAAGCTTTCCCTATGAGAGTCTGCAGCAGCTCTCCCTTCTCTAGTTACTGCAGGCACACAAGTGAGTGAAAAGCCTGACGCTGCCTGCATTTTATAAGGGGGGCGGGGGCCCTCCAGGAGGGAGTGTAGCCTGATTGGCTACAATGTGCCTGCTGACTGTGATGTAGAGGGTCAAAGTTGACCCTAATGATGCACTATGGGGGCAAATCGAACTTCCAGAAAAGTTCGCGGTTCTCCGCGAACCACAGAAGTTCGCAGGTGAACCGTTCGGGCCATCTCTATTCATTTGATCATAACTTTATCAGCTGCTTATCACACCTGAATGATCTATTTCTTTTTCACCATAAAATTAGGCTTTTTGGGGGCTTGTTTTCAGTAATTGCTTTATTCTCTATGCATTTTATATGTAAAAAAATACACTATTTCTCCAATTCCATTCATTACACAGTTTTAAAATAAGCAATGCTACTATAACTAAAACACATTTTAGTTGCCTGTTAGTCCCAGTAATTACAACATTTAAATTATATTCCTCGTACAATGTATGTATGGTGACAATATATTATTTGGAAATAAAGGTGTATTTTTTCTGTTTTGGGATTTTTGTATCTGGTCAATAATTACAAGCCCTTATTTGCTAACATAATAGTAATAAACCCTAATGGCGTACATATTAAAAAAGCTGTGTCCCTAAGGCAACTATTTATGTAAATTTTTTATAAAACTGTTAGTGTATACAGTTGTGTTCAAAATTATTCAACCCCCAATGCAGTAAAGGGTTTTAGGGAATTTAGGCCTGGTGCACACCAAAACACACTAGCAGATCCGCAAAATGCTAGCAGTTTTTGAAACGCTTTTTCTTATTTTTCTGTAGCGTTTCAGCTAGCGTTTTGCGGTTTTGTGTAACGGTTTTGGTGTAGTAGATTTCAGATATTGTTACAGTAAAGCTGTTACTGAACAGCTTCTGTAACAAAAACGCCGGCAAAACCGCTCTGAACAGGCGTTTTTCAGAGCGGTTTGTGTTTTTCCTATACTTAACATTGAGGCAGAAACGCATCCGAAATCCAAAAAATGCCTCACCCCGGCATTTTTCGTTTCTGCAAAACGCCTCCCGCTCTGGTGTGCACCACCCCATTGAGATACATTGACCAAGCGGATCCGCAGCCGCAAACGGCTGCAGAAACGCTGAAAAAGCTGCTCGGTGTGCACCAGCCCTAAGTGTATATTTGTAATTGTGTTCAGAATGAAATCTTACAAGGACTTTTTAAAGAACCAAATGCAACTAAAATGACATCAATTGTTTTTGTAACACAGTATTAAATGTTTTTTTTTGTGATTTCTTCATTGACAAAATTATTGAACCCCTTAAAGGGAACCAGAGACGAAGCACCCTCATGAATTTTACCATATATACAGTATCAGTGAGAACATTAGAGAAAACAGCTACCTTGCTTTCTGTTTCATTCTGCACTGCAGTTTGCTTCTAATCAGCCCTGATAAAATCCCCGACTGAGCATTCAGTCTGGCTTTGCTCAGGAATATTTATAGCTCAGTCTGTGTTCTCTGGTGTCTTTTTAAGTCCAAGCCTGCCCCCTGCTGGCTCTGCTCAGGAATCATTATAGCTGAGTCATTATATGACTGAATGCTCAGTCGGGGATTTTATCAGGTCTGATAAGAAACAAGCTGTGCAGTGCAGAATGAAACAGAATGCATAGTAGGTGTTTTCCCTAATGTTCCCACTGATCTATATGGTAAAATACATGAGGATACTTTGTCTCTGGTTCACTTTAAAGACTTCCACTCTTAAGAACAGAGGTTCATTGAAGTGTTTTCGATCAACTGTTGAAAACACCTGTGGATGTTAACGAGCAGCAATCAAGCAAAATAAGCACCAATTAGGCAGATTTAAAATGGACTGTGATACTCAGCTCCTTCTAGACATTTACTGATGTGTTTACAAACATGGTGAAGTCAAGAGAATGGTCCAGGAAGACAAGAGAAGAGGTGATTTCTCTTCACAGGAAGGGCAATGGCTATAAGAAGATTGCAAAGATGTTAAACATACCATGAGACACCATAGGAAGCATCATTCCCAAATTCAAGGCAAAGGGCACTGTTGAAAGGCTACCTGGTCGTGGCAAAAAGAAGATGCTGACTTCGACTGTTGTGCGCTACCTGAAGCACAAAGTGGAGAAAAGTCCCCATGTGACTGCTGAGGAACTGAAAAAAGATTTGTCAGATGCGGGTACTGAAGTTTCAGCTCAGACAATAAGGTGCACACTGCGTAATGAAGGCCTCAATGCCAGAACTCCCAGGCGCACCCCCTTGCTGTCTCCAAAGAATAAGAGGAGTCGACTGCAGTATGCAAACATTCATGTGGACAAACCACAAAAGTTTTGGGATAGTGTTCTGTTGACTGATGAAACAAAATTAGAAATGTTTGGGCTCATGGATCAACGCTATGTTTGGAGGAGGAAGAACAAGGCCTATGAAGAAAAGAACACCTTGCCTACTGTAAGGCATGGCGGGGGGTCAATCATGCTTCGGGGCTGTTTTGCTTCTGCAGGTACAGGGAAGCTTCAGCATGTGCAAGGTACCATGAATTCTCCTCAGCACCAGGAGATATTGGATGAAAATGTGATGCAGTCTGTCACAAACCTGAGGCTTGGGAGATGTTGGACCTTCCAACAGGACAATGATCCCAAGCATACCTCCAAGTCCACTAGAGCATAGTTGCAGATTAAAGGCTGGAACATTTTGGAGTGGCCATCGCAGTTACCAGACTTAAATCCGATTGAGAACCTCTGGTGGGACTTAAAGAAAGCAATTGCAGCACGCAAGCCTAAGAATATGACTGAACTAGAGGCTTTTGCCCATGAAGAATGGGCTAAATACCCGTAGATCGCTGCAAGACACTTGTGTCAAGCTATGCTTCACATTTAACCTCCTTAGCGGTAACCCCGTGCTGGACACGGGGTAAGCCGCCGCGGAGGATATCTCGGCCCCTGGTGGGGTGATTTCCGTTCTGTAAAGTGCTGTACGCGCAGCTAGCACTTTGCTAGCCGCACATACAGCTTAATCGGCGATCGGCCGCACGCAGAAGCGGAAGAGGCCCCCCCACCAGAGCCCTGCGCAGCCCGGACCAATCTCTCCCGGGCAGCGCAAAGGGCTGGATCGGATGGGTCTGACGTCAGGACGTCGTGACGTCATTCCGATCGTAGCCATGGCGACAGGAGAAGCCAAACAGGAGATCGCGTTCTATATGCAATCTCCTGTTTACTTTTGTTGCCGGCGGCGATCGGACTAGAGGGACACATGCGCTCTCTAGTGGTGTTTCATGTAGCTACCACTCAGGTAGCTACATGAAACAAAAACAAAAAAAATTACAAAAAAAGTGCAATGCAGCCTCTTTGGCGGAAAAAAATGCACCGCCAAGGAGGTTAAAATCTGTTATAACTGGAAAAGGATGTTGTACTAAGTACTAAGAATGAATGTCACTTGGGGGTTGAATAAAACTGATAATGATGTGAGCGCAGTAAAGACATTTGTGGTTATTTCATTATAAATGATATGTTATATTTGTCTGACTTACAAGTGCCTCTTTGATTTAATTGTAAACAAGGTGACTGAAATGATCAAAATCAATGTCAAACAGGCTAAACCACTCAATTTCAGTGGGTGTTGAATCATTTTGAACACAACTGTGTACGCACGCACGCACGCACGCACACACACACACACACACACACACTATAAATGAGTACATCCCCTTTAAAAGTACGAATTTAATCAGTAGCTCAATGAACAAAGGAACAATTTCCAAAATTTTCACAAGGCTGAGTTTTATTGAACACTTGTTTAACTCCATAACTTGAAATTAAAGGGAACCAGAGAGGAACGCGCAAAATAAAAAAGAGAAAGCTTTTATACATACCTGGGGCTTCTTCCAGCCCCATAAGCCTGGATCGCTCCCACGCCGCCATCCTCCGCTTCCTGGATCGGCGGTACCGGGTCCCGTCACTTCCGGCGGACGCGGCCAATTGTCCGCATCACAGCGGCTCGCTTCATACCCGTACGCATGCGGCTGCGCAGTAGGCAGCCTCATGCGTACTAGTATAGAGGGAGCGCCGTGGGATGCGGACAATTGGCCGCGTCTGCCGGCCGACTGGCGGCCATGACGGGACCCGGTACTGGCGGATCCAGGCAGCAAAGGACAGCGGCGTGGGAGCGATCCGTGCGTATGGGGCTGGAGGAAGCCCCAGGTATGTATAGTATCTTTTTCCTGGGGCCTCTGGTTCCCTTTAAAGGGACTCCGAGCAGTGCAGAAACTATGGAAAGATGCATATCATTTTAAAGCTCTCTTTCTCCTCTTTCCAATGATATATAAACCGCCGCCCTAGGCCTTTTAGTTTTCTCTATTTTTGCGATTGAAATTGCCGCGGCCACGATTTCAATCACGAAAATAAAGAAAACTAAAAGGCGTAGAGTGACGATTTAGGTGTCGCCAGAAAGAGGAGAAAGAGAGCTTTAAAATGATATCCATCTTTCCATAGTTACTTGTATTACACAGGACGACACTTTCCCCAGTGTCAGCAGCTCTATTCAGCAGAAAAAGTCGTCCTATGTAATACAATGTAACTATGGAAAGATGGATATCATTTTAAAGGTGGCCATACATGGTACAATTTTTCAATTAGATAATTTAGTTCAATTATTCTGTTAGATCGAATATAAAGATTTTTCCAGCATGTCCGATCATTTTTCCCGAAAAAACGGGATAATCGTTCGAATTTCTTGATCGGAAAAAAAAATATTTTCAACTTTCATTCAATTCGATCATTTAGATTGAATAAACGGGAAAATCGAACATTTTTATTGTATCGTGTATGGGCACCATAAAGCTCTCTTTCTCCTCTTTCTGGCGACACCTAAATCGTCACTCTACGGCTTTTAGTTTTCTTTATTTTCACGATTGAAATCGCGGTCACGGCAATTTCAATCGCGAAAATAGCGAAAACTAAAAGGTGTAGGGCAGCGGTTTATATATCATTGGAAAGAGGAGAAAGAGAGCTTTAAAATGATATGCATCTTTCCATAGTTTCTGCACTGCTCGGAGTCCCTTTAAGGTTAATAATATAACTTGGATCACAAAATCTTCAGCTTTACTCAAATTGGTTGAAGCAAATATGAATATACCCCACAAAAAAAACTACTACATCTAGTATTTTGTATGACCATGATTTTTAAGGACAGCACCAAGTCTTCTAGGCAGGGAAAGAAACAAGTTGGCAACATATCGCAACTTCTATCTTTTTCCATTCATCAAGAATAACCTCTTTTAGAGCCTTTAGAATTCCCCACAGGTGTTCAATTGGATTCAGAACAGGAGATATACTTGGCCATTCAATCACCTTCACCGTGTTGTTCTTCAAAAATGCAACAGTAGCTTTAGATGTGTTTTGGATCATTACACATAAACAAACAAGGAGGCAAAGCAACCTCCTCTTAACTTATAATAAAGATAATGAAATTCATGACACTAAATTCATTTGTACCAAAATCTTTATTTTACCAACAACCACTGGCTAAAAACAAAACCACAATAGGGCGTGGCTCCCCCAGGCTCCAATGATCCAATAAATAGGTATTGGCGGTAAGTGCCGTAAAAATATACCTATGTTTCCTATTTGACCAATCTAATATGGTGTCACCCCATAAATTTTGTAGGCATGCAAACCAATATGCATGCGAACAGGTTCACATGCATAATGGTGTGAAAAGGGAAAAACATCCAGTATGCGGCAGTCCTGTGGGTGAAAATGCCTTGTTAATGCTAGAGGTCAGAGGAGAATGGGCCGACTGATTCAAGCTGATAGAGCAACGTTGACTGAAATAACCACTCGTTACAACCGAGATACGCAGCAAAGCATTTGTGAAGCCACAACACGCACAATCTTGAGGCGGATGGGCTACAACAGCAGAAGACCCCACCGGGTACCACTCATCTCCACTACAAATAGGAAAAAGAGGCTACAATTTGCACGAGCTCACCAAAATTGGACAGTTGAAGACTGGAAAAATGTTGCCTGGTCTGATGAGTCTCGATAGGGTCAGAATTTGTCATAAACAGAATGAAATACATGGATCCATCATGCCTTGTTGGTGGTGTAATGGTGGTGGTGTAATGGTGTGGAGGATGTTTTCTTGGCACACTTTAGGCCCCTTAGTGCCAATTGGGCATTGTTTAAATGCCACAGGCTACCTGAGCATTGTTTCTGACCATGTCCATCCCTTCATGACCACCATGTACCCATCCTCTGATGGCTACTTCCAGCAGGATAATGCACCATGTCACAAAGCTCGAATAATTTCAAATTGGTTTCTTGAACATGACAATGAGTTCACTGTACTAAAATGGCCCCCACAGTCACCAGATCTCAACCCAATAGAGGATCTTTGGGATGTGATGGAACCGGAGCTTTGTGCCCTGGACGTGCATCTCCATCAACTGCAAGATGCTATCCTATCAATATGGGCCAACATTTCTAAAGAAACAGCTCTCATCTGCGCAATAGAGCGGACCCGATCGGGCCTGGCTATTTCCACTGGAGCCCAGCCTGAAAGCTGCTGGTGCATCTGTAGAGAGTGGCGAAAAGCCCTAACAAGCGGACTTTTGGGATACCCAGTACTGGATCGCCTCTGCCGAGGACGGGGGAAGTCTCTTCCATCCAGAGGCTTTCCCCTCCCAAGGTAAGTACCCCTAAGGGGACCTTATTCCCCTTCAGGTTCACTTTAAGTCCTTGTGGGCTAGAATAGATTGCCTAATCCTTAGAGTCATGTTGCCCATAGTCTTTGGGGTCCCTACTGTTCCTGGTCTTCTTTGTCTTTGTATGGCTTCCGCCATTGAATAGCCACCATCGAGTATACTCCCAGAAGTTCCCCCCCAGCAGTGACAAGTGTGCATGCCTGAGTTCCGTACTGGCAAATGCGCAGCAAAAGGAAGTGCTTGTCTATGACCGCTTTCTGTTACTGCCCATATGTGGTTTGGAACTTGTGCATACTCGGGGACGTCTGGGAGGATGTTAGGAGGAGACGACTGGGTGGGGGGGGGGGGGTGGGGGATGACTCAAAGACAATGAGCAGCATGAGGAGTCTATGATTAGGTCATCTAGCCCAGAGGTTCTCAACAAGTTGTTCGCGTACGAAAGCACAGTCAGGGGTACGTAGCACAGCTGAGCTGGCTTACTCATATCCACTTGTGTGGTCTGCCTGCCGCACTCTGCACGGAAACCGCGCTTATGTAACGTCAGATTGTGTTGCCTCAATGCTGCCCTCTGTGGCAGACATGCGCACAAATCACTTCCTCATTCCGTAAGCCAGCACAATCAGACAGAGCAGCTCAGTCAGACTGTGCTTCTGCGGAGCTGCCCTCCCAGCACAGAGTAAGTTCAGGTCTGCAGTATGAACAGAGTTCTGTGAATCACACCGTCTCCAGCGTGTTGCGGCACAAGGAATTTCTTTCTGTGTCGTAGCTGGGATACTGCAGCCATCCCGGCTCTAAACTTTCTCACTGGAATGAAAGGAGCGAGCAGCCTGTGAGCGGGAGGCAGAGAGGCATGTCACAGCCCACAGATCTGTCTCTACAATAAGAGATAAGAGGAAGGATTCATGCTGAGGTGAACTCCGTGTGAAGGAAAAACAAGCCCAGGATCCAGCCACTGGGCAGAGCATGTATCTCACCACTGCGCCGTAAGCTCCCGATGACGCGCGAGAGAGCGAGCACCCGCACAGCCGCAATCTAGTTAGACATGTAATTAGACTGAGACAGGCAGCGGGGAACGGAGGATGGTAGGAGGACAGAGTGGGACCTGACAGCTGCAGGGGGCAGATAGAAGCCCCAGGTAAGTGTCAGTTTTGGGGTTTTTTACACCCTCCAGAGGAGCACAAGCTCAGCACGCTATGCTGTGGTAGTGCAGCTTAGCGTGCGCTGGTTACTTACACTCCCTCCTCTCCTTGTAGCCAACGGCTGCTCCACTCCTCCCGCCCTGAGCACCGGCGGATCCAGCAATACACTGTCTGTCACTTGATGGGCCAATTAACGTGCAGTGATAACTTCCTATACATACAGCCACTTGACTCAAAGGGACTCAGTGCGGAACGAGTGGAGTGGCGGTTAGTTACAAGGAGAGGAGGGAGCGTAAGTTACCAGCGCACGCTACGCTGCACTACCACAACTTAGTGTGCTGAGCTTGTGCTCCTTTCATTAAGCTATATATATATATATATATATATATATATATATATATATATTACATGAGCCCCCCACCCCTAACCTGCCCCCGAGCCCCCTTAAAGAGACACTGAAGCTGAAAAAAATTATGATATTATGATTTGTATGTGTAGTACAGCTAAGAAATAAAACATTAAGATCAGACACATCAGTCTAATTGTTTTTAGTGCAGGAAGAGTTAAGAAACTCCAGTTATTATCTCTATGCAAAAAAGCCATTAAAGGGACACTTAAGAGAAACAAAAAAAATTAGTTTTACTCACCTGGGGCTTCCAATAGCCCCCTGCAGCTGTCCGGTACCCTCGCCGTCTCCCTCCTATCCTCCTGGCCCCGCCGGCAGCCACTTCCTGTTTCGGTGACAGGAGCTGACAGGCTGGGGACGTGAGTGATTCTTCGCGTTCCCAGACACATTAGCACCCTCTATGCTGCTATATGGTATATGATATATGCTATAGCAGCATAGATGGCGCTATTGTGGCCAGGAACGCGAAGAATCACTCGCGTCCCCAGCCTGTCAGCTCCTGTCACCGAAACAGGAAGTGGCTGCCGGCGGGCCAGGAGGATCGGAGGGAGACGGCGAGGGTACCGGAAAGCTGCAGGGGGCTATTGGAAGCCCCAGGTGAGTAAAACTCATTTTTTTTGTTTGACTTAAGTGTCCCTTTAAGCTCTACGACTTTCAAAGTTGTGGAGAGGGCTGATATCTGAATTTTATTATCTCAACTGTTTTCTTTTTCTCTGGGAGAGGAGAGGTCATTAGTTCACAGACTGCTCTGAAAGAATCATTTTGAATGCTGAGTGTTGTGTAATCTGCACATATTAGAGAATGATGCAATGTTAGAAAAAACACTATATACCTGAAAATAAAAATATAATATTTTCTTTGCTGCTAATCTTCTAGTCATTATTCATAGTACACAACCAATTCATTATATCACATTTTTTTTTCCGCTTCAGTGTCTCTTTAAAGGTAGCTGCATTATTGTGTGGCCCTTTGCTCTCTCCCAACAGTGTTTTGTAGGGATGAACATTCCGATTTGTACCGTTATTCCAAATGCTTCAGAACAGAATTGAAATGTAAACTTATGAACACTGCATATTTATCTGAATTCAGGGGGTACTCGGCTAGAACTGAATTGCGATAGGGGGTACTTGGGTCAAAAGAGTTGAGAAACACTGCAGTATATTTTTAACAGTGACTCTCAAGCAACCAGAAACTACATTTATCTGATACGCCAATCCTCGTATGCTGGATAACAGATTTTGCTGTAACACGTTTTGACAGAACCTGAAGATTGGGATACCTTGCAAACATCAAAATGACAAGTATAAGGATAATGAACAGCAATTTCAGCTTGAAATGACAAATGATCCGTTTAATAGTTCTGAGTTTATGCAAATGTGTACAGCTTGGATGGTCCAATCCAGACTGTCTACATATGCTTAAAATTAAAATAATCTTTGTATCAGCTCAGAACTGTTAGCATGTAATTGACCATCCCTAGTTTCAGCCATGATATGTCTGGGTGTCTTTTATCATATGTTTCAAAAACATGCTCAAGTTAATTGCTTCCTGAAAACTGCTCTTGAGCTAGGCATACCGAATTCAATTCAATTTATTGTCATTGTGTAACACAACGAAATTACTTTTCATGACAACCCCACGGTGCATAGAGGGAACATAGTGATAGTAACAAGGAAGAGAAGAAATTATACAAGTATGCCAGGTATTATAGATGTTTAAACAATTTGTACACAGTGTTAATTATTTCAGAGGGGATTCAGAGTTCATCAAGTTTATGGTGGATGGGAAAAGCTGTCTTTCAGTCTGTTTGTGTGTGTGCGGATTGATCTAAAACGTTTACCTGATGGAAGGAGCTCAAACAGGGCATTTCCAGTGTGAGTGTTGTCCTTGATAATGTTTTTGGCCCTTCTCACGCTGCGAGTATTATACAAAAGTTCCAGTGATGGTAGTTCAGTGCCAATAATGGCTTCTGCTGTTTTAACAACTCGCTGCAGGGCTTCTCTAGAAGCAGATCATTTCGGCACGCGACGCTGAGCGCTGAAGCTGGGCACCGTCATACCAGTAAAGCTATGCTGCGCGCCCCGCGTAATGGTAATGTGGGGCTCCGGCGGATCCCAGACCTCGGATTACATCTCCCTCCAACAGGGGAGGACTGGGACCTTTTGGCCTGGAGGGAAAATACAAACTAGAGGCCCAGTTGCACGGCAGCCCCAGCCCAAATGACGTCACACATGCTATATACCGATAGTCATGTGGTCGCCAATGCAGAAAAACTTCAAGAATACTAGAGGGACAGCATGACAGGTAAAGTATAATTGCACAGGCACCGTGGGGCACATAATACATTTTGAGGGACACCGGCCATGGTTTCCATCGCGTTCATAGTTTATTATCGCACTTTGCAACCACATCGGCCCAAGATTTCCCAGCATCTCAGATTGAACTACTTTCCACCTGAAATAAGTCAAATTGTTGATTGAGCATGCTTGTGGCGGCACAGATTTTCATCTGATTGGATAATAATGATTGAAGCGGTTGGTGGATCAGCCAGCCCTAAATCATTAAATGAGAGGCAGCCTGGGGGAAAATCCCCCCCCCCCTTCCCAGTCCTCCAAGTTGTGACAACTCGGAGGGGGAATAGCATTTAACGCCACCAGGGAGATTAGCGGCAGCAGAGAGAGTCATCATTCAGCTCACCCCACCCTGAACTGCCTGGCGCGGTAATAAAATGTACTCTAGATTATGCGCCCGACTAACGGAAAAGAACAGCATATACCTACAAATTAATGCAACCGGTTGCTAAATCTTATAAAGTTGCAAAAAATGTCGCCACACAGGTTGAAAATAAACATATTGGGCTCTATTCTCAAAGACTTCCCGCATGCGGTAAAGTGCATGCGGGAAGTTTGCACCCAAAATACCGTCAAGTTGGAATTCTCAAAATGTTCCGCATGTTTTTCCCGCATGCGGAAAAAGTGTGGTAAAACTTTCCGCAAAAGTCGGTATTTTCCGCAATAAAAGATCAATTCTCAAAAATGTTTAGGCGCATCATTTCGTCGTTAATTACCGATTTTTTATCACCTACAAGTAGTGGGTGATATATTCCGCATCCCATTGACTTTAATGAAGTGTGGAGGCTTAAGGGCTGTGCTTGCTGGACTTTTAATTTTTTTTTTAAACACTTTTTCATGCGACCTTTTTACCGCATGATTCCCGCATGAATAATGGCTGTTTCCGCATCTTTTTTCCCGCATACGGCAAACATGCGGAAAATGTTAGTGAATGCTGAAAAAATGCGGAGTTTACCGCTGGCGGGAATTTAGCGGTAAAATTTTGCGGTACTTTTGGCTCTTTGAGAATAGAGCCCATTATCTATTTCATCCCAGTGGGATTAGAGAAACTACATTGCAAGAGGCATAGAGAAAATACACTGGAAGAGGCACCGTTCTGGAATACTTTATTTGCGGAGAATGGCTTCTCTAAAAGCTTACATCCTGATCGAGGTTTACGTTGATAGGTAACTGACTCCAGTCCTCGGTGTAATCTTTTTATTCAAGTCCTCTCCATCGAAGTTAATTACCCAACACAAATATGGCCGCGGAGGATTCAGGGAAGAGCTTTGCAGTCACTTCCGTTTCCGATCGCGGTGACCAGTCAGGAAGGAGCATTACGGATGTGGCAATTTTCAAACTTGCGGCAGCTCGCGTTGCGTTGCTCCGGCTGAGGAGGATTGTGTGTACCGTAGCCGCGCGCGGATTGCTCTCCGTTACTGCGGGTACATACAGCGCTGCTAGATCCGGCTGCGACTAACAGGTGTGTGACACCAAACTATCCTCTGTGTGCTGCTGGCTGGACATGTCACTGGGAGTGGGGTGCGTTACACAGCCTTGTACACCTGTATGTGACATGGCCTCCCCAGCTGCCAGTGCAGTGCAGCAGCCAAAGCTGCCTTTACCTTAACGTGCTGCTTATTCTGTCATCTTTTACATAAAACTGTCGAATTGGTTGCCGTTTGTTTATTTATGATAGATCAAAACTTTACTGTTGTTCCACTTTTCAAAATCTTATGGACACTTTTATCATTCTGCATTTATAAAATATAAGGAGTTCCAAAGTGGCCACCCCTGCCGATAACAGTGTAGCATAATTTAAAGCGGTCCTGAAGAAATAAGCAAAAAAAAAAAAAAATTTGCAAAAGCAAATCCATAGCCTTTGTAAAAAATTTGACTGAGTCGTTGGAGCAATTTTGGGTACCTGGAGTAGTCTGTGGTTTCATAAACTGAGGAGTCTGATAATTTTTGTACTGACTCCGCAGCCTTGCTCCAGAGAAGACTTTGCAAAAACCATGCTTCAAATCACAGTGATTTGTGAGCATACAAGTATTCAGGTTGAACTCCATGAACGTATGTCTTTTTTTCTATATAAATTTGTAACTGCTTAGATAGGACAGGTTAAACGTGATATGAAATGCTGCACTGAATTTTTT
Source organism: Hyperolius riggenbachi (assembly GCF_040937935.1). NCBI lineage: Eukaryota > Metazoa > Chordata > Amphibia > Anura > Hyperoliidae > Hyperolius > Hyperolius riggenbachi. Next base: position 244,564,822 of record NC_090649.1, read on the forward strand.
TTGCCATTCATTTGCCCATACTGAAAGCTTGATATCTCAGTGATTTAACTGAACATTTAAGGTGCACATAAAACTAACGATTATGGGCAGATTCGACAGAGACACCATTATTCCCTATTGCAGAGTTTCCCCGTGCGATTTGCCTGCGGGGAAACTGCGCATTCGGCCCAAATTTCGCCCTAGTGGAAAGGGCCCTAAATCCAAGGACACAGGAAGCAGAGTGACTGCTGCACCAGGTTCATGTTACAGCCCATGTAGACCGCTTGTTATCTCTCTGATTACACTGAATGATCAGAAGAAGAAATGGGTTGATATGTTAATGAGCCACACTTATTCCATGCTTCAGAACCAGGGCTGTGGAGTCAGTACAAAAATCATCCGACTCCTCAGTTTATGAAACCTGCGACTCCAGGTACCCTAAAGCAGTGTTCCCCAATACAGTCCTCAAGGCCCACCAACAGTGCATGTTTTTTGGAAATCCACAGAGGTAGTTAATCGGATCTACTGAGACACTAATTTCCTCACCTATGAATGTTTGTGGTTTTCTGCAAAACATACACTGTTGGTGGGCCTTGGGGACAGGGTTGGGGAACTGTGCCCTAAATCATGGGTCCCCAACCTGGGGGCCGCGGCCCCCTGGGGGTCCTTGGGCAGATTTCTGGGGGGCTGCGGCTTCTCCCTCTCCCCCCGCGGCCGCCGCTCATGTTACCTTATGAGCAGGCGGCCGCTTCCTTCCTTATATTCCTTCAGCCGCGACTCTCCTCTTCGCAGAATGTTGTATTACAGCAGCGCTTCCTGCACGGCTGCTGTAAGGAGCCAAGGGAGCCGGGACAGCGGTTCCCATAGTAACGGTGATGCGTATCGCCGCTACCCCACCTCCTTCCCTCCTTACAGCAGCCGCGCAGGAAGTGCTGCTGTAATACGACATGCTGCGAAGAGGAGAGCCGAGGCTGGAGGAATATAAGGAAGGAAGCGGACGCCTGCTCATAAGGTAACAGGAGCGGCGGCCGCGGGGGGGAGAGGGCACCTCTGCTAGCTACACTGGGGCAGCTATACTGGGGTAACTACTGGGCTAACTGTACTGGCTACACTGGGCTAACTGTACTGGCTACACTGGGCTAACTGTACTGGCTACACTGGGCTAACTGTACTGGCTATACTGGGCTAACTGTACTAGGTATACTGGGCTAACTGTACTAGGTATACTGGGCTAACTGTACTAGGTATACTGGGCTAACTGTACTAGGTATACTGGGCTAACTGTACTAGCTATACTGGGCTAACTGTACTAGCTATACTGGGCTAACTGTACTAGCTATACTGGGCTAACTGTACTTGCTATACTGGGCTAACTGTACTTGCTATACTGGGCTAACTGTACTTGCTATACTGGGCTAACTGTACTTGCTATACTGGGCTAACTGTACTTGCTATACTGGGCTAACTGTACTTGCTATACTGGGCTAACTGTACTTGCCATACTGGGCTAACTGTACTTGCCATACTGGGCTAACTGTACTTGCCATACTGGGCTAACTGTACTTGCCATACTGGGCTAACTGTACTTGCCATACTGGGCTAACTGTACTTGCCATACTGGGCTAACTGTACTTGCCATACGGGGCTAACTGTACTTGCCATACGGGGGCTAACTGTACTTGCCATCAGGGCTGTGGAGTCGGAGTCGTGGAGTCGGGCAATTTTGGGTGCCTGGAGTCGGAGTCGGGAAAAAATGCACCGACTCCTAATGAATTTGTAACTGTAATTAAAATAGAAAATATGATAAAATGTTCTATTTCTCAGATAATAGTCATTAAAAATAATGTATATATACAGTATATATACAGTAATAGCTGTGCTTAGTCCACAAAAATGAAATAAACCAATCAAAATTAGTTACTTGTGCTGCTTCAATAAAGCAGTCCCCGTATTTTTAAGGTCAGATATACATATCTGATTGTGACTGTATATATGATGTGTACACAGGAATCTCTTATATATACTAAATAACATCTATGCTGTAAGAATAAAGCCTGATGTGTAGCTATGTCACTAATAGAGATGGTCAACGAGATGGAAATAATTCTGCATTGATGCTGATTTATGCAAATGTATGCACTCCCTTTGCTGATAAAATCAAATAATTTGATATGTTATTAAAATTTGGTTTGGTGACTACAAATTAAAGGGTAACTGAGACGGATGAAAAGTAAAGTTTTATACATACCTGGGGCTTCCTCCAGCCCCCTTCAGGCTAATCAGTCCCTCACTGTCCTCCACCACCCGGATCTTCTGCTATGAATCCTGGTAATTCAGCCAGTCAGCGCTGTCCGGCCGCACCCCGCTCCCACAGCCAGGAACATTCTGCACCTGCGCAATAGTGCTGCACAGGTGTAGTATGCTCCAGGTGGCGGAGTGTGTGCATGCGCACTACGCTTGACTGACTCAAGTACCTGGACTCATAGCAGAAGATCCAGGTGGTGGAGGAGGACAACTAGGGACTGATTATCCTGAAGGCGGCTGGAGGAAGCCCCAGGTATGTATAAAACTTTATTTTCATCTGTCTCAGGTTTACTTTGTTACACAGTAGTACTATACTCTACATATGCACTCCCCACAGAGCTGCAGGGAATCCACTGAGAATGCTGTGCACATTGAATACAGAGGTGTTGTCTGTTTACAATCTCCTCATTCCCCTGCAGAGTACCTGCACATCATTCTTACATGTACCCACACTTACATTGCCTAGGGCCTGATAGATGTTCTTTGTTCCGGTTTGTACCTTTTACAAGTACTCTTACCAAGGACTAGTTTTAGTCTAAAGGGAATACATATAGTAGTCTACATATCCTTCTCACTTCAGTTGTCTTTTTAAAATTCCTAAGCGTTGGCAGTTAAGAGACGAATTTCATGTTACATACTTTTAATCAACAAAATTGTAATATGCAAATTAGAGGAGTCGGAGTCGTGGAGTCGGAGTCGGTGGAATCCTAAACTGAGGAGTCGGAGTCGGTGGATTTTTGGACCGACTCCACAGCCCTGCTTGCCATACGGGGGCTAACTGTACTTGCCATACGGGGGCTAACTGTACTTGCCATACGGGGGCTAACTGTACTTGCCATACGGGGGCTAACTGTACTTGCCATACGGGGGCTAACTGTACTTGCCATACGGGGGCTAACTGTACTTGCCATACGGGGGCTAACTGTACTTGCCATACGGGGGCTAACTGTACTTGCCATACGGGGGCTAACTGTACTTGCCATACGGGGGCTAACTGTACTTGCCATACGGGGGCTAACTGTACTTGCCATACGGGGGCTAACTGTACTTGCCATACGGGGGCTAACTGTACTTGCCATACGGGGGCTAACTGTACTTGCCATACGGGGGCTAACTGTACTTGCCATACGGGGGCTAACTGTACTTGCCATACGGGGGCTAACTGTACTTGCCATACGGGGGCTAACTGTACTTGCCATACGGGGGCTAACTGTACTTGCCATACGGGGGCTAACTGTACTTGCCATACGGGGGCTAACTGTACTTGCCATACGGGGGCTAACTGTACTTGCCATACGGGGGCTAACTGTACTTGCCATACGGGGGCTAACTGTACTTGCCATACGGGGGCTAACTGTACTTGCCATACGGGGGCTAACTGTACTTGCCATACGGGGGCTAACTGTACTACCTAACTATACTGAGGCAACTATAGTCCTTACAGGGGCAACTGTGTTAGCTACCTATACTGGGGGCAACTATACCTAGATACCTACTTACCTATATACTACACTCAAAATCAGGGAAAAGAGGGGGGCTGCAGCCGCCACTAACCACGCCCCCCCTCCCCCGGGGGGCCCCAGAGAAAAGTTTGGTCGGGATAGTGGGCCCCGGGCTTAAAAAGGTTGGGGACAGGTACCAAAAATTGCTCCAACACTGACTCCTTGACTCCAACTCCACAGCCCTGTTAAGAACATTCTTATGAATGAAAGGACACTGGGGAAGAGGCTTTGTGCCTGCTGCACTGACAGGGAGAGGAGGAGGAGGAGAGCGTCTGTCCACTGTGGTAGCCAGGGGAGATCGGTGACTCACCAAAAGGAAAGCAATCAAACCGCACATTCTATTCTGTGGCCAGCCTGCAGCTGAAAGCTCCCGCGGTCTGGCTCATCTCTCTGCTAGGAGCTTCTCCCGCCCATCCACGCTGCCGATAGGAAGGAGATGAGGAAGTCGGCAGAGATGGTGTTTCTGCATTCCGCACTGTCCATTGTAATGTGCAGAGGAAAGAGTTTCTGCTGTAGATGGAGGCTAATTACATCACTCAGGTGGGGACAAATCAGGTGGGCTGTTAGGCTCTGGGGACACTGCATTGGCCCAAATGGCCAGCAGATGGATCCCTCTCTGATCATTAACTCAACACACTGCACACAGATTTTCAATAGATTTCAGCATTAAACATGAAATTTTAGAAAAGAGACCGGGCTGTGCGGCGAACAGGTGAGAGTACCTTCTCGTCAGTCGCAGATTCTTGCGTTGCTAGCAATGCGCTCCCAATTGACTAAATCAAGAACCGTAATTTTGGTTGAAAATCGATTGAGCAGGGCAAATGCTGTATTGATTTCTCATCGGTTCGATCAGAGTGATTGAATCAACCATACTTCCTAGAAAGAAAATGCTTTATATCTAAGCTTGGAAGATCTAACATTTTTGTTACAATTAAGAGTTACTTGATATTTATCCTAGGAGTGTTTATAAGATGGACGATGAAGATATCAGTGAGAGAAAGCTGAAGATTGCCTCCATCTTGGACAGACTTAAAAGTTTCACTTCCAAGTATGGCAATGAAGAGAACTGGACAGATGAATTGACTTTTACAAAGTCATCTGCTGATACAACCGGTAAGCGTTTATGGTTTCTTGTTCATAAATTTAAAGAGTTGCCACCAGCGTGAGCACGTTTCATGTGATATTTGCTAGTAGGGCCCACACACCTTAAAATGAAGATACATTTTTGTCCAGACCAGTTTATTAAAATAGTATTAACCTATCCTAAGGCTGCTTACACACTAAGACGTTACAGGCGCACGTTAGTGCAGCCTGTAACGCTCCCCCAACGCACAGCAATGTAACACAAGTGGGCTGTTCACACAGCCCACATTGCGTTACATGTAACGCTGCACGTTCTGCCGAAAGTGCAGCATGCTACGGCGTTACAGCGTCTTAAGCCGCGTTAGACTGTTTGCACATGCGCAGTCATGTTGGAGAGAAGCGGAGAGCGGCCAGGCACATGGCTAATTAATAATCACTGCACGTTGTGACGTGCAGTGTTTACTTCCTGGTGCGGCCGCTCTGTGCAGCGATTGGCTGGCGGGACCACGTGATGCCACATGCGTCCAAGAGTACGCATCACGGCATCAGGGACGCCAGAGTGAGCTGCACAACACGGCTCACTCTGACGTCCACATCGAAGAGCACCAGGCCTTGCGTTAGGTGCACGTTATGCAACCTTAACGTAGCACCTAACGCAACGTCTTGGTGTGCAAGTAGCCTAAGAGTAAGAAAGCATGTTCAAATTCTATTGCCGTGGGATCGGAACTCAATCCCTCTGACAATAGTTTGGGACTCAATACTGTACAGTCATGTCACCACCCTTTAGGCTAGTTACTTGTCCTGTTGCTAAGGAGGTGGGAGGAGGGCCGACAGAATGAGAAGAACAGTGCTCCTGACCTGTGATCAGCCAAGACGATCTGCAAGCCCAGTAGCTTGCTGAGGAATTAAGGGTTGCTGTACGCATGCTGGTGGCCACATATAATAATAAGAAAGTATTTACATTTGATAAAACAATCGGTTGTAAAGAAAAAAAACAACAGGTGTTTGTTTTTTGTTTTTAATTATTTGAGCAAGAAATCTTATAAAATTTAAAGTGTGTGGTTTTTTTTTTTTTTTTCCTATGTATGTATATATGTGTGTATGTATGTATGTATTAGTCAGTCTGTATTGGCTGATTTTTCTGATCCATCTTTATGAAAATGTAATGATGGAGGGTATTTTGTCAATTTCTTGACAACCAATTTTTTTATATATTTATAAAAAAAAATTGTGTGGCGTGTTGCCACCTTTTAGACAGTTCTCTCAGCCCACTCTCTATTGGTACTCTCAATGTATGTGCTTCCCATGCAAAGGGAATTTATCATAAATGTGGGAATTGCATCCTGGCTAATTCATCAAATTGATACATTTTGCAGCACACAGTTTAAACCAACCGAGCACCCCTGACTGCAATTGGGCATGACTTTTGCTAATAGACCCTTTTAACCACCTTAGCGGTATGGACGAGCTCAGCTCGTCCATTACCGCCAGAGGGTGCTGCTCAGGCCCTGCTGGGCCTATTTTGATGAAATAAAGAGCAGCACATGCAGCCGGCACTTTGCCAGCCGCGTGTGCTGCCCGATCGCCGCCGCTCTGCGGCAATCCGCCGCGAGCAGCGGCGAAAGAGGGTCCCCCCAGCCGCCTGAGCCCTGCGCAGCCGGAACAAATAGTTCCGGCCAGCGCTAAGGGCTGGATCGGAGGCGGCTGACGTCAGGACGTCGGCTGACGTCCATGACGTCACTCCGCTCGTCGCCATGGCGACAGGAGAAGCCAAACCCGGAAGGCTGCTCATTGCGGCCTTCCGTGTTACTTTTGGCCGCCGGAGGCGATCAGAAGAACGCCTCCGGAGCGCCATCTAGTGGGCTTTCATGCAGCCAACTTTCAGTTGGCTGCATGAAATAGTTTTTTTTTTTTAATACAAAAAACCCTCATGCAGCCGCCCTGGCGATCTTAATAGAACGCCAGGGTGGTTAAAGAGTAACTGTCAGGCTGCAGAAGCTAATTTAAACCTCTATTCTCCTGTGTTAAACAGTTTAGAAGGAAAGCCAAAAAGGCATTAGTGAAGATAAAAATCTCTCTTACCTTTGATGTGTGCTTATCAGCAAAGCTGTTAGACCCAAGCAGGACGCAAGCCGCATACTATACTGCAAAGCATTCTGGGGCCCTCCCCTCGGCTGCTAATGAGACGTTACAGCAGCTTGTAATCAGTCCAGCGCGTAGCACTGATAAATCTCCGGGCAGAGTACACTGCAGGAGTCAGCTATTGTTCCTAGCCACATGGCTAATTAATATTCACTGCACACTGTGTTATTCAGTACGAGCTTTTCTGTGATCAGGAAGCAGGCAGGACATGATGACACAATTGGCTTCATAGAAGACAGAAAAACATGGAACCTGCCATGAGCTGTCAGGAGCATCAATCTCTGCATATACTATATAAAAATTCTGTGAAGTAAAACGTGGACAGTGAAATGCATATGTAATGTAAGTACAGCCAATCTTTAGCTACTGATATATGTGTTTATTTTCTCTGAGACCTTATACCTAACAGCTCCTCTTTAAAGAGAACCCGAGGTGGGGTTCTGACAATGCTATCCACATACAGAGGCTGGGTCTGCCTATACACCCCAGCCTCTGTTGCTGTCTAGATCCCCCCCGAAGTTCCCCCTGCTCTCTGCTATCCCCCATAAATCACAGCCGCGCTGAGCGGTCTGTGTTTACCTCTGTACTGTCAGTCTCTGCTGCTTCCCCGCCTCCTCCATAGCTTCGGTCCCCGCCCGCGTCCCTTCCCTCCAATCGGGGAGGGAAGGGATGCGGGCGGGGACCGGAGCTATGCAGGAGGCGGGGGGAACGGCGAGACTGACAGTACAAGGTAAACACAGCCTGCTGCGTGTCGAGAGCGCGGCTGTGAATTATGAGAGATAGCATAGCGCAGGGGGGGGCTTAGGGAGGTTCTGGATAGCAACAGAGGCTGGGCAGTATAGGCAGACCCAGCCTCTGTGTGCAGCTAGCATTGTCAGAACCCCACTTCGGGTTCTCTTTAAAGGGACACTACAGCGAAAAACTGTAAAATTTAAAATATGTGCAAACATATACAAATAAGTACATTTTTTCCAGAGTAAAATGAGCCATAAATTACTTTTCTCCTATGTTGCTGTCACTTACAGTAGGTAGTAGAAATCTGACAGAAGTGACAGGTTTTGGACTGGTCCATCTCTTAGGCTATTCTCAGCAAGGCTTTTATTCTTTATAAAGATATTCCAGAAAAAGGATTTAAACCATGATGCTGGTCAGCTTCCCTGCTCGCTACACAGTTTTTTGGCAGTTGGACAGAGCAACTGCCATTCACTAAGTGCTTTTGAAAATAAATATATCCCTGAGAATCCTCTATAAAGAGTTGGACTAGTCCAAAACCTGTCACTTCTGTCAGATTTCTACTACCTACTGTAAGTGACAGCAACATAGGAGAAAAGTAATTTAACTCGTTTTACTCTGGAAAAAAATGTACTTCTTATTTGTATATGTTTGCACATATTTTAAATTTTACAGTTTTTCGCTGTAGTGCCCCTTTAAATTAAATCTCCAGTTTGCAGGCCTTCCCAGGGGTTGAGTTTCCTTTTAGAAGGATTTTTAACATTGCCTAGAACAGTGTAGATCTAGTCTATCCCTTTCCAATCCTGTGTCACAACTGTTGGACATTAGTATTTTCCAGTTGAGGCCCAATGTCCAACATAGGAAAACATGGCTGTTACTAGGGGCGTTGTTGCCAAGTAAAATCTGGCACAACATCAGCCTCTTCAGATCAAAGTGTTAGACTAAGTCTGACAATGATCCCTGTCTACCCCATCCTCTGCTGCGCCATGTAATTTGAATATTATGTGGACACATTTGGCTTGCCGCTGTGCGTGCAGTTGCCAGATTTAGTCGGGTATGGCATCCACCTGCATGGATTCGAAAAGGTCGGGGGACCTGAATGACTGGAAAAATGGAATGGTTTGGAGAGGGTTAAGGGGCCATTTCCACTAGGGCTCTTTGTGCCCGAATTTACATGCATGGATACAGAAATCTCAGCCAATCAAATTCCAATAGGCTGCTTCCTAAAATTCGTGTGCGTGAAATGCTTCAGAATGCTAGACAAAGCGTCCAAATCCCCTAAACCGTGCATGGCTCGGCTGCAAGGATTCGGATGTGTAATCCACGCCCGTAAGTGCCAATGTCGGAGACAGAAGGGCGGCGCTAGTGGAAACCTACCTATGTATTTTTTTTTTTTTTTTTTATATATATTTTGACACGCAAGGTATTCTTTCTGTGTAATTTAACTTACATCTATAAGGTTAATCGCTTTTCTCCCTGCACCACTTCATACATGACTGGAGAGCTACAGTAGTTTTACAGCATGAACAAGTGCTCAGTAAGCAAACTTACAGGCCCACTTAGGCTGCTTTCACAGTGGGACGTTAAAGTCCCACGTTACAGCAGTGTGTAACGCAGCCCAACTCACAGTAATGAAAAATCAATGTGCTGTTCAGTGCTCACGTTGCGTTACAATGTAACGTTGAATGAAAGTGCAGCATGCTGTGCGTTATACTGGGCTTTAGCTGCGTTAGACTGCTTGCACATGCTCAGTGACTAGCCACATGGCTAATTAATATTCACTGCACTGTGGTGACGTAACCTGGACTGTAGTGTTGTCCGGATCATGAATGAATCGTTAATTTGATCCAGATCTTTTTTGTGAGTCATCCGGATCATCACAATGAACGATTCGGTTCACAGTGGATGTCTGTCTGGAAGAAACAAGAACATACAGAATGTACAGTGCAGGGAAAGTTGAGACCTGCTAGTCATTTTACCCCCAGTCTGCTTCCCTAGTAAAATGATTCGGTTCAAAGATCCGGATCTTTTCAATGATCCGATTCGAATCAGCCGAATCCTTGAAAAGATCCGGACTTTCCATCACTATCCTGGAGCGGCTGTTCTATCAGTATAGATAGGAGAACAGTGCACCAAGAGCCGCATAACATGGCTCAATCTGACGTCCAACTTCAACACCACCATGCGCTGCGTTAGGGGCACGTTATGCGACCTTAACGTCCCCTAAAACGCAATGTCCAAGTGTGAAAGAGCCCTTAACCACTTGACCCTATCTGGACGGATATATCCGTCCGAATAGACTGTGTTGCTCCTGCAGCGTGGTGCGCGCTCCCGCTGCCTGCCACTAGCCCCCCGATCAGTGAATGGGAATATAATTCCCATTCACCGATCTAAGCCCCGGAGAAATACCGACTCTTTCTAAGCAGAGAGCGCGGTATTTTTGCCCGGAAAAAAAATGTACAGCCTCCTAATAGTCCCTGGCAGCGTGATCGTACGCTCCAGGAACTTTTTTGACTGTGGCCATCTTGTGGCCAAATAGTAAACTGCACCCACATACATTTTTTAAATAATTACATTATATTACATCTAAAGATAGCTGTTTACCTCCCAAACTAAAATCACCCACATACATTTTTTAATTAAAAAATAAATAACATTACAATTAAAAAAAAAAAAAAAAAAAAAAAATACATAGTTACCTAAGGGTCTAAACTTTTTAAATATACATGTTAAGAAAGCATCTTATTCATTTTTTTTTTTAAATTATAAGCTTGTAAATAGTGATGAACGCAAACTGAAAAAATGCAACTTTATTTCTAAATAAAATATCGGTGCCATAAATTGTGATAGGGACATAATTTAAAAGGCGTAATAAGCAGGACAAATATGCAAATAAAATACATGGGTTTTAATTACGGTAGCATGTATTAATTTTAAACTACAATGGCCAGAATGAGAAATAATGATTTTTTTCCATTTCTTTCTTAATCTTCCTGTTAAAATGGATTTAGAAAAAAATAATTCTTAGCAAAATGTACTACCTAAAGAAAGCCTAATTAGTGGCGGAAAAAACAAGATATAGATTAATTGTGATTACCGTATATACTCGCATATAAGCCGACCCGCATATAAGCCGACCCCCCAACTTTTACCTGAAAAAACAGGGGAAAATGATTGACCCCCATATAAGCCGGGGGTAGGAAATGCTGGCTGCCTTATTCCCCTAGTGTGTCCCAGTATAGCTAGTAAAGTGCCCAGTATGGGTAGATAGTGCCCAGTATAGCTAGTATAGTGCTCAGTTTAGCTAGTATAGTGCTCAGTATAGCTAGTATAGTGCTCAGTATAGCTAGTTTAGTGCCCCAGTTTAGCTAGTATAGTGCTCAGTATAGCTAGTATAGTGCTCAGTATAGCTAGTATAGTGCCCCAGTTTAGCTAGTATAGTGCCCCAGTTTAGCTAGTATAGTGCCCCAGTTTAGCTAGTATAGTGCTCAGTATAGCTAGTATAGTGCCCCAGTTTAGCTAGTATAGTGCTCAGTTTAGCTAGTATAGTGCTCAGTATAGCTAGTATAGTGCTCAGTATAGCTAGTATAGTGCCCAGTATAGCTAGTATAGTGCCCCAGTTTAGCTAGTATAGTGCTCAGTATAGCTAGTATAGTGCTCAGTATAGCTAGTATAGTGCCCCAGTTTAGCTAGTATAGTGCTCAGTATAGCTAGTATAGTGCTCAGTATAGCTAGTTTAGTGCCCCAGTTTAGCTAGTATAGTGCTCAGTATAGCTAGTATAGTGCTTAGTATAGCTAGTATAGTGCCCCAGTTTAGCTAGTATAGTGCCCCAGTTTAGCTAGTATAGTGCTCAGTATAGCTAGTATAGTGCCCCAGTTTAGCTAGTATAGTGCTCAGTATAGCTAGTATAGTGCCCCAGTTTAGCTAGTATAGTGCTCAGTATAGCTAGTATAGTGCTCAGTATAGCTAGTATAGTGCTCAGTATAGCTAGTATAGTGCCCCAGTTTAGCTAGTATAGTGCTCAGTATAGCTAGTATAGTGCTCAGTATAGCTAGTTTAGTGCCCCAGTTTAGCTAGTATAGTGCTCAGTATAGCTAGTATAGTGCTCAGTATAGCTAGTATAGTGCCCCAGTATAGCTAGTATAGTGCCCCAGTTTAGCTAGTATAGTGCCCCAGTTTAGCTAGTATAGTGCCCCAGTTTAGCTAATATAGTGCTCAGTATAGCTAGTATAGTGCCCAGTATAGCTAGTATAGTGCCCCAGTTTAGCTAGTATAGTGCCCCAGTTTAGCTAGTATAGTGCAGTGTTCTCCCCAGGGCTAATTAAGTGGGCGGGCCGCCCGGCTGTTTTGAATTCCCGCCCACCTGCTCTCCTGCCTCACATGCTAGAAAAAAAAAATGGTGCTGTAAAACTGCAGCAATGAGCGCTTCACTGCGTTCCATCAGTGGCCGTCTCAGACAATAGCGAAAGCCGCTGTTACACAGTGCAGTTGGCTTCTCTGCCTGTGTAACCTCCTGTGATTGGCTGGGCGGGTTGTAAGGGGCGGGACCATGCTCTGCATACTGCGGGAGTGAGCCGAGTTCCTAGTCCCTCGTGGAGAGTGTCAGCCTCAGCTTCTCCCTAGTGCTGTGTTTCTACTCTGCTAGTCCGCCCCACTTTGCTGGCTGCCTGTGTCTGCAATGCATTCACATGTGCAGGCAGCTCAGCTAGTGGAGGCGGCTGTCCGATACACATCTAGTGTAATAGCGTAGTGCAGGCAGACTACTGCTGTCCTGTGTGGGAGAGGCTCTGTGTGGAGACAGCCTGAAGCTGCAGGCAGATTGTCTCTCACACCCAGCGAAACCAATGTGTTCCCTCTGTCCTGGGCTGGCTGCATGAATGTCAGCAGCCAGTCCCATCCCTTCCGAATCCACACAGCTCCGAGGCCGACTCAAAGCACAGATAACATCAGGCAGTGCACGGCATTGAGCTCTGCTGCCCCGCCCCCCCTCTCCAGCTTCTCTTCAACACAAGCTGGCTGCTCTGATGCTGGGAGAACTGCACAGGAACTCTGATCATCCTTCCACTGGTATGAGATCTGTGTGTCCACTAATGAGCAGGAGCACTTTTTATCTGATATATTTTAGTCTGCAGAGCTTTCAAGCTATAGGGGACATGGGAAAACAAACAAACAATGACTGCAGTCAGCTGCAATTTAGATAAGCTGACTTGCTGGAGATGGAGGATGGTGCTGAATGCTGTCTGTGTCAGAAGTGCTCATATACCTTACTTGATTTACAATTGTAAAAAGTTGGCTTAGAGCAGTAAAAAGTACAAATCTGGCTCTGGTAATTGGGAAAAGTCTGTTAAAAGTTGCCCACTGATGAAAAAAAAAGTAAATATGGAACACATCCGGTGTTGAAAGTGTGTGCAGGTGGCTTGAAAGGGTAGTGTGTGGGTGGGGAGTAATTCTTGCAGAGTTCACATGCATGTTATTTCATATGGATGTTATTTGCTGCTGGGGTCCAGCAGTATTGCAGATAATTTAGTATGATACTGACTGACCCTGTACACTATCTGCAATACCCCTCGACCCCAGCAGCAAATAACATCCATATGAAAAGCAAAAATCACCCCCCCCCCCCCCCCCTTTATGAAAGGCAACAAACACAGTTGTAGGATACGTGAATTAACCGACATATTAAACGCAATAATCACCCCTAGTATGAAATGCATCTAGAACACCAATATTCAGTGTTATCATCAGGCTCTTTTAGAGGAGTGCTTCAGCCAGCCAATTTTGGTAAGCACCGGGTGTCATCGTTTCTCTTCATCCTGTGCGGTAAGCAGAGTTGCATCAGCCCTGAATTCCCCTGTTGCACCCCACCCGGCTACTTTTTCATGCCACCCGGCTGGAAAAAATTTCTGGGGAGAACACTGTAGTGCCCCAGTTTAGCTAATATAGTGCTCAGTATAGCTAGTATAGTGCCCAGTATAGCTAGTATAGTGCCCCAGTTTAGCTAGTATAGTGCTCAGTATAGCTAGTATAGTGCTCAGTATAGCTAGTATAGTGCTCAGTATAGCTAGTATAGTGCCCAGTGTAGTGCCCTGCCCCGCACGCTCCCTCCCTCCCTCCCTCCCTTCGTGGCCGCTGCTGCTGCTATTACCTGCTTTAGGCAGCGGCCGCTTCCTAATCCGGGTTCCCCTCTTCATCCTGCGGACTCCGTAAGTGTATCACAGCAGCGCGCCCGGCGCTGCTGCTGTGACGATGCAGGGGCCAGGAAAGAGCGGTTCCCCTGGTAACGGCGATGCGCTGTTGCCAGGGGAACCGCTCTTTCCTGCCCCCTGCATCGTCACAGCAGCAGCGCCGGGCGCGCTGCTGTGATACAGTTACGGAGTCCGCAGGATGAAGAGGGGAACCCGGATTAGGAAGCGGCCGCTGAAGCAGGTAATTTAGCAGCAGCGGAGAGAGGGGGTGAGCGGGCGAGCGGGGGGCGCAGACCACGACTCGCATACAAGCCGACCCCCCCCCCCCCCCAACTTTTGGCCCCCTTTTTGGGGGTCAAAAATTCGGCTTGTATGCGAGTATATACGGTAGTAGCGATAAAGTTATTGGCGAATGAATGAGAGGTGACTGTTGCTCGGATGCATGAGATTTTCCACGCTGTAGGCTGAAGTGGTTAAAGTTTGGATATGCAGTTCTTCATGAAAATGAAGACCGCATGCATTTAAAAAAAACTTTTCATCATTGTTTTTTGAAATCAATAGTGTTGTACTTAATGCACTTTTTTTTTTTTTTTTTTTTTAGAACACTCAGGTGTTTTTAACCATCTGCTGACACCAAAGTCACCAGAAGAGTGGCTGGACTCGCTGTTAAAGCTGGAGAAAACAGGCCTGCCACAGAGGGACCATGTTCTACTTAATAAACTGCTTGATAGTTACAGTCAAGCTGTTGTAACACTTCCTGCAGAAAAGCACAGCCATAATGAAAGTTACGCCAAAATCCTGGTACATTTTGCAGAGCTAAAAGCGTAAGTAAAAGATTTCATTCAGCTTATATCACGTTTACCATGCTTTAATTGCAGATGGCTATTTCCAGCTGTAATAGTCTACTACAGCGTTTTTTAAACCTTTTTACCCTGGAGGATGATTTCAGATAATTTTTGGAACTCTGATCCTCCTGGTCATTTGTTCGGTGGTGAACAAGTTGGAAAGCTGGAACTTCAAACGGGTAGACAATATGTAAGGAGGCTATTCGCTTCCAGCCTAAACACCTTTTTTTTGTAACTCATAACTTTCATGATTTTCTTAAGAATATAGAGTATGGGTTCTATTATGTGGTTTGTCATACTTCCCCAATGCTGTTAGATCTTAAAGAGACTCTGTAACATGAAAAAGATCCCCTGGGGGGTACTCACCTCGGGTGGGGGAAGCCTCCGGATCCTAATGAGGCTTCCCACGCCGTCCTCTGTCCCACGGGGTCTCGCTGCAGCCCTCTGAACAGCTGGCGACAGGCCCGACTGTAATTTCAATATTTACCTTTGCTGGCTCCAGCGGGGGCGCTGTGGCTGCTTTCCTCTCCGAACTACACGGAAATACCCGATCTCAGTCGGGTCCGCTCTACTGCACAGGCGCCGGAAACTTGCGCCTGCGCAGTAGAGCAGACCCGACGGCGATCGGGTATTTCTGTGTAGTTCGGAGCCGACAGCCGTCAGAGCGCCTGCGCAGGAGCCAGGAAGGTAAATATTACGTCACGGCTGCACGGAGGGCTGCAGCGAGACCCCCATGGGACAGAGGACGGCGTGGGAAGCCTCATTAGGATCCGGAGGCTTCCCCCACCCGAGGTGAGTACCCCCCAGGGGATTTTTTTGAGGTTACAGATCCTCTTTAAGCCTTCATGCAACAAATATGTTATTCTGCAGAATATGAGTGGGTATCACAAACCCTATTGCTCTGACTGCGGATTAACTGATATGCCCTCAAAAATTGAAAATCGTGAATGGGATGTGGTATGAACTTGGGATGAGAAAGTTAATTTGGAGACTGAACAGTCCCTTCAGTAAGTGGCACTTGATAGGACATCTGAACTGAAAGGCTGTCATTTATTTCCTTTTAAATAAAACCAGTTTCCTGGCATGCTACTGATCTCTGACTGCATTAGAGTTTGAATCGCACATTCATGCATGATTTTTCAGGGTCTATGGCTAAAAGCATTAGGCTACGTTTCCACGAGCCGCCACTCGTCCTAGGAGACCCTCGGCGGCACTTCCTCTTCTGCAAATGCACAGCCAAATCCCAGAAGCCGTGCCATGCACGGCTATGGAATTCGCTGCCACTCGCACGAAAACTGATAGCAATGTTGGCCGAATCGCTATGGCTAGTTTTTTCGGCTGGCAACAGCATTCTTCCCTATGGCGGAGTTTCCCCACGCGATTTGCCTGCGGGGAAACTGCGGATTCGGCCCAATTTCTGCGTTAGTGGAAACAGGCCCTTAGAGGCAGAGGCTCAGCAGGACAGCCCGCCTGTTTTAAAGGAAATGCATATGTCCATATACCTCTCAGTTGAGGTGTGCTTTAACCCTCCTGGCGGGTTTGTCAAAATCCGCCAGGGGGCAGCAAAGCCATTTTTTTTTTTTTTAATTTCATGTAGCGAGACAAGGTCTTGCTACATGATAGCCGCTGAGCCGCTCAGCGGCATCCCCCCAGCCCCTCCGATCGCCGGGATCTCCTGGAGGGCTTCCCCCGTCATGGCGACGGGCGGGGTGACGTCAAAGGGGACTCCGATCCACCCCACAGTGCTGCCTGCCACTGATTGGCCAGGCAGCACACGGGGTCGGGGGGGGGCGCGGCTGCAGCGCGACGGTTAGCGTCGAATCGGCGGGTAGCGGCGGCGATCGGAATGCACACGCAGCTAGCAAAGTGCTAGCTGCGTGTAGCAAAAAAAAAAATTATGCAAATCGCCCCGCCGGGCCTGAGCGGTGCCTTCCGGCGGCATAGCCCGAGCTCAGCTCGGGCTTACCGCCAGGAAAGTTAATATGCATTGAAAAGTGTGTGCTGGGACATATCTACTAAGCGATAGTAGGTTCTCTGAACCAATCACTTTCTCTCCATTCATTTAAAGTGTACCTAAACTCTTGCACAGCACACAATAAAAAGTCTTCATTCCACATATCAGTTGCTTAGAAACTCACTGCTTTGCTTATAAATTTACTGCTACTGTATTATTTATTTGTTTTAGCCAGATCACTGTTATCAGTAGTTGTGAATACTCTTGATCTCTGCCAGCTCTCACCTCATACATAGACACTGAGGCTTAAAGGGATACTGTAGGGGGGTTGGGGGAAAATGAGCTGAACTTACCCGGGGCTTCTAATGGTCCCCCGCAGACATCCTGTGCCCGCGCAGCCACTCACCGATGCTCCAGCCCCGCCTCCGGTTCACTTCTGCAATTTCTGACTTTACAGTCAGAAAACCACTGCGACTGCGTTGCCGTGTCCTCGATCCCGCTGATGTCATCAAGAGCGCACAGTGCAGGCCCAGTATGGTCTGTGTCTGCGCAGTACACTCCTGGTGACATCAGCGGGAGCGAGGACATGGCAACGCAGGTGCAGTGGTTTTCTGACCTTAAAGTCAGAAATTCCAGAAGTGAACCGGAGGCGGGGCCAGAGCATTGGGGAGTGGCTGCGCCAACACAGGATGTCTGCGGGGGACCATTAGAAGCCCCGGGTAAGTTCAGCTCATTTTCCCCCGACCCCCCCCCCCCCCCCCCCTACAGTATCCCTTTAACCTTTTCAGTGCCCCCTTAAAATGGGAATCCTAGTTAAAGAGAACCCAAGGTGAGGATATGGGGGCAGATGGCACATAGAGCTATGTTCTCTGCCTAATGACATGGTTCTGTGTCCCCCAATCAGCCGTACTCTGCCCCCCCCCCCATTCCCCACTGCCATGCTATAGCCCCCCGAGTTTAGCAACTAGATTTGTCGCTAACTCGGAGGTAAACAGAGGGGAGAGGAATTCCCTGTTTAACCACTTGAGGACCACAGTCTTTTCGCCCCTTAAGGACCAGAGCCTTTTTCTCCATTCAGACCACTGCAGCTTTCACGGTTTATTGCTCGGTCATACAACCTACCACCTAAAGGAATTTTACCTCCTTTTCTTGTCACTAATACAGCTTTCTTTTGCTGCTATTTGATTGCTGCTGCGAGTTTTAGTTTTTATTATATTCATCAAAAAAGACATGAATTTTGGCAAAAAAATGACTTCTTTAACTTGCTGTGCTGACATTTTGCAAATAAAGTAAAATTTCCTATACATTTGAGCGCGAAAGTTATTCTGCTACATGTCTTTGATTAAAAAAAAAACCATTCAGTGTATATTTATTGGATTGGGTAAAAGTTATAGCGTTTACAAACTATGGTGCCAAAAGTGAATTTTCCCATTTTCAAGCATCTCTGACTTTTCTGCGCACCTGTCAGGTTTCATGAGGGGCTAAAATTCCAGGATAGTACAAATACCCCCCAAATGACCCCATTTTGGAAAGAAGACATCCCAAAGTATTCAGTGAGAGGCATGGTGAGTTCATAGAAGATTTTATTTTTTGTCACAAGTTAGCGGAAAATGACACTTTCTGACAAAAAAAAGAAAAAAAAGTTTCCATTTCTTCTAACTTGCGACAAAAAAAAAATGAAATCTGCCACGGACTCACTATGCTCCTCTCTGAATACCTTGAAGTGTCTACTTTCCAAAATGGGGTCATTTGTGGGGTGTGTTCACTGTCCTGGCATTTTGGGGGGTGCCTAATTGTAAGCACCCCTGTAAAGCCTAAAGATGCTCATTGGACTTTTGGCCCCTTAGCGCAGTTAGGCTGCAAAAAAGTGCCACACATGTGGTATTGCCGTACTCAGGAGAAGTAGTATAATGTGTTTTGGGGTGTATTTTTACACATACCCATGCTGGGTGGGAGAAATATCTCCGTAAATGACAATTGTTTTATTTTTTTTTACACACAATTGTCTATTTATAGAGATATTTCTCCCACTCAGCATGGGTATGTGGAAAAATACACCCCAAAACACATTATACTACTTCTCCTGAGTACGGCGATACCACGTGTGGCACTTTTTTGCACCCTAACTGCGCTAAGGGGCCCAAAGTTCAATGAGTACCTTTAGGATTTCACAGGTCATTTTGAGAAATTTCGTTTCAAGACTACTCCTCACGGTTTAGGGCCCCTAAAATGCCAGGACAGTATAGGAACCCCACAAATGACCCCATTTTAGAAAGAAGACACCCCCAAGGTATTCCGTTAGGAGGATGGTGAGTTCATAGATTATTTTTTTTTGTCACAAGTTAGCGGAAATTGATTTTAATTGTTTTTTTTCACAAAGTGTCATTTTCCGCTAACTTGTGACAAAAAATAAAATCTTCTATGCACTCACCATACTCCTAACGGAATACCTTGGGGTGTCTTCTTTCTAAAATGGGGTCATTTGTGGGGTTCCTATGCTGCCCTGGCATTTTAGGGGCCCTAAACCGTGAGGAGTAGTCTTGAAACCAAATGTCGCAAAATGACCTGTGAAATCCTAAAGGTACTCATTGGACTTTGGGCCTCTTAGCGCACTTAGGGTGCAAAAAAGTGCCACACATGTGGTACCGCCGTATTCAGGAGAAGTAGTATAATGTGTTTTGGGGTGTATTTTTACACATACCCATGCTGGGTGGGAGAAATATCTCTGTAAATGACAATTGTTTGATTTTTTTTTTTTTTACACACAATTGTCCTTTTACAGAGATATTTCTCCCACCCAGCATGGGTATGTGTAAATATACACCCCAAAACACAATATACTACTTCTTCTGAGTACGGCGATACCACATGTGTGACACTTTTTTGCAACCTAGGTGCGCTAAGGGGCCTAACGTCCTATTCACAGGTCATTTTGAGGCATTTGGATTCTAGACTACTGCTCACGGTTTAGGGCCCCTAAAATGCCAGGGCAGTATAGGAACCCCCACAAGTGACCCCATTTTAGAAAGAAGACACCCCAAGGTATTCTGTTAGGAGTATGGTGAGTTCATAGAAGATTTTTTTTTTGTCACAAGTTAGCGGAAAATGACACTTTGGGAAAAAAAAAACAATACATATCAATTTCCGCTAACTTTTGACAAAAAATAAAATCTTCTATGAACTCGTCATACACCTAACAGAATACCTTGGGGTGTCTTCTTTCTAAAATGGGGTCACTTGTGGGGTTCCTATACTGCCCTGGCATTTTAGGGGCCCTAAACCGTGAGGAGTAGTCTTGAACCCAAATGTCTCAAAATGACCTGTGAAATCCTAAATGTACTCATTGGACTTTGGGCCCCTTAGCACAGTTAGGCTGCAAAAAAGTGTCACACATGTGGTATCGCCGTACTCAGAAGAAGTAGTATAATGTGTTTTGTGGTGTATTTTTACATATAACCATGCTGGGTGGGAGAAATATCTCTGTAAATGACACATTTTTGATTTTTTTTACACAAAATTGTCCTTTTACAGAGATATTTCTCCCACCCAGCATGGGTATGTGTAAATATACACCCCAAAACACAATATACTACTTCTTCTGAGTACGGCGATACCACATGTGTGACACTTTTTTGCAGCCTAGGTGCGCTAAGGGGCCCAACGTCCTATTCACAGGTCATTTTGAGGCATTTGTTTTCTAGACTACTCCTCACGGTTTAGGGCCCCTAAAATGCCAGGGCAGTATAGGAACCCCACAAGTGACCCCATTTTAGAAAGAAGACACCCCAAGGTATTCCGTTAGGGGTATGGTGAGTTCATAGAATTTATTTTTTGTCACAAGTTAGTGAAAAATGACACTTTGTGAAAAAAAAACAATAAAAATCCAATTTCCGCTAACTTTTGACAAAAAATAAAATCTTCTATGAACTCATCATACACCTAACAATACCTTGGGGTGTCTTCTTTCTAAAATGGGGTCACTTGTGGGGTTCCTATACTGCCCTGGCATTTTATGGGCCCAAAACTGTGAGTAGTCTGGAAACCAAATTTCTCAAAATGACTGATCAGGGGTATAAGCATCTGCAAATTTTGATGACAGGTGGTCTATGAGGGGGCAAATTTTGTGGAACCGGCCATAAGCAGGGTGGCCTCTTAGATGACAGGATGTTTTGGGCCTGATCTGATGGATAGGAGTGCTAGGGGGGTGACAGGAGGTGATTGATTGGTGTCTCAGGGGGCGGTTAGAGGGGAAAATAGATGCAATCAATGCACTGGGGAGGTGATCGGAAGGGGGTCTGAGGGGGACCTGAGGGTTTGGCCGAGTGATCAGGAGCCCACACGGGGCAAATTAGGGCCTGATCTGATGGGTAGATGTGCTAGGGGGTGACAGGAGGTGATTGATGGGTGTCTCAAGGTGTGATTAGAGGGGGGAAATAGATGCAAGCAATGCACTAGCGAGGTGATCAGGGCTGGGGTCTGAGGACGTTCTGAGGTGTGGGCGGGTGATTGGGTGCCCGCAAGGGGCAGATTAGGGTCTAATCTGCTGGGTAACCGTGACAGGTGGTGATAGGGGGTGATTGATGGGTAATTAGTGGGTGTTTAGAGGAGAGAAGAGATGTAAACACTGCACTTGGGAGGTGATCTGATGTCAGATCTGCGGGCGATCTATTGGTGTGGGTGGGTGATCAGATTGCCCGCAAGGGGCAAGTTAGGGGCTGATTGATGGGTGACAGTGACAGGGGGTGATTGATGGGTGACAGTGACAGGGGGTGATTGATGGGTGGCAGTGACAGGGGGTGATTGATGGGTGGCAGTGACAGGGGGTGATTGATGGGTGGCAGTGACAGGGGGTGATTGATAGGTGATTGACAGGTGATCAGTGGGTTATTACAGGGAATAACAGATGTAAATATTGCACTGGCGAATTGATAAAGGGGGGTCTGAGGGCAATCTGAGCGTGTGGGCGGGTGATTGGGTGCCCGCAAGGGGTAGATTAGGGTCTAATCTGATGGGTAACAGTGACAGGTGGTGATAGGGGGTGATTGATAGGTGATTGATGGGTAATTAGTGGGTGTTTAGGGTAGAGAACAGATGTAAACACTGCACTTGGGAGGTGATCTGATGTCGGATCTGCGGGCGATCTATTGGTGTGGGTGGGTGATCAGATTGCCCGCAAGGGGCAGGTTAGGGGCTGATTGATGGGTAGCAGTGACAGGGGGTGATTGACGGGTGATTGACAGGTGATCAGGGGGGATAGATGCATACAGTACATGGGGGGGGGGGGTCTGGGGAGAATCTGAGGGGTGGGGGTGATCAGGAGGGGGCAGTGAGCAGGGGGGGGGGATAAAAAAAAATAGCGTTGACAGATAGTGACAGGGAGTGATTGATGGGTGATTAGGGGGGTGACTGGGTGCAAACAGTGGTCTGCGGGGTGGGCAGGGGGGGGTCTGAGGGGTGCTGTGGGCGATCAGGGGGCAGGAGGGGGGGAAATCAGTGTGCTTGGGTGCAGGCTAGGGTGGCTGCAGCCTGCCCTGGTGGTCCCTCGGACACTGGGACCACCAGGGCAGGAGGCAGCCAGTATAATAGGCTTTGTATACATTACAAAGCCTATTATACAATGTAAATGCGGCGATCCGGGTGCTAGTAACCCACCGGCGCTTCCGAACGGCCGGCGGGTTACTACGAGCGGTGGGCGGAGCCAGTCCCCGGCGGCTGATCGCGTCACGAATGACGCGATCGCCGCATAGCCACTCCCGCAGCCGCCCCCGCCGATGGGCGTATTGCGGTCATTTGGGCCCAGTCTTTGCCGCCGCCCATCGGCTGGGGGCGGTCGGCAAGTGGTTAAAATGCCCACCAGGGGCGTTCTTACAGTGTTTCGGTTTTTGCGGCTACCTGATCCGCTCAGCCCTGCAGATCAGGTAGCCTATTTTTTTTTTTTTTTTGAGCCCACCTTGGGCTCTCTTTAAAGCTTCAGATTTTTTTTAGGCTTTCCGTACATTGTAATGAAGACTCCCCCCCTAAAGGTTATGCCAAGGCTAATTCTTTTAGCGCATTTACTGTATTTATTTATTTTATTTTATTTTTTAAAAATATATTTTTTTAAAGACAAGGCATCAAGATACAGCTACCGTAATTCATGAAGAATAGTAAACTGTATCACTGTTTAACAATATGCACATAGCACATACTGTATTTTGTTTTGGGTAATTATGTTACAGTATGTTTACAGCCTTGACCACACTGAGGTCACCTCTATTCCCCCCCCCCCCCAACATGTCCAACTAAAAGAGCTGGAGAATCTATTCTAGGAGGCTTTTCTAGACTGAGAATATGTTAAACTAGCCATTCTCAAAAGGATGTGTTTAACATTATCTATTTGTTTTATTATTTTAATCATATTTGTTTGTAGTTGCGTGCAGTAACTGGTAAATCTACATTTGTTTAATTTTCAGTATTCTGGACCCAGATGAGGCACGTGTCCAGTTCCAGATTGCAAGACTAAACTGCAAAAAAATTGCGTTTGTTCATGCTGCTTTTGCCCAGTTTGAGAACTCAGAAGGTAATTTATCAAAGTACTTGAATTGTTTGCCTCTTAGATGGCTTGCTTCCTAAATGGTTATAATTTTGAAGTATTCTGTAAAATAAAAACCTGCTATGTAGTGTCTTAGATAGTAAGCTATAGCTTTGACAACACAACTTTGGAAAAGTCCTACACTATCAACATGTCAAGTGTTTATGAATGTCTTGGACCAGACAATCAGGGACTGTTCATCAGGGTGGCCTGAGGGTCCAACATCCTTTTGGTGGGCCCTTCTTTTACTGTCCAGTGCAGTGGATCTTGATTTGTACTTGCCGTATAATACCAGAATTGGCAGTTCCTCCACTGGTACGCTATGTGTTTCACTGATGAGTCCTGGGTCCGCCTCATTGAAGCAGTCATTTCTGCAAAAGGATTCCTGACCAAGTATTGAGTGCATAACTGAACATAATTATTTAAAGGTTGACTTTTTTGTTTTGTTTTAAAAACACTTTTCTTTTATTGGTCGACTGGTATTGGTTAAACGGAAATAAATATGGCAGCCTCCGTATACCTCTTACTTCAGTTCCCCTTTAATAGTAAGTGTGATTTTAAAAGCGATTCATGGTTCTTAAATAATGCACAATCGGAGTGCTCTCTTTCCCCAACCCCCCCCCCTTCTTGTTTTGCAGTTATTGGCACCACCCAGTATTCTGAGAGCTGCACCGAGCGTGCACTTGTATACAAATACATTTAAAGGGTCATTTACTGGTGTGCAGAGCGCAAGTTGTACAAAGAAAATTATTCCAAGAGTTACAGTAGGTGGAAGAGGCAACCAGGAAGAATAAAATGCATTAAAATACTAAAATCAAGATGAGGAGTTTGCTTACTTCAAGCACGACACAGATCTAGCATGAACTTAAGGATATTTACACTAGGATAGACAAATACAAATAGACAACGCGTTTCGTGAGCATACATCACTAACTTCATCAGGCCAAGTGTTCGTGCCAAAATAGCGTAGCATTGAGCGAATCCAACAGTTGAGTAGCTCACAGCAATGAATTTGATTTCAGTTGTTCCATGAAATAAGGATTCTGATTCAAGAAAAATGTATTTAAAAAGTGAATTATATGGATTGAAATCTCATGTAATCCATTTTGGGTATCTTCTTTTGTGTGGAAAGCCAAAACCTTTTTGCTTTAGTTTTGGAGATGGGCTTATTTTTTTGCTTTTGTTTTGTTTTTCTTTCTTTTTGCGTTCTCGGTGTCCTTAGAAAGATTTACCATGCTTCCAGATCTCACTGAGATTTGTAAATTTCAGTGGGTTCATGGAAAGAAAACCTAGAACTAATATACTGCTTAGTTCAACTAAAATGTATTAATTTAAAGTTTCTGAATTCTTCTCCAGGAAATTTTAAAAAGAGCAAGCAAATTCTCTTGAGAGCAAAAGACTGTGGGGCTGACCCTGCTGAGATGATTACATTGGCTATGAAGAACCTGGAATTAAGGAAATCGCAGCTGATATCGGAGGAAGATGAGGACAACTTATCTGGTTAGTAAACAGTAGTTTTGTAGATCAATGAATCCTTTTTGAATCTGAAGGGGTGCATACACTGGTCGATTTCAGCCATCGATCAATAGATCGATCGATTCTGTAGAATCGATCAATCAGAAATAGATTCTATCAAATTCCCCATTCGATCGATTTGAGGCCGATTTTGATTGATTTCAGTCGATTTGATCTGACAGGATGGTAAATCTAGGTCGATCTGCTGCTGGCAGAAGATCAATGGCCCATAGCGTTGCATTGGATCTAATGGTCCAATAATGCATTTAGATCGATTTTAAATAGATTTAATTCTGAAATCTATAGTAAAATCTGTTCCTAGTGTGTGGCACACATCAGATATATTCCTGTCAGACTGGACTTGACAGGCATCTGCCAGAAATCTGATAGTCGAATCTGCTGCAAATCTATAAGTGTATGGCCACCTTAAGGTAAAATGATACAATTTACTAAATAACAGTAATGCTGGGAATACACAATGCGTTTTTGCAGCAGATAGATGGGTTCAATAGATAATTTCCGACATGTCCGATCTCACGTTCAGTCGTTTTGCCACAACGATTTCTGATAGAAGTGAATGGAAATAGATAAGAAAAACGAGTGGAAGATAATAGAATCGAGTGGAAAGTCAAGCGACAAAAACGATCGAGCGGAGAATCGAGCGGTAGAAACCCATCGTGTATTCGCAGCATAAAACATAAGTGTGCACACTGCTAGTGAGGGTCACTAGGCATTATGCAATATACACAACGCACATTACTTACACATTTATCCATTATATTTATCCTATTAACCACCTTAGCGGTATGGACGAGCTCAGCTCGTCCATTACCGCCAGAGGGTGCCGCTCAGGCCCTGCTGGGCCGATTTTGATGAAATAAAGAGCAGCACACGCAGCCGGCACTTTGCCAGCCGCGTGTGCTGCCCGATCGCCGCCGCTCTGCGGCGATCCGCCGCGAGCAGCGGCGAAAGAGGGTCCCCCCAGCCGCCTGAGCCCTGCGCAGCCGGAACAAATAGTTCCGGCCAGCGCTAAGGGCTGGATCGGAGGCGGCTGACGTCCATGACGTCACTCCGCTCATCGCCATGGCGACAGGAGAAGCCAAACACGGAAGGCTGCTCATTGCGGCCTTCCGTGTTACTTTTGGCCGCCGGAGGCGATCAGAAGAACGCCTCCGGAGCGCCATCTAGTGGGCTTTCATGCAGCCAACTTTCAGTTGGCTGCATGAAATAGTTTTTTTTTTATTTAAAAAAAACCCTCATGCAGCCGCCCAGGCGATCTTAATAGAACGCCAGGGTGGTTAAAAAAAACTACAATTCTTTGCCCTAGGATACTCCAGTTAATTCAGAAGAAAGCAAAAATAAAACCAAAGGGTCTTTTTACACCACATCCAATGCATCAGAACACAGTGCTAGCTAGTCTAAAAGGGATGCAATTTTTGTGCATTGCCATGTATTTGTGTACACTACTGATCCTCTACCTTTACTGCTTTTAGCCATAGATCCTGATAAAGCATGCAGATCAGGTGTTTCTGGCTGAAGTGTTAATAGATTAGTCTCATGGGGTAAATGCTGTTTTTGATGAGAAACTCAATTCATGCAGTTCAGCTCTGTATATTAAAAGGATTAAAGATTAACATTACTTAATTTTGGTTAGTTTGTTTTTAACAGTAATTGCCATAGGCGTGTTAACTTTTTATGCATGTAAGTGAACTAGTGCAGGACAGTTTACACCACAATACACAATACAGGGTTTTATATGAACAAATCCTCTGTTTATTCTTCAATTGAGTTCGTCTTCAGAGTTGCGGACTACACGTATAAATATCAATACAGAATTCCAAATCACATCAGAGATTTTGCTGACATGTTTCACGGCCAAAAAGCTACTTCCTCAGAGACACACTGTGTTTAACATCAACTATGGACCATATGAACAGAGGATTTGTTCATATAAAACCCCACCAGAGGGGACCAGCGATGGGACCCCCGAAGATTCCGCCGACCAGGGCTTGCCAATGATGCATGTAGGCGCACTAGCCGCCGACCGATAGGCTCCATCAAAAAAGTTAGATACTTATCTCAGTTGTGTTCCTAGTCACAGTTTATAGTCCAGAGGCTTCACAGATCCTCCTGCAGGCCACCATTCCATGGCAGGGGTCCTTCTAAAGCTATCCAACAAAAGTTTGTTGAATAGGTTTCTTGTGGTTGAATGTATCTGGACTTGCTATGCACATGCTTGTCCATGGCCAGGAGTGTGGCAAGAAGAGAAACCCTGTGCTGGAACTGTGGGCTACAGGAGGATCCAGGAGGCTTCTGGAACATCCAGACGCTTTGCCCACTACTGAAGTAAGGATAAGTGCTGGTTTCCACTAGGAGTCGCAGCCATTTCCGGTTCGCCATGCACGGCTATAGTTATTCAGCCGTATGCTGCAGAAATCTGCTGTATCGTGTCCAGATATGCACAGTAGTGCAATCTGGACAGCAAAGCCATTGAAAAGATAGGCAGCGTTTCCCCACTCCTTCCGCACCTCTCCCTTCCTTATTACAGGTGTGCTTTTGAATTTTGGTACCTTCTGCCATGCACAGCTAGTCATTTAATTTTTGTCTGGATGCAAATTGAAATGGAGGGATCATTTTTAACAATACTAAATTAGAAAACGTTTAGTTCAACAAGGTTTATGGTAATTTTATGAGTTAGATTTCCGTTAAAAAGTGTTAAGGTGGCCACTAATGATCCAATCTTTTTCATCCATTCTTACCATTTCTATGTAATATAAGGTAACTGCCTCAAGTATCCATTCAGTATATTCACTCAATTTACCCTTATTCTACATAGATTTGGTAAGATTAGATGAAAAAGATTGGATCATTAGTGGTCACCATTAGGCATGTTTGCTTCAAAAGTGCAAACAAAAAATACTTCTTAGAACCATAAGGCAGTCAAATGAAATATCTGGATCAATGTTCTGTTTGATCTTGGAAATGTACATGACTCTTTTAGTTATACTGTACTAGAAAACATCCACTCCTTTTATTTATTTATTTTAGGAATAATCTATTGTATCCTCTAGAACCAGTTGCCTTGGAATTGTCACAACCCTGACTGTGAAAAACCCTTTAAACAGCTGTAGCTTAAAATTCCTTTCCTTCTACCTCAAGGAGGTGCCCTTGAGTCATATACAGTGACCTAAACGTCATCAACTTTTCACTGAATTTTCCATTTGTCTATGTATTCTGTACAAGGTGAATATATTACCAGTTAATCTAATCTTATCAACAATAAATTTCAATTATTTAGCCTCTCTAAGTGAGGTTTTGTTTGCTCCTTACTGAAGTTTACCTTAAAGGAGTCATCAGGGAGATTTACATAAAATAAGCGCTACTTGCCGGGGGCTTCCTCCAGCCCCAAGCTCCCAGGATGTCCCTCGCCGCAGCTCTGCCCGCAGCCGTTCGCCGAAGGTCCGTCCCGGTCCCCGGCGAAGACGTCAGAGCGACCTCCAGCTCACGCAGGCACAGTACAGAGCGACCGGGAGGTCGCTCTGATGTCATTGCCGGGGACCAGGACAGAGCTGCGGCGAGGGACATCCTGGGAGCTTGGCGCTGGAGGAAGCCCCCGGTAATTAGCGCTTATTTTATGTAAATCCCCCTGATGACTTCTTTAATGAGGAGCTGTCAGCCATACGATCTCTCAGAAAAAAACACACATACATAAGTAGATAAATACTTGCTTTACTGACATAACATGTATTGTACTGTCCACGTTTTGATTTTAGTGATTATTCTACAGTAAAAAGAGAAAATTCTTATTAGCATTTCCCATTTTAAGTGTGGCTATTTTGAAGCCAATCCTGATGTCATTTCCTGCCCTACTCTCCTCTGCCTGATTTGCCCGACCTTCACTATAGAAAGTGCATTGTCTCCGTATGAGAAATATTGGCCAATCAGAGAGGAACAGAGGTGTGGGAGTGGAAAACAGGAGGGAAAGAGGCTTCAGCCAATCAGGCTGCGTTAGTTAACTCATCCAGCTTACTTGCCTTTGTTGGTAAGTAAGCAGAATGTCTATAGGTAAAATGTTGAAAACCTAAGGCAAAACCCCCCTCTTACTTACCAGGAGTCCCTGTATGACTCCTCCCTCTAACCTTACATGTATACATGATGAATCTCACTGAATCACTTAGTCATTTAAATGTCTTGGCGTTTTATGTCTTTTTTTTATTTTATTTTTATTTATTTTTTTTATTTTAGCATGTCATAGCCAACATAAAGGAGACAGTGCTATGGGCAGTGTGCTTGGGAAACCACAGAGAGTGAGAAGTGACAGCTCAGGAGAGCTTTCTATCAACATGAGATTTTTATTTGGGTAATAACCACTATTCTTATGTTTTATTTCAGCTTTAAAAATGGTTTTTAATAGTCCTAATATGAGTCTTGTTTAAACAGAGATAAAGTAAGTTCCCCTGAAGATCGTGATGAGTTGCCACGGAAACCTTTAACAAGTGTGTCTAATAAGGTACATTAGTATTTTGGTTGCATTCTCGCCAAGAGATCTTTTTCAGTAAATATATGTAAATGCTTCTTGTGGTTTGATTGTGCTTGTATTCCACCAGGCATGCCAGCCTAGGAGGGTTCCTATACCACCTGTAACGTCTCCAGATTCTGGAACTAGCCATTATGAGGCTTTCTCCATCTCAAGTGTTAAAAGGTATGTTAATTATTAGTTAATACTTTAGTAATCTTACCTTGTGAGACAGTCATTAATGGGTTTTAAATGCATTTTTGGCTTGTAAAAATTACCTTTGTGAGTATATATACAGTATATACACTCACTTGTCAATTGTTTAGGTATACCTGTTCAATTTGTTGTTGACAAAAACAGTTATTCAGCCAATCACATGGCAGCAACTCAATGCATTTAGGCATCTACACGTGGGAAAGACAAGTTGCTGAAGTTCAAACAGAGCACCAGAAAAGGGTTTAAGGTGAACCTTAAGCCGAAAAAAAAGTTTTACTCACCTGGGGCTTACCTCAGCCCCCTGCAGCTGATCGGTGCCCTCTCCGTGTCCCACCGATCCTCCTGTCCCCGCCGGCGGCTACTTCCGGTTTCGCTGTCACCGTCCGTCAGGCTGGGAATGCGAGTGATTCTTCGCGTTCCCAGCCACAATATCTCCCCCTATGCTGCTATTGCGGCAAGGAAGGCCGCAATAGCAGTATAGGGGGTGCTATTGTAGCTGGGAACGCGAAGAATCACTCGCGTTCCCAGCCTGACGGCCGGTGACGGCGAAACCGGAAGTAGCCGCCGGCGGAGACAGGAGGATCGGAGAGGGCACCGATCAGCTGCAGGGGGCCGAGGTAAGCCCCAGGTGAGAAAAACTTTTTTTTTTTCCGGCTTAAGGTTCACTTTAACCCATTCGCGTTCCGTCGTTTTCACTTGAGCAATGTTCACCTCCCATTCATTAGCCTATAACTTTATCACTACTTATCACAATGCACTGATCTATATCTTGTTTTTTCCGCCACCAATTAGGCTTTTTCAAATAACCCTCCAGGACAGGTGCTACATATGAGATTTGGGCTCTGCCCTCAACAGGAAACACAAAGAACTAGCTCTCTATAAGTTCCACCCCTCAGTATCCACCTGCCAGTTCTTTGTGGCTGCATTTAGTCAGGTTGGAAGGTGAATGAGTTAGCATTCAAGGTCTGAAGCGGCCTTAAAAACCCAGAAAATAAGTTGAATTTTCTCTTAAGAAAGCATGGTCTGCTACTGCTCCCATTCGGAATCACGTCAGCACCCAGAATCTTCACAAAAGTAAAGGCAGAAATTGTGGGAACCCTACATTTAAAAAGGTTTTATGATAATGCCGTACTTAGAGGACCTTTTAGTAGTGACAGACAGTAATGTGAAGTTGAAACATCAGAGATCTCGTCATCCAGCAGTTGGTACGAGCAGGTTGGTTAGGAAACCGACAAAAATCAAATTTGATTCCGACACAGGTTATTCAGTTCTTGGGGTTCAGAATTAATTTCCATAGCTTAGAAATTATTTCTTCCACAAGACAAGTTAGTCAAGATTCATGCCTTAGTGGAAAATTTCCAGCAAAAATCAATGGTAACAGTCAAACAAGTGATGAGTCTAATAGGATTTTGGACATCCACAACACCGGCAGTGTATTGGGCATTGAAACCAGGGATGAGCAGAAACTACGCCAGTGCGAATTTACGCATCATAGTTCGCATCTACGCATGGTAGTTCATAGGTCAAGCTTCAAAACAACGCTTACAAATTTACGCGTAGTGAAGTACTGCTACACGTAGCTTACGTCCACTATGCGTAGTTAATGTGTGTATTGCGTAGTGAACTACGAATGCGTTTCTTGCGTCTAATTTTCGGCGTGCGATGGTATGCTTACAAATTTACGCAGGGGAAAGGGGAATGTATGCATTAAAGAGGTCCCGGTATAAGCATTTATAGAGACATTAATGCGTAAAATTTCTGCATATAAGCACAAGCATCCGCACACACTACGATTCACACTACGCGTAATTGCGTATTTTTAATGCGTAGTCTACATGATGCATACAAAGCGAATATTTGATATTCGCAGCCGTAGTTTGGCGAAGTGTAATTGAGTAAAACCACGTGTAGTTCCAGCTTAGCGAAGTTGACTGACTACGACCATCCTTGATTGAAACGTGAGAATATTACAACAACGGCTCCTGCGCAGTTGGAAAGTAAGTCATGCAGCTTTAGACCGCATGGTGTCTATTCCAACACTGGTGAAACAATCACTCAGTTGGTGTATAATAGCAGACAGTGTCACTCGGGGACGACTATGATAGTTTCAGATGACAAAAGTGTTAAGACGCAAGTATTCTTGGGAGAACCCACATAGATGGGCTATATCTACAAGGAACTTGGTCAAAGCAGATTAAGACCCAATCTTCAAATTTCAGAGAGCATCTGGGAGTGAAGAGAGCCCTAGACCATGCAAAATACAGGTTAAAAGACCAGCATGTTCAAGATCAGGTCAGACAATATAACAGTAGTAAAGTATGTAAACAAACAAGGGTGTACCAGGTCATCACAACTTCTTGATTTGACACTGCAGCTGCGAGATTGGGCGGAGGACAATCTTCAATCAATCTCAGCGGTTCACCTAAAGGGTTCATTAAGCAACATGGGGGATCTGTTGAGCAGGAAGAGACTATCAAACTAATGCTGTCCTGAAGTGTTCAAGTTGTTAGCGAAAAAGTAGGGACAACCACAGATCGATTTATTCGCCAATCTGCAGAATACTCAGTGCCACCAGTTCTTCTCTCTAGACCCAAGAGGCGCTTCGGGAGTAGATGCCTTGGCACAAATGTGGGATTATCAAATATCTTATGCATTTTCTCTAATACCGCTGTTACCAATAGTATTACAGACACTGAAATCGAGAACAATGTATCTAATATTAATTGAACTAGATTGGCTGAAAATAATCTGGTATCCAATGATTAAGTTGATGCTGGTGGACAGACCAATGCCATTAACAGACAGACTATACCTTCTCAAAAAGAAAAGACAAATGGACTCAGATTCCGAATCTTCGATTGACAGCTTGGTTTCTGAAAGAAAGATCTTAAAAGATAGAGGGTTATCTGACAGTGACAGAGAATATAATTAAAAGTAGAAAGAACTAGAGCAATATATCAAAACTATTGGAACACTTTTTGTCAATGGAAGAGAAAGACAGGACTCCGATCCAATAAGCTCGCTACAGTGTTAGAATTTTTGCAAGAATACGTTGACAAAAATCTAGCGTTGAGTACCCTAAAGATCCAAGTGGCAGCCTTATCACTATACGTTTTGGACCCCACGCTGTGAGATACTCCAGTTTCTTATTGCCTGATGAAGCGGGATGTTGCCCGTGAAACGCGTTGCATTTTTTATGGGAGTATGTGAATAAATTGTTATATCTTCAATCAACAACATCGTGTCTGTCTTTGGGTGCTGCCGGGCCACCACCGCCACCTGAGCAATTTTAAAACTTTTAGAATATTTTACTCTTTTGGCGCCTCTGTATTTTCATACTTATCACTATACTTGGATGAGAGGGTAGCATTAGAACCTCTAGTTGTTAGTTTTTTTGTTTGTCAGTTACAAATCGAAAGGAGTTCAAAGTCCTAGAGAGGTAACCGCTCACTCAACAGGGTCAGTGGCAACTTCCTGGGCTTATAGAGCTGGAGCAACAGCGGCGGATATCTGCAAGACAGCAACTTGGAAATCCGTGAACACCTTCATTAGGCATTACCGACTGGATTTATCAGCAGAAGAACAGGCATTTGGAAGAAAAGTTCTTCAGGCTGTTGTCCCTCCCTGAGTTTGGTATTTATTGCATATCATCTCATATGTAGCACCTGTCCTGGAGGGTTATTTGAAAAAAAACAAAATTAGCTTACCTGGTAATGCTGTTTTTAAAGGGACTCCGAGCTCACGAAAAAAAGAAAAGTTGTACTCACCAAGGGCTTTCTCCAGCCCAGTGCTGGTCGGGAGGTCCCACGCCGGCGTCCTGGCTCCTCTCCTTCTCCCCGCTCCGGTATAGCTGACAGGCCGCAGCCCGGGCGACACTCGGTGGAGTGTCGGGCTGCAGCTTCCGCGTATGACGCGGATTACGTCACACGCCGGCCGCCTCGCGTCATCACGGCGGCCGGCGTGAAAGTACTGCGCATGCGCGCTTTAATCGCGCATGCGCAGTACTTTCACGCCGGCCGCCGTGATGACGCGAGGCGGCCGGCGTGTGACGTAATCCGCGTCATACGCGGAAGCTGCAGCCCGACACTCCACCGAGTGTCGCCCGGGCTGCGGCCTGTCAGCTATACCGGAGCGGGGAGAAGGAGAGGAGCCAGGACGCCGGCGTGGGACCTCCCGACCAGCACTGGGCTGGAGAAAGCCCCTGGTGAGTACAACTTTTCTTTTTTTCGTGAGCTCGGAGTCCCTTTAATAACCCTCCAGGACAGGTGACCCACCCATTTTGATCTATATATTTATGTATAATATTGACTGAAGCATATATTTCTGTGTGTTTATACAGATGTTTATGTATATGCAAGTTTTTTGTTAAATTGTTTGAAAGAAGAATCAGTATCAGGACAGTTAATTGGAACATACTGGCAGGTGGATACTGAGGGGTGGAACTTATAGAGAGCTAGTTCTTTGTGTTTCCTGTTGAGGGCGGAGCCCTAATCTCATATGTAGCACCTGTCCTGGAGGGTTATTAAAAACAGCATTACCAGGTAAGCTAATTTTGTTTTTCTTTGGGGGGTACATTTTGCTAAGAGCCACTTTACTGTAAATGCATTTTAACAGGAAGAATAAGAAAAAAATGGGAAAAATTCATTATTTCTCAGTTTTCAGCAATTATAGTTTTAAAATACATGCCTCCATAATCAAAACTCACGTATTGTATTTGCCCATATGTCCCGGTTATTACACCGTTAAAATTATGTCCGTATCACAATGTATGGCGACAATATTTTATTTGGAAATAAAGGTGCATTTTTTCCGTTTTTAATCTATCACTATTTACAAGTTTAAAATAAAAAAAATATAGAAATTTCTTCTTTACATTGATATTTAACCACTTAGCAACCCTTGCCACGCTTATCTACGCCCCTTGAAAATTCACCTGGGGCACAGGGGCGTAGATAGGCATCTCCTGTTTGTTTTCCTGCTGTGAGCGTTCGCGTGCGCGATCGCGTGCACGCGGATGCGCGGTCGCGTGCACGCGGATGTGCGGTCGCGTTCGGCACCCGCTGGTCAGCCAATCAAAGTGCTTACAAGTTTGAATGAGCACTGCCAAAGCCAATGACAGTGCTCATTCATTCAGAATGTGTGTAAACATTGAATCAATCACTATGCTGTTACAGTTACTGAGATCACTCGTAAGAGAATCTCAGATAACTAATACAGCATTAGTGAGTGATCAGCATCAGTGAGGTTTTTTTTTTAAATAAATTATACCCCCATTAAGCCCATTAACCCTTGCCTCCCTGAAATGTTAAAATTAGTGTGGTTTTTAGGGGAAAACCCTGTGGTAGAGAAGTGGTTAAAAAGTTTAGACCCTGTAAATATTTACATGTTTTTTTTTTTTTTTTTTTTATTGTAATGTTTTTTTATATTAACCACTTCCCTACCACATGTTTTTACCACTTCAAGACCAGAGCAATTTTCACATAATGCACCTCCCATTCATTCGCCAATAACTTTATGACTACTGAACACACTGAAACGATCTATATATTATTTTTTGCGGGACAAACTAGGCTTTCTTTGGGCAATACTTTTTGCTAAGAATTATTTTATTACATATGCATTTTACAGGGAAGAAGAGAAAAATTGCAAAAATGTATCATTTCTTAGTTTTCAGCCATTGTAGTTTAAAGAGACTCCGTAACAAAAATTGTATCCTGTTTTTTATCATCCTACAAGTTCCAAAAGCTATTCTAATGTGTTCTTGCTTACTGCAGCACGTTCTACTATCACCATCTCTGTAATAAATCAGCTTATCTCTCTCTTGTCAGACTTGTCAGCCTGTGTCTGGAAGGCTGCCAAAGTCTTCAGTGTTGTGGTTCTGTGATGCATCTCCCCCCTCCAGGCCCCTCTCTGCACACTGCCTGTGTATTATTTAGATTAGGGCAGCTTCTCTCTTCTCTCTTATCTTTTACAAGCTGGATAAATCCTCCTCTGAGCTGGCTGGGCTTTCACATACTGAGCAATTACATACAGGCAGAGCTGTCTGCACTCTGCAGGAAGAAACAGCCTGACACTTCAGTGGAAGATAGCTGCAGGGGGAAAGAAACACACAAATGATCTCTTGAGATTCAAAAGGAAGGGTGTATACAGCCTGCTTGTGTATGAATGTATTTTCTATGTGTGGACATACTGTACATCAACCTACTTCCTGTTTTGGTGGCCATTTTGTTTGTTTATAAACAAACTTTAAAACTGTTTTTAACCACTTTTAATGCGTCGAGGAGCGGCGAAATTGTGACAGAGGGTAATAGATGTCCCCTAACGCACTGGTATGTTTACTTTTGTGCGATTTTAACAATACAGATTCTCTTTAAAAAAAAAAAGTGCTATTGTAGGTAAAACAGTCACATTTTTTTGCCCATTTGTCCCGTTTATTAAAACACTTAAATTGCGTCCCTAGTACAATGTATGGCGATATTTTATTTGGAAACAAAGGTGTATTTTTTTCAGTTTAGTGTTTTTTTTTTTATACTATAAACATAATTATAGGCTTTTATTTACAAAAGCAACATTAATATATCGCCGTAACATACATATTTAAAAAGTCCCTCAGGTAACTATTTATGTAGGTTTTTTTTTTATGTTGTAATTTTTTTTATTTTTTTATTTACAAGTTTTATTTTGGTAACTATGGGTTAGGGGTGGAAGGGGTTTAACAATAGTAAATATTTAAATAAATGTCTAAATGTAAGAGTGTATTATGGTATATTGGGGTGTATATGGATGTATTTTACTTTTTGGCCACAAGATGGCACTACACTTAGCTCACTGTCTGCTGTTTACAGCAGATAGGAACGAAACTGTAACAGTTTCCTTGGGGTTATGAATGAGAGATGCTCTCTCTCCCATTCATATCGGCACGGGGATCAGGGCTGAGAATGGATTATTCTCATGCCTTGAACACAGAAGAACGGGGATGCGGCGGAAACGGCGCTGGAATCGCGATTGGCGGTGGTGAGTAAACAGTGCGTATATATACGCCCCTGATCTGCTAGAGGTAAACACAGGGTTGTATATATACGTAGCAGAAATCTGGAAGTGGTTAAACATTTTATTTGGGTATTTTTGGGAGGGTGGGATGTAAACAGTAGTTTTATAATGTAAATGTGTGTTGAGTTTTATTTTTTTTACTTTTAGTTGTAGTTTTACTTTTTGGCCACAAGATGGCCATGAGTTTCTTTACATGACGTCACTCTAAGCGTAACATACGCTTAGAGAGGCATGGGGGACCCAACAGCCAGAAAAAGCGAAGCTTCCAAGAGAAGCTGTCGCTTTTTCTGCGGGGGAGAGGAATCGGCGATCGGGCACCATGGCCCGATTCACTGATTTCTGGGCTAACGATCCGCGGCCGGGAGCGCGCGCATACAGAAGCGCGATCGGCCACGGGACCGCGCGTGCACGCGGCCGAGCACATGGTTCCTGGACGACCAAAGTAGGTTAAATGATTTTGAATGTGGCATGGTGGCTGGTTCCTGAGGGGCTACTCTGAGTATTTCAGAAACTGGTGATCTGCTTGTATTTTGGTGCAGAGCCATCTTTAGTTTACATTTACAGAGAATGGTCCGAAAAAAAAGAAAATACCTAGTAAAATGCAGTTGTGTGGACATAAATGCCATACATTCAGTGGAGAATGAGTAGACTAGTTTCAGAGGATTGAAGAGCAACAATAGCGCAAATAACCAAGGTATGCAGAATACCACTTCTGAACACACAACATGTCAAACCTGGAAGCAGGTGTGCTACACCAACAGAAGACAGGAAATGAAGGAGGGTCCGCTTCAATGTCTTATAAGGTTTACTAAAGGATACCCGAAGTGACATATGACATGATGAGATAGACATGTGTATGTACAGTGCCTAGCACACAAATAACTATGCTGTGTTCCTTTTTTCCTTTCTCTGCCTGAAAGAGTTAAATATCAGGTATGTAAGTGGCTGACTCAGTCCTGACTACAGTGTGACCCTTACTGATAAGAAATTCCCTTTTTATCTCTTTCTTGCTTTTTAGAAGCCACTTTCTGCTAGAAAAGTGTTTTATAGTTGGAATTTCTTATCAGTGAGGGTCACGCTGTATTCACTTCCTGTCGTCACTTCCTGTCTGAGTCAGGACTGAGTCAGCCACTTACATATCTGATATTTAACTCTTTCAGTGAGAGAAAGAAAAAAAGGAACACAACCTAGTTATTTGTGTGCTAGGCACTGTACATACACATGTCTATCATCATTTCACATGTCACTTTGGGTATCCTTTAAGGACTTATCCCAAAACAGCAATAGGAACACTCTGCAACAACAGAGTGTTTCTATTGCTGTTTTGGGATAAGTCCTTAATAAACCTTATGAGGCATTGAAGTGGACCCTCCTTCATTTCTTGACTTACGGGTTGGTTACCTAGGTCCGGCTCTGTCTCCTGTGGAGTGCAGCGATATACCTGTCTTCTTTGAACCAACAGAAGACCACACCAGGTGCTGCTCCTGTCAGCTAAAAACAGGATTTTCACAGGCTTACCAAATATTGGATAAAACAAGATTGAGAAAACGTTGCCTGGTTTGATGAGTCTCACTTTTAACTTCAACATTCAGATTGTAGGGGATTTTGGCCTAAACATGAAAGCATGGGTCCATGTTGCCTTTTGTCAACAGGTCAGGTTAGTGGTAGTGGTAGTGGTATAATGGTGAGGGGGGTATTTTCCTGACACACTTTAGGCCCCTTGGCACCAATTGAGCATTGTTTAAACATTATAGCCTTCCTAAGCATTGTTGCTGACCATGTGCATCTCTTTATGATTGTGGACCAGTCTTCTGATAGCTACTTCCAGCAAGATAATGCACCATGTCACAGCTCGCATCAACTAAAACTGGTTTCTTCATCGTGACAATGGATGCACTGTATTTCAATGGACTTCACGGTCACCAGATTTCAATCAAATAGTGCACCTTTGGGATGCAGTGGAGCAGGAGATTTGCATCATGGATGTGCAGCTAATAAATCTGTATAACTGCATAATGCTATCTTGTCAGTATGGACACAAATCTGAGGGAATGTTTCCAACATCTTGTTGAATCTATGCTACGAGGAATTAGGCACAGTTCACACCTGCCCGGACTGGTATGCAGAAATAAAGCATTTCTGTAAAAACACACAACTGCATTTGCACATGTACAAACAAACAAACCCATGTGTTTTCAAGTGTAAAACCTGTTTGCATTTAGTTCTGAATCCAGCCTGGTATTAGCAAGGTATAACTAATAATAAAGTGGCAAGTGAGTGTAGTTAGTTTGACATTCAAGCTATTATTATTTGTATACAGTAAATGGTCATAGAGCATGAGATTAAAATGTATTTTTTCCCTTCCTTCTTAGGCAACCATTAAGTGCGTTGCGTGTGCCTGTTGCAGCTTCTTTATCTAAACCTAGATCTAAAGAAGATGATGGCCTGCATTCTTCAGGAAACAAGGTTAGAATCTGCTTCCACTGATAGTCCTCAAGGCAGCTCTCTCCCAAAACATGTACTCACGTGCCATGTTATAAGGTCTCATTTATGTAACATATTGTGGCAGTTCGTTCATGGCCCTCTTCATATGAATATAAACTTATCTTGTCTGGCTACTTAAACAGTGGGGATATCTTTTTTAAAGCAAAGGTCTGGACATTTAAAAAAAATCTCGAGAGAAAACATAATTTCTCCATTAACCTATTCGCGTTCCGTCGTTTTCATGTGAGAAATGTTCACCTCCCATTCATTAGCATATAACTTTATCACCACTTATCACAATAAACTGATCTATATCTTGTTTTTTCTGCCACCAATTAGGCTTTCTTTGGGGGGTACATTTTGCTAAGAGCCACTTTACTGTAAATGCATTTTGACAGGAAGAATAAGAAAAAAATGGAAAAATTGATTTATCAGTTTTCAGCCATTATAGTTTTAAAATAATACATGCCTCCATAATTAAAACTCACTTATTGTATTTGCCCACATGTCCCGGTTATTACACCGTTAAAATTATGTCCCTATCACAATGTATGGCGACAATATTTTATTTGGAAATAAAGGTGCATTTTTTTTCATTTTGCATCTATCACTATTTACAAAAAATATAGAAATATTTCATCTTTACATTGATATTTAAAAAGTTTAGACCCTTAGGTAAATATTTACATGTTTGTTTTTTTTTATTGTAATGTTTTTTTGTTTTTTTTTTATAGTAAACATTTTATTTGGGTAGTTTTGGGAGGGTGGGGGGTAAACAATAGATTTATAATGTAAATGTGTGTTCATTTTTTTTTTTTTTTTTACTTTCAGTTGTAGTATTACTTTTTGGCCACAAGATGGCGGCCATGAGTTTGTTTACATGACGTCACTCTAAGCGTAACACACGCTTAGAGTGACGCATGGGGGAGGTGACAGCCAGAAAAAGCACAGCTTCCGAGAGAAGCTGTCGCTTTTTCAGCGGGGGAGAGGAATCAGTGAATCGGGCACCATAGCCCGATACATTGATTCCTGGGCTACTGAATCCGCGGCCGGGAGTGCACGCGCGCGATCGGCCGTGGGAGCGCGCGGTAGCGCGCATGGTTCCTGGACGTAGATTCTACGTCCAGTAACCAAAATAGGTTAAAATATTGCTGGTACACAGTACACTTCCATATTGACTCCCTTCAGCAAAAAAAAATCTTCAAATGCATCATCCAGTGTGTTCACCAAGACCCTGGCACTCTGGCAGTTACTATTGCAAAGTAGAGACTCTTTAGTTGACAGTCACTGCCAAGAAAAGAGACCTGCACAGGAAAGAAGAGGACCAGGGACTGGGAGGAACGTTCTTAGAGAGATGATTGTATTTTTTTGTTGTTTTCAGGTTGTTTTTATGTATTGTGAACCTTGTATGACCATTCACAACATTTGAACACAGTATATATAATTACTTTGTTTGTTCTTTTGAATACTGCTATTTTTAGGTTTATAAGGTGTAAAACCTTTAAAGGGGTATGGAGCCTAACTGTTTCATTTAATTTTAAACAATACCAGTTGCCTAGCAGTCCTGCTGATACTCTGCTTCTAATTATTTTAGCTATAGACCCTGAACAAGCATGGAGAATAGATGTTTCTGATAAAAATATGACAATTAGCTGCAAGCTTGTTTCAGGTGTTTGCTTCAGACACTACTGATGCCAGAATGATCAGCAGGCCAACCAGGCAACTGGTATTTGTTTAAAATGAAATAAAAATGGCAGCCTCTATATGCATTTCATTTCAGATTCCCTTTAACGTGACCTTGTAGTGAGGGAGGCTGTAAAGGCTGACTTATTTATTTCCCTTAGGGCTCGTTCACACTAATGGCGTTTTTGCCCTTTTTTCCAGCGCAGGCGATTTTCAAAATCTCCCACAAAACACTTGTGCAATAAATCTCTGAGAAGGTTCATATCCACCAGTTGCATCCTCTTTGCAGTCTGTAAAGTGGTGCCTGTACCATTTATTTGGGGCGTTTTTGCTATAATGGAAGGTATCGGAAGAGCGGTAAACGCTCACAAAATCGCTTTATGCAGCGATTGCGGTTTTTTTTAGAATAAATACATTGTATGTGTTCTTTTCCGGGTGAAAGCGTTCACTTCCTGACTTGCATCAGGGAGTGAATGACAAAACTGCTCTGGAAAACTTAGAAAAGCACTTTTACCAAAAATACAGCGCACAGTGGAGCGCCGGGAGGGAAACAAAGCCGCACAAAATAGCAAAATGCTTGCGATTACGATTTTACATGTGAACGAGGCCTTAAACAATGTTGCCTGGCTGTCCTGATCTTTTTGGCTTTAACATTTTCATCTCCCACACAAAACAAGCATGTGGCTAGTGTATTCAGACTTGAAGCACCTGATCTGCATACTGATTCTAGGTTGGTAGCTTTAAAGTATTAGTGGCAGACAGACCGGCAATCTGCACTGTTAAATAAGGGGGAAAAAATAAAGCAACCTCCATATCCCTCTCACCTCTCAGTTACTTTAAACAAATACCTTTACGATTGGGAAAAAACTTTAAATGGTGGGGAAGATGGGCTCTGTACCTGC
Source organism: Hyperolius riggenbachi (assembly GCF_040937935.1). Taxonomy (NCBI): domain Eukaryota; kingdom Metazoa; phylum Chordata; class Amphibia; order Anura; family Hyperoliidae; genus Hyperolius; species Hyperolius riggenbachi. The sequence continues at coordinate 244,606,486 of NC_090649.1, forward strand.
TTTCATTATAATTTTACAAGTTTTGTGTTAGAATCGTCATAGCTGAATGCACATCCTATAGTGCTGAAGCCATGTCCCTGCATTTAATCTATTACTGCTGCTGTACAATGGCCAGGTTGTTTTCATTTCCAGTAATATTCCAATGGGCTGATGGACATATGACGCTTCATACCATCACTTCCAGAATTTGTACTTTCTATAGGGGCCCATACACTTACCGATTTTTCCTGCCGATATACAGCCGATTTGATCACTGTGATCGAATCGGCTGTGAAATAGTCGCGCAAACGCTGACCAAACGATCGATTTCCGTCTGAAATCGATCGTTCCCGACGATTCCCGTTGTTCCGTCCGTGCGGAAGATGTCCCTCGATCAACGGCAGGTCGGGAGTGCGTCGATAGCGGCGTTCAAATGCCCGACGATCGACGCAATGCAGCGGCAATACATTACCTGATCCGGCCGGCGTGTATACCTTGGTCTCCACTGTCTCTTCTCCGCTGGGTTCCGGCTGGCTACTTCCTGTCCCGGCAGGAAGTTTAAACAGTAGAGCGCCCTCTACTGTTTAAACTTCCCCGGTCAGGAAGTTCAGTGAAGCTGCAGCCTTGGAGCCCAGAGCGGAGATGAGACAGCGGAGACCGAGGGACCAGTGCAGGCCAGATCAGGTAATGTATAGCTGGCGGGGGGACAGCTCCACAGATGGTGAATTGATTTCATGCTGAAATCGATTCACCATCTGCTTGCAGTAAAGGCAGCCATATGATCCCTCTCTGATCAGATTCGATCAGAAAGAGATCTATCTGTTGGTGGTTCTGATGGCAAATCGATGTGTATGGCCACCTTATCATAGTACAATTTACAGTAGAGTATAATCTCGTTATAATAAACTCTGGTATAGTAAAACTCTCAGGACCTGGCAAATCTCCATTATTTGTACTGTACAAATAAGCAGCTTGGGGAAAATGAGGAATAATGTAAATGTAAACAAGAGGATGCAGGGTTACCACTTTCACTTTGCAATTCCCGATAAAAGTATCGTCCCAGTCCTCCCACAGGATTGTACGCACTCCCGGGTATCTTTTCTCTTGTTAGCGATGACACTCCTTGTAGTGTGTGGAGCACACAATACAGGCTTCTTTAATTTTAGTGCATCAGAAGAGAGTGGAGTGCTAAGTCACAGTTGACAAGAAAACCTACATGAAATAGGATATATTATATATATTTTTTCCCATAATGAATTGGGCTTGAACACTGAAACAATTTTATACTTTTCCTGGAGAAATAACAAAATTTTTGAGTAAAATATGTTAAGTGAAATAATTTTTTTTTTTTTTTTTTTTGTCAAAGAATTAAATTTACTGACAAAAATGTTTATTGTTTTTAAGAGCCCTGATTCTGCTGAATCCAACCATACCAGATATGTATTGGTATCCCACTATTCCTGTCCTGGAATAGGTGCGCAAGTAGAGGTAGCCAAATATAGGTGTCGTCAGGAATAGGTTCCCCAGTATATAGGTAACCAGGAATAGGTGCCCCAGCATAGGTAGTAGGTATAGGTCCCCCTCAGTATAGGTAGCAGGGTAAAGTTGCCCCAGTATAGGTAGTAGGTATAGGTTCAGCCAATATTGGTAGCCAGATATAGGTGCCTCTGCGGGGAGGGGATGACATCATCCTCCCTCTCTCCACATGGGTCAGTCTCCTGTGGCCCCGTGCAAGGCTAGGGCGCTGCGGCATGTGATTACTCACCCGATCATTCGCTCTATGCAGTGTCCCCTCCGGCAGCTGTCTCCTTTCTGGCCGCCCGATCTCTGTATGACGTATGTATGTAATCACACGTCCTACTGTGAAACAGGAAGAAGATAGAAGCCGGTGGGGAACACATGGCATGGAGCGAGAAATCGGATGAATAATTACACTCCTCTATAGGGAGGCAGCGGGGGTCCCATGTGGAGGGAGGAATGCCAGCCCCCCTCCCCACTACTTCCCTGGGGACAAAATGCCAAATAACCTACTAGGTACGTTGTTGGGCAGTTGGGGCCTTTTCCAGCCATAACGTTCCTAATACGTGCTTGGCAGGAAAAGATTTAAATTACAATGGACTATTGTGTATAAGCCCAGCCACACTGAAAGCTGTATGTTATTTTCTGTGACTTGATTTACACAGTGAGTGGAGGTGTGTCCTAAAGGCTTTAATAAGCATAATAAGAAAATACTTTAATTTTGAAAGGAATATTAATAAAAGATTAATAAAACATTTTTTTTCTAGGTGGCCCACAATTTAAGCCCTACATGTCTGCAACAGTTAACAGAGGACAGTGTAGAGATGAGTACACCTTCATCAGTAATTATTAGAAGGACCAATGTGACTCTCAAAGGAGATGAAGGTAATTTATTACATTGTGTCTTTGATCTTATTGTCCTATTTCTACTGCACAGAATCTACAGCTGGCAGCTACGAATAGTGGTCTTTTTGTTTGTTTTTTTCCCCAAAGTGTGAGATGTAAAAGTTTTCAAGTGATAATGGAGAATTGATATGTTTTGGAGCTGCACCTTTCTCCAAGCATGGTAACCATACTTACTTGAAAAAATGTATCAAATGGGCACATTTGCAAACTAGTGATAATACTATACCGTAGTAGTGTTTGACCTGATAACTAACAGAATCATGAGCAGGGTACCAGTAAAACATTTGCAGGAAAAGCCACGTTTAAACCGCTCAGGGTTCAATTGGGATATCCATTTAAATGACAACTTTAAGCAGAGTTTAATACAGAGGGGACTGTATTGGCAAAACAATGGAAGTACTGTATAAGGTGTATAAAAGAAGTACTTTATCAACCAGAAAATTATGGCGTAAACAGAATGGTGTGAGCGTTACTACAGAGGATACAGCTACAGCACAAAGGGTGCTTTGAAATGATGAATGTGTTCAGGGCTTGCGGCCCTAAAAAAAAATGTCTTGCCTTTAGCTTGTGCTTTAAATTTTATAGCTATGTGTTGTAGGAAGCACTTCTATTATTCCGGAGTTGGATCTGGCTCCCCAAACTTATGTCAAGATGAGTTGAGCCATCCATCCATCAATGGACTTGATGGCTGCTAGGAATAACACATAGTTAAAGTAGATTTTGCTTTTCTCGCTCCCTTCTCACTCTCTCACACTCTCTCTTTCTCTTCCGCAGACTATTTTTTGCCAGTGGAAGCAATGTCGCAGAAGTGGGATTTGCAACTGGCATAAATTTCCAAATGTTGCTGTCTGCTTCCAAAAAGTCCAGTTCAGATAGCTTATTTCAGTTGCCTCTATAGTGGCCTTGGCAGGGTGTGATTCTTGGATCCATTTCTTAAATCCATAGATTTATACATTCTGGTGGTGTCTATCTCTCGCTCTCTCTCTTTAAAGAAAATCTGTAATGAAAAAACATCCCCTGGGGGTACTCACCTCAGGTGGGGAAAGCCTCCGGATCTTATTGAGACTTCCACATTCTTCTCGGTCCCACGGTGGCGGCGAAAATCCTCCCGGAGCGGCGGCTATGTAAATATTTACCTCAGTGGCTCCAGCGCAGGCACAGTATCCGCTCTTCCCACGGAGATAGGCGGAAATAACCGATCTCCGTCAGGCCGCTCTACTGCACAGGCGCAAGTCTCCTGCGCCTGTGCAGTAGAGCGGACCCGATGGAAATCGGCTATTTCCGCCTATCTTAATCAGAAGAGCCGAAACAGCACCCCCGCTGGAGCCTGGAAAGGTAAATATTGAACAGGCTGTCGGATTTGTCGGGCCGGCTTTGAAGGGCTGCAGCGAGACCCCCGTGGGACAGAGGAGGACGGGGGAAGCCTCATTAGGATCCTGAGGCTTCCCCCTCCCGAGGTGAGTACCCCCCAGGGGACGTTTTTCTCGTTAGTGTCTCTTTAAGATGTACTGCTTCTGGGAGTAAAGGAAAAAAAACTATTTACAGACTTAGAAGAAGGGAAAAAAAAGCTTTATCTACTGGACCCTTCTGACTTTATCTTTTAATTTTTGTAAGATGTGAATATGGATGAAACGGACTCTACCACAGCACCATACAACCCTGTGAATACTGAGAAAGAACTCGATCCCCCGAGTGACCACAAGCAGCCTAACCCTCTAAAGCCTAGCACCTCTGAAATGGAATGGAAATGGAAGGTTCCTGAGAAGCCAAGTGATGTATTTCAGGGAGAGGTAATTACTAATCTGTATATCCTACTATTGGTTTTAGTGAAATACAAAGAGTCTTCAAGTTTAACTTACAAAAGTGAAGCTATGGTCTTGTCTCTCAGGGCTGGTGCACACAGAGCGGCTTTTTGGGCGTTTTCAGATCCGCTTGCGGCTGCGGATCTGCTTGGTCAATGTATCTCAATGGGGTGGTGCACACCAGAGCGGCAGGCGTTTTGCAGAAACGAAAAATGCCTGGGTGAGGCATTTTTTGGATTTCGGATGCATTTCTGCCTCAATGTTAAGTATAGGAAAAACGCAAACCGCTCTGAAAAACGGCACTTCAGAGCGGTTTTGCAGGCGTTTTTGTTACAGAAGCTGTTCAGTAACAGCTTTACTGTAACAATACATGAAATCTACTATACTGAAAACCGCAGCAGCAATCCGCAAAACGCTAGCAAAACGCCTCATAAAAATAAAAAAAAGCGTTTAAAAATCTGCTAGCATTTTGCGGATCTGCTAGCGGGTTTTGGTGTGCACCAGCCCTCAGTGTCTTTATTTATGTAAACGTGTTACTTAAAGTTTTAGTGTGATCAGTGAGCTGCTGGAATTTGGTGACAGAAATGATCTTCAAATTCAGTTGGCATTTGTTTCAAGTATGCAAGATCTGAATTACATCAATGTTTGTAGAACACAGCACTGGGCAGAATGGAGAACTAAATGCTTTGATGACTGCAGAAAGGTCCACTTTCATTCATCCTTTCGGTACTGATGTGCACTTGAAACATGTCTATAACAGTTACTGGGATTTTTAGGCCTCGTTCACATCATTTAGCGCAGATGGCTGTGCGATCGGAACGCAACGCGTCCAATCGTACGCCATGTGCGCTCCTATGCGCTGCAGATCCCATTCATTACAATGAATGGGATCTGTGCTGCGATTCCCAAAAATGTGTGCAGTACGCGATAGCGCAATCGCGCACGCATATGATGGGAACGGTAGAAGGGCTGTCTATGCCCTTCTACCGTTCTTGCGTGTCGCACACTATACGCGCTGCCAAAATGCGCACGGCAGCGCGTATAGTCTGAACGAGGCCTTAATGGTGAACCATTGTGTAATGATGCAAAATTTTAATTGCATGAACCCCTCTTGGAACACAACCCTGCTGTAGACTGAGAAGAATGTACTGATTACTGACACAGCACATACTGTAAATGCTTGCTTAGTGACGATGCTGATGAATGGAACTGGTTGATGCTACAATTGAGCCAGACACAACTATACAACCAACCCAAACTGTATGGTACACAAAAAGTTACTAAAACATCTGTCTGACTGGGAAAACATTATGCAATTCTTAATTGTTCACTGCCAAAATGTGTCATTTTTCAATGACACTTGGAGAGCTCATCCTAGATATTAGTATTGCAGTTCAATTCATATTCTAACATGTTATGCTCACTGGTACCATTTTGCAGATGCAGGTAATATGGATGTTGAGACAGTCTACCAGTACAACAATATCTAAGTCAGACACATGCACTAACACTAACAGGTCTGTTCCAGTCTCTGTGTAAAATAGCCTCAGTTGCAGGTTATCATGATCTATACATCCAGGCCTGTGAAGTCAGTCGTACCCGGATTTGAGTACTTGTAATTGGAGTTCTAAAAAAAATGCCCCAAATCTGACTCCCAATAAGTTTAAACTAATTAAACTAAAAAATAAAAATGTCAAACTCCCTTTACTCATGAAGTCAATGTATTTATGTTGTCAAATTTGGAGTTGATGACTACAAATTAGGGTATATAGTAGTACTACACTCTACATATGCACTCCCTGCAGGGCTGTTGTGAATCCACTTACATTGTTGTGCACATTAAACGCAGAGGTGTTATCGATCACCCATAAACCTGGTTCAAATCATGCATGAAGAATGTGTAATTAAAGGAGTTATCAGGCTAAAATACCCTAAATGAGCATTACTCACATGGGGCTTTCTCCAGCCCCTTGCAACCGACTGTCCTACGCTGACCGCGCCACTGTCCCGGTCTTTGTGCTTGGTATTCAGGCCGACAACGGGGTCGGTGTTACTGCGGCTGCGCGAGGCGCTGCTGCCAATCATGGCCACGTGGGCAGCCTGCACAGTTCACCACGGTCCACGTGGCCATGATTGAGAGCGGCGCTTCGCGCAGCCGCAGTAACGCCGACACCGCAGTCGGCCTGAATACCGAGCACAGAGACCGGGACAGCGGCGGGCAGCGAAGCGATCGGCGTATGACAGTCGGCTGCAAGGGGCTGGAAAAAGCCCCAGGTGAGTAATGCTCATTTAGGGTATTTTAGCCTAACTCCTTTAAAGAGAACCTGACCTGAAAATAAAAAATCTAAATAACCATACACAGGTCATACTTGCCTCCTGTGTAGTCTACTCCTCAATCTCTTTCTCCTCTCCTGTGTCCCATTTGTCCACTGTGATCAATGGATTTCTCCGTCCTCCATTTTAAAAATGGCCATTACCCCCTAACAGCTTCCTGGTCAGCACACTGTTAAACTGTAATATCACCCACTTGAGCCATAGGGAAATATGGACATTACCTTGCTTATTCAGTTGTAACTGACAGCTGCTGATATATAACTGACAGCAACCGGTATATTTCAGTTCTGACAAAATATTGTCAGAACTGGAAGGGATCACTGTAAGAAGAAAATGGTGAGCTTCTGCGAGTAACTGACGGTGAGGTTAGTATGTAATATTCATCTGCAGCTGCGTCGTGTTTATTTTAAATAAGGTTCCTCGCTTCAGGTTCCCTTTATAGAGAACCCGAGGTGGGGTTCTGAGAATAAAATCCCCATACAGAGGCTGGGTCTGTCTATAGATCCCAGCCTCTGTTGCTATATAGTTCGCCCTTAAGCCCCCCCCTGCGCTCTGCAATACCTCCCTAAACTCAGCCGCGCTGCTGACACGCAGCTTGTCAGAGCGCGCTGTTTTCCTCTCTCCTGTTAGACTCGCCGCTCCCCCCGCCTCCTGCATCGCTCCGGTCCCGCCCACGTCCCTTCTCTCGCCGCTGATTGGAGGGAAAGGACGCAGGCAGGACCGGAGCGATGCGGGGGGAGTGGCGAGAGTGACAGGAGCAAGGTAAACACAGCGCGGCTGTGATTTATGGGGTATTGTAGAGTGCAAGGGGGCGATCTATATAGCAACAGAGGCTGGGTTCTATAGACAGACCCAGCCTCTGTATGGGGATTTCATTCCCAGAACCCCGCCTCGGGTTCTCTTTAAGGAAGAATCCCCTCATTCTGCTGCAGAATACCTGCACATTACTCTTTTATGTACGCACAATTAAATTGCCTAGGGGCCTAATTGATATTTGTTCCTTCTGAATCCTCTGCATATACTCTTACCAAGTATTAGCTTTGATTTCTATTAACAGCTACTCTGCAGCTATATCCTAAGTTTAAAGGATACCAGAGCTGAAACCTATTGTAAAAATAGGGCAGGCATCTATAGGAAGCAGTCGTCATGCCCACCGCTTCCCCCGTTCTTCTCCCTCTCCCTTGTTCTCACCTAAATACTAAAAAGTGCCCAAAAAAGTTGGTGAAAAGTACTGTCAAAATTATTTTGACGATTTTCTTGCTTGCTGGTGGCTTAAAAAGAATTTCATTGATGATCTTACCTAGGAGAAAACTGAAGGAGAAACAGTGAATTGGATCAGGCCCATTGTCTGTTTAATAAGGTTCACTGGTACCCTATATCGGCTGGTTTCCAGGGCATAGCCTTGTCCCCTTGAAGAAAATGGATGTGGCCTTCTCTATATCAGATATAGAAAAGGCAGAGGCTTTTTCTGCAAAGTGGCAGGACTACATGCCAGCACCCGGCTGATATTGGGCTCTGGGGAATCTTATTCTACAGATGATGTGCCAGGGAATTCAGGTTGGCAATGACAAGCTGGAAAGGTCACAACAGGGTAGTGTCAGTTTCCTGGCAAGGAGCTTTGTTTTGTTAAGATGCCATCTTAATATAGCTTTAAAATTCCTAAGCTTTGGCAGGGTTGAAGTGCCTTTTATGTTACATACTTTCAATCAACAAGATTATAAGCAAATTAGAGGAGTTGGGAGAATCATAGATTGAGGAGTTGGATTCTGATTATTTTTGTAATGACTCCACAGTCCTGCATACATCAAATGATAATATGCATGCCTGGAGATGTAGATGGACAGCCCAACCCATCTGTTCAACTGTTTCCCCAAAATGTTTCTATTTCAAGAATAAGAGTCCTTTCACACTGAATCCATTACGTTCTGTTTCAAAGGACATTATCGTTGCATCCCACTGCAATTAAATTGCTACTGTAACGTTCACTCAGGTACAGTGCGTCCAGTCAGAGTACCGCACAGCATGCCATGCGTTTATTGGGCATTGTGCATGTTGACAGACAGTGAAGCATACTTTCATTGTACTGTATGCTACACTGCATGGATGCACCGCACATCTAACGCACAATGGGACTTCTGAGCACCGTTGCCATGCTATTGCAAAAATGCTTCTTATTTACCATATTTTAAACTTGTTTATTTGTTGTCCCTTTGTTCACATTTTTCAGGGTTTTTTTTCCCGTTTGAGCCAACTTAAAGTGTTTTGTGTTTTGTTTCTTGTTTTTTTTTTTTTTTTATAGGTCAAACGAATGAGTATTGATCCCAGTGTTTTTCCAGCCAGAAGAGTAACCCCACCAGTGGCTGTACCAATGTGTGATCCTGTTTTGCTTTGCAGAACCCCAGCCAAACCACAGGAGGATTTTATGAACTGGTAACTTTTTGTTCTAGAAAAATGAATGTATGGAGGCTAACCCCAGCTTCAAGACAACTTTATTAGCCAATTCTATTGCAAACATAATGTTACAAAATGCCATGTGACGCATTCTATTTTTAAAAACACTTTTGCCATTGTAACTGCATATTTAAGTGAATCTGAGATGCACCTCTGGTCAAAAATGAGATACTTACCTGAGAAAAGGTAAGCCTCTAAATTTTCCAAAGGCTTCCTGTGTTCTCCTCGCCCCTGCCGCCGGGAGACTCTGGTTAGATCCGGGCCGCGCACCTCTTCATGCACAAATGTGGCCATGCTGAACATGCATGAGCACAGCTGCACCTGCACAGTAGCTCTGCAGAGGTGCGCCCATTCTCTTGCAGGCAGAGTATGGCCACACTCATGCTTGAAGAGAGTCCAGAGGTCGGCATGGGAAGCTTCTACTACAGTATCCAGATGCTTCCTTCTTCTTATGCAAGTATCCATTTTCCCAGGGTCGTCTCCAGGACAGCAACCCAAGTGAGAGATTACCCTTCCACCTACTATTGGACAGGAAGAGGTTAAACCATGATCCCAGGCAGGATATATAACCCTGCTCTCTCAAACATACCTTTATTCCTGTCCACGGACGGAGGAGGAACATGGTCTTTTGCTTGTGGGCTGACGCCAGATGGCGGGGTCCTGGAGCGGGGGTCTCCCACTGAGGCTGGCCAGAGCGGATCAGCTAGGGAGAGCGGCCGTCTCCCTCTCGTTACAGAAGGTGAATGATGTTGGCCGCTTTGAGTAGCGTAGACGCGCAGGCTCAGCGGTGATTGGCTGAGTGGAGTCACATGACTCCGGATGACGTCGGCAGGTCCTACGGGCGGAGCCTGGGTCAGGAAGTTGTCCGGGATTTGCGAGCGGCAGCCTTTGAGGTCAGCAGGGTCTGATGACGCGCACCTGCCTTACCGGAAGCCGGATTGGCGTTGTGGCCACGAGGGGAAAAGGGTTAACCCCTTCAGTGCCGGATACCGGGGAGTGGATGCGCACTGGTGTTCCAGGAACCATAAGGTTAGTAGTGGTTTCCAGGGGGACACTTTATCATGCGCACATCCCAGGTCTTTTTAAACATCTCCTGTGGCTTGACTGTTTGTTGGAAGCCAGCATGGAGTCGGCGGAAAGCACACCTGACGTTGGGGCGGTGGTATGTGCTGTAATGTATACCCACATGTATTGGTCATATGTGTATATAGGCTGGATGTTGGGGATAGTAGTCTCATTGGTTTCCTTGTCTACCATCTTGTTTTTCAGCCTAAAACTGACAAGGCTAAGGTGAAGGAAACCAAAAAAGGTGGTCAGAGTCAGTCTCGTTCTGCCGGAGACTCTGTGGCTACTCCTGCTACTTCCTTATCAGCATCAGTGGCTGAGCAGAAGAGGGATAAAAAGAAATGTGTTCTTTGTGCTGCTAAATTGCCTCAGTCGGCCAGTAAGCCTCTGTGTCAATCTTGTATTCAGCAAGTAGTTAAAGAAGAATCCCCTTCTGTATTCAAAGACCTTATGGGCTGGATGAAATCAGAAATGGAATCTACTCTACAGTCTTTTAAGGAGCCTCCTGTTTATCCTTCTACTTCGGCTGCTCTCAGTACTTCTGTCGCAATGGATCCTAATCAGGGGTCTCCTAATAGGGCATCAGGGCCCATATCAGTCGCAGTTTCTCCAGCTGTGTCGGTTCTACCTATGCAGGGGATGCAGCCGGTTAGAAGAAGGCATCATACTGAAAATTCTGATGTTGAACTTTCAGAGGGTGAGATCTCTTCCTTAGAAGAAATGTCAGACTCTGAAGTGGAGGAGGATAAACCTATGGAAGGAGCAAAAGTGCAGAAATTTGCTTTCGCTACTGAAAATATGAACAGTCTACTGAGTGCTATGTATGCAACCATGAACATTAAAGAGGAGGAGCATAATCTATCCACTTTAGATAAAATGTATCAGAGTTTATCAGAAGGCAAAAGGAGTTTTATTCCTGTTCACAATTCCTTAAAAGGGATGATTGAGAGAGTGGGAGTTTCCTGAGAAGAGAGCTTTTTGGCCCAGATCTATGGGTAGGAGATATCCTTTTAAACCTGACGATCAGAAGCATTGGGGTACGGTTCCCAAATTGGATCCAGCGTTATCAAGAGTTTCCCGTAGGTCAGCTCTTCAGTTTGAGGACTTTGGGGTGTTAAAAGATCCTCTGGATAAGAAAGTAGACAATCTCCTTAGAAGAACATGGGAGTCAGCTACTCTAAATTTCTTGCCAGGCATAGCTTCTACTGCTTTTTCAAGGTCACTAAAAATCTGGTTAGAACAACTAGAAATGCATATAGCAGGAGGTTCTTCAAGGGAAGTCATCTTGAAATCATTTTCCAATATATTTCATGCTGTAAATTATCTTTGTGATGCTGCAGATGATTCGGTCCGGTTAACAGCAAGAACAGCGGCCCTGGCAAACTCAGCACGTAGAGGAATATGGGTCAGAACATGGAATGGAGACACATCATCAAAGGTGAAGTTATGTGGGGTGCCATGTGAAGGGGCCCTGTTGTTTGGCACAAAATTGGATGAAACACTGGATAGGACAGCGGACAGCAAGAAGAACTTCCCGGATAAAAAGAAAGTGTTTAGGTTTAAGCGGTCCTTTCGATCATCAGGAGGTCAAGATTCAAACTACAGGTCTGGTAGAAAACAGTGGAGGCCGCAAAAGGATCAGAAGGGGAAGCCCTCCTCCTTCTTGCATAACTCCACTAATCAACCCAAGAAGCAATGACGCCAGGATTCCAGTGGGGGGAAGACTGGCACACTTCTTCGAGAACTGGCAGTCCCTGTTTCACAACGAATGGTTGTTAAAGATCGTTTTAGAGGGTTACAGACTAGAGTTTACAGAGGTGCCTCCGGCCAGGTTCTTCCTGACGTTACTTCCTCCATCACAAAGAATGTCTTCAGCTCTGCAGGATGCGGTGTCAGATCTATTGGAGAAAAGAGTCATAAGGCAAGTTCCTCGCTGCCAAGAAGGAAGGGGGTTTTACTCTCCAATCTTTCTAGTCCAGAAACAACAAGGCAATTACAGGCTTATTCTCAATCTGAAGCTTCTCAACAAGTCCATCAAGTACAGAAAGTTCAAAATGGACAACGTCCGTTCGGTGCTGAACCTACTGCAAAGAAATTCCTTCATGGCCTCACTGGACCTTCAGGATGCTTACTTGCATCTCCCCATCCATCTAGACTCACAAGCATACCTGAGGTTTGCAGTTCATCATCAGGGAGAGGTAAGGCATTACCAGTTTACGGCATTACCTTTTGGTTTATCCTCTGCCCCTTGGCTCTTTACTAAGACTATGACTGAGGTGTTAGCCTATCTGAGACTGAACGATGTGCAGGTCATTGCCTACCTTGACGATCTGTTTTTTCTGGGGAGACTCCGCTATGGCGGTTGCTACCAGGATTCAAACCTCAGTGAGGGTGCTTGAATCCCTGGGTTGGATTATTAACTGGAAGAAATCAACCTTGGTGCCTTCACAGTCTATTTTGTTCTTAGGCTTTGATATTAACACTGTAGATCAGAGAGTTTATCTACCTTCATCTAAAAAGGACTCATTACTAACAAGTGTTTTCTCCTTTCAGGAAGCTTCTACCATCTCCATAAGGGGCGCTATGTCCTTACTAGGACTTATGACATCCTCATTCCCGGCTGTCCAGTGGGGCCAACTGCATTCCAGACAGCTTCAACTTTGGATTCTGCAGGTTTGGAACAGGAAAATCAGAAATCTGGACAAAAAGGTGTTCATCCCATATTATTTAAAGACTGTACTTCAATGGTGGTTGGAGCCAGGTCAGCTGACAAGGGGTTGCCTGTGGGACTTTCCAATCCAGAAGGTTATCACTACAGATGCCAGCAGTTGGGGTGCCCATATGGACGGGGCTCCGATTCAGGGGGCCTGGAGCAGTGCGTTGAGTCTAGCCCATTCCAACATCAGGGAGCTGGAAGCAGTGAGGAAGGCCTTGTTGCACTTTCAGGATCAGATAAGGTTTGAACATGTGACTGTCAGATCAGACAACAGTACAGTGGTAGCCTACCTAAATCACCAGGGGGGTACAAGGAGCAGGACAGTTATGATGAGAACAGAAAGGATCCTTGTTTGGGCAGAAAAGAACTTAGCTTCTCTAAAGGCGGTGCATCTGAGGGGCACGTTGAATCAAGTGGCAGATTTTCTCAGCAGGTCAGAACTGAACCAGGACAGTTGGTCCCTAAATCAGGAAGTTTTTCAGGAAATTGTGTCTTTGTGGGGAATGCCGACTATAGATCTTTTTGCAAGCAGACAGAATGCCAAATGTCGGATGTTTTGTTCCCTGTGTCCAAACGACAAGCCTTGGGCGGTGGACGCCTTCTCCCTCAGTTGGAATTTCCCTCTTCTATATGTTTTCCTTCCTTTCAATCTCATTTCCAGGGCTCTCAACAAGATCAGTCGGGACGGATCGATGGCAATAGTGATCGTTCCATTCTGGCCAAAGAGATCATGGTTTTCACTACTGAAGAAGCTAGCTGTAGCGGATCCAATCCTACTGCCGGACCGCCAGGACTTGTTGCTCCAGGGTCCAGTCTGCCACCCACAGGTAAAAATGTTACATCTTTCAGCCTGGATGCTGAGGGGGAACTCCTGAGAGGTAAGGGGTTTTCTAAAGAACTGACAGACACTTTGTTACAAAGCAGAAAGATGGTTACAAGGAAAATCTACCTCAAGGCTTGGCGTACTTACAATAATTGGTGTATGGAGAATGGGAAGAACAGAGATGAGACCTATTCTGCCTTGGAGTTTCTTCAGTCTGGTCTTAAAAAAGGACTGAGTGCTAGTACCTTGAAGGTGCAGACTTCTGCTCTCAGTGTTTTTTTACAGAAAAGACTAGCAGAGGACGAGTTTTTTATTCGTTTCTTCAGAGCTGTTCACAGAATTAAGCCTTTGGTAAGGACCCAGGTGCCTCCCTGGGATTTGAATCTGGTCCTGCAAGCCTTCATGGATGCACCTTTTGAGCCTCTAGAGGAGATTTCTGAAAAGTTATTGACTTTAAAGACTGCCTTTTTGCTGGCCATCTCGTCGGCAAGACGGGTGGGGGAGATTCAGGCCTTGTCCATTGCTGAGCCTTACTGTATCATTGCTGAGGACAGAATAACTCTTAAACTAGATACAGCTTTTTTGCCAAAAGTTTGTTCTCGTTTCCACAGGTCTCAGGAGATTTTTTTGCCATCTTTTTGTAGCGATCCAGCAAATGACAAAGAAAGACGTTTACACTGTCTTGATGTTAGACGTTGTGTTCTCAGGTATCTGGAAGTTACCAAGCCCTGGAGGAGATCGCAGGCTTTGTTTGTACTTTTTTCAGGAATGAATAGAGGGAGTCAGGCTTCAAAGGCTACCATCGCTAGATGGATTAGACAAGCTATCATTTTGGCGTATCAGTCTCAGGGCAAGGAAGTGCCTAGTCTTATTAGAGCTCACTCAACTCGATCTGTTTCTGCCTCATGGGCGGAGAGGGCTGGAGTTTCGATTGACCAAATTTGCAGGGCTGCTACCTGGTCTAGTAAGAGTACTTTTGTTAAGCATTATAAACTGGATTTAGATTCTAAATCAGATTTGTCCTTTGGGAGAAGGGTACTTCATGCTGTTATCCCGCCCTAAATATGTGTAATCTTTAATTCTCACTTGGGTTGCTGTCCTGGAGACGACCCTGGGAAAGACACTGAGTTACTTACCGGTAACGTCTTTTCCAGGAGTCGGAAGGACAGCACCCTTACTACCCGCCCTGGTGGGTTATTGTATTATGAATAAAGGTTTTTGAAGCAGTATATATGGTATCTTTGTTATTACTGAGGTATGTTTGAGAGAGCAGGGTTATATATCCTGCCTGGGATCATGGTTTAACCTCTTCCTGTCCAATAGTAGGTGGAAGGGTAATCTCTCACTTGGGTTGCTGTCCTTCCGACTCCTGGAAAAGACGTTACCGGTAAGTAACTCAGTGTCTTTTTTTTACCAGGGGGTCTCCTCAGGTACACTGAAAGGTGCATGTAGCCAATACAGCCATCAAAATGACACGATCAAACATTTTAGCCCATTCTAACCCACTTAAAGGACATCTGAAGTGTCCTGCCTCTAATACTTTTAGCCATAGACCCTCAACAAGCATGCAGCAGATCAAGTGTTTATGACATGTTTGTCAAAGTTGACAAGATTAACTGCATGCTTGTTTCTGGTGTGATTCAGACACTACTGCAGCCAAAGAGATCTGCAGAGCTGCCAGGCAACTGGAATTGTTTAAAAGGAAATATGGCAGCCTCCATATACTTCTTGCTTCAGGCTCCCTTTAAGTGCACTTACTAGTAGATCCACTGTCCCTCCACACCAAGTAAATGTTAAATTGTATTGTCCGTTCCAATTCCACAAGCATGCTCCTAATTCATCCTCTATAGACTATCCCACAAAGAGAGTCGCTTGCTACTCCTGGCTGTGTCAGGTGGTTTTTGACACCCATCCATGCAGTTCATTTATAGGCCAGCACGGCACTGACCAGTCCCTCCTCTCCTGCTCTGGGATAACTTATTCATTTTAAAATACACATATGCAGGTGTATCTGGTGACCCAGACACTTCTATACAGCCCAAAAAACTGCAGATGCCCTGAACAGATACAAAGAAGGGAAAAGGAAAGTAAATGGATGTATGCACCATGGATGCTGCAAGTGTGCTAATATAAACACTGGGGCACAGTATACACTAATAACTTACTAGGTCCCTTTATAACCTACCAAATCTACTCCCAAACATTCACCACCTACAGGCTTCATGAAACAAATAGGCTATACAACTGCATATATGTAATCGGAATTGATAAGTCCAACTAAACCCAAAATTGACAGTTACATTCTACAAGTATGCATGTTTAGCATTTAATTTTCAAAGTCAAAAGTATTTTGTAGCAGTGATTGTCTGCAACATTACACCTATTCATAGAGGGCTGAGCCCATTCCAGTTTGCTGAATTCCTATAAAGAAAGTGAGATTATACTTTTGTGAACTTCAAGTTACCTGCACAGGAGGTCCTGTCTCCTTATGCATAAACCTAAATATGGATGAGGTGGGGGGTGAACTGTGCCGCTAAAGAAAATAAAATTCTGAGTTATTAAGTTTCATCCTTGTCACCGGCTCTGCCATCGCTCTTTGCAACATTAGCCATGTATTCTACATCTGACTTCCCCAAGGCCCATCAACAATGCATGTTTTGCAGGAAACCACAAACATGCACAGGTGATGTAATTAGTGTTGCAGCAGAGCTGATCAGCTACCTCTGTGGATTTCCACAAAGCATGCACTGTTGGTGGGCCTTGAGGACAGGGTTGGGGAACACTGTATGATGCTGGGAAGTGTAGTCTGACCCCTGTTGTTAATCTTTGGGCGTTACCTGGTCACCCTGTTTGACCCACATACCAGCAAAATCTACAGAGGGCGGAAAACAAACTTTGTTAACCTAGCACACAAATTTGGGTACTTATCCGTTAGCCGGGCGCATCTGGCAGGTGGCGCTGTTGTAGCGAATTTCATTCATGCTTAGTTAACGTAGTGCTGTGTGAATGGAAGCGCCGCAGGTGGTGCTAATTACATTGATATGGCACGTAACAATAACGGTGTTAATGGGAACTAATATGTATTTCAAGTGGCCGGAACTGTCACTTAATGCAATTAAAATGAAGGCGGCGGCAATTTAGCTGATGAAGCCGCCGCCTTTGTCTGTTCTTCTTATCCCCATTTGCCCTCCTCTCGCTTCTATACGATGCTGGCAGCCTGCGGGGACATGCGTGTCCCCCCAGAGTCGTTTGTCGCGGCAGGGTATCCTGCTTGTCTTCTTGCGACGGACGACTGTGGGGGGACACGCGTGTGCTCCCCCCCCCCCCCCCCCCCCAGCTGCCAGCATTGTATAGAAGCGAGAGGAGGGCAACGGGGGAGGAGAAGAAGAACAGACGAAGGCGGCGGCTTCATCTGTTAAATTGCCACCATTTTCATTTTAATTGCATTAAGTGACAGTTCCGGCCACTTGAAATACATATTAGTTCCCATTAACACTGTTATTGTTACGTCCCGTATCAATGTAATTAGCGCCACCTGCCGCGCTTCCATTCACACAGCACTACGTTAACTAAGCATGAATAAAATTCGCTACAACAGCGCCACCTGCCGGATGCGCCCGGCTAACGGATAAGTACCCAATATGTCTCATGGTAAAGTATTCTGTCCACCATATTTCTTGTACAGTTTAACTGTTTTGTATTCAATTATTAATCTGATTATTAAAATTCACCTAGTTCAGAGTTTAACTGGACTTGAAATGTGTTTATATGTCACTTATTGTGTGCAAGTATCACCAATATTGTGGAAAGCTCTGCAATTTCTGAATTCATGATTTTTTTTTTTCCTTTTAGTTTCAGGACTCCTGTGGTGAAAAACCCACTATCTTCATTTTCAACTCCATGTAACGGGCTTCCTATTTACCAGCTCCCACATACCCCAGCCAGTTCCATTTTGCCACATAGCACTTTTCCGGTAATTGGTTTTTTTAATGGTTCAACTAAACAATTGGTTCTAGAGTGAGACAGGAATATTAATTGTGAGCTCTGTAGATGGCCAGTTTGTGATGTAAATTATTGGATTTTAAAATGACAGAACAGCATACACATAAGCAGGTTGTAAAAGCTCTGCAACATTTTTTAGGTTTCACAGATCAAGCAAAATTGGTAGTGTTGTGAACTTGGCAATGATATATATTTATGTACTGAGTGACCATGAGCACCCTTAGATTCTATATTACTCGCTAATGCTGTTTATTTTTTTTATTTTTATTTTTTAGAGTACTCAGTCGGTTGCATCAAATGACTGCATTGTAGTCAAAAGAAGAACGTATGTAGTTTTAAAACAAATCGGCACAGGTGGCTCTAGCAAGGTAACAAATCAATTACTGTTTTACAGCATGCTAATTAGACGTTTTTCTCTTAGAACTTTTTGGATAGAAAAATATGCATCTGGGCTGTCTTACACTGAAAATCGCCAAACACTATTACTAAGCAGCTTTGTTGTGCTTTTTTTTTTCTTTGCTAGCATTTCTCAGCAATTTTGCTTTTTCTGTGTCAATAGTTTTAATTTTGATTTTTTTTTTTTTTACAGCATTTCTTTACACTTAACACACTCACTATAAAAATGCTACATCTAGCAGTCATAGGATTACAAACTTGATGCGCTTTTTTGAATCGCAGGTCACAAACGCATTTGCAGTGTAAAACAGTTTTTAGGGCCCATTCTCACTACAGTGATTAGCAGGTGATTCCCACTAATCGCCAAAGTGCTAGCACAATTATTACTGGCAGTGATCTTACTGCCACGATTGCTGCCGATTGCGGGCATTCTGCTATTAACGGGCATTCTGCGATTCATTCCCGAAATGTGTTGCCTGCAGCATTTTGTTGTGATTCTCGAGCGATCGGGGTACAGTGCTTAAAGAAAACCTGTAACGAAAATCCTTCCCTGGGGGGGGGGGGGGGGTACTCACCTCGTGTGGGGAAACCCTCAGGATCCTATTGTGGCTTCCCCCGTCCTCCTGTGTCCCACGGCGGTGGCGAAAAAGCTCCCAGAACAGCAGGGATGTAAATATTTACCTTCCCGGCTCCAGCGCAGGAGTAGTATCGACTCTCCACTCAGAGATAGGTGGAAATAGCCCATCGCTGTTGGGCAGCTCTGCTGCACCAGACACAAGTCTCCTGCGTGGTAGAGCGGACCCGACAGAGATCGGCTATTTTCGCCTATCTCCGTGCGGAGAGCCGCAACAGCGCCCTCGTTGGAGCCAGGAGGGGTAAATAAATCAGCGCTGGTCAGCCTTGTCGAGGGAGGATTCCGGGACACTTCAGGGGAGCCAGCGCTGGACTGCCTGCAGCTACAGGGGAGGTGGAAGCCTCATTGGGTCCCTGAGGCTTCACCCTCCCTAGGAGAGTACCCCCCAGGGGAACTTTTTTTCGTTACAGGTTCTCTTTAAGCAAGCGCTGATTGCAATTGTCAGGCGCAGGGCTGCGCCTGTGCCTGGATATTTCTTGCACTGATTGCCACCATGTCCAGTTGTTCAGCAACCATCCTGTAGGCTGACTGTGCGCTCTGTTGCTATGCAGGGAGGCAGAGGGCCCATGGAGCGGCGCACACATAATGTCGTGGCAAAACAAACTGCTGTCGATACAGCTTGTGGATTGCTGGTAAAGCTGCAGTCGCTCGTTGCCGGCCGCTGTACACACACTGGATTGTGTGCTGAGGCTGTTATCGGCTGGCTCAGCCAACTTTGATCATGCATGTGTAGTCTGATAGTTTGTATCAGTTCAGGTGGCTACAAACTATGCAATAAAAAGATTGAATTCTACAGCAATTTAATAAAACAAAAAAATCACTTGTACCAGAAAATCAAATTTCACTTTTTTTTTATTTTTTTTATAAAATCCGATTGGAAGTGGCAGAATTATCTGTAGAATCTTTTAAATGATTGGATGGTGTAGATGGTGTGGATAGATTAACTTCTCGACTTATATTCCCAAGAAATGTTTTCAGAGTTTCAATCAATTTTTGCATCATTGGAGGGGGGAAATGAAACACGTGTGAAACTTTGGTCAGATGTTACAATCGATCAGGGAAATAGTTTCTACTTCTCGAATTGAAAATAAATCTAAAAATGAGTCAATGAAAGAGTGAATACTGGCTCATATGTACAAGGTCTTATGCCTGATACACAATGTGCAACTTCCCGGCAGATTGATGGGTAGAATCGACAATATCCAGCATGTTCGATATGCTTTCGATTGATAATTGGATCGATTTTGAGATCATTACTGCACAATATCGATCGGAGGAGATCGGACATGTTGGAAATTATTTATTTTAAATTTAAAATAGTGATAGATGCAAAACGCAAAAAATGCTCCTTTATTTCCAAATAAAATATTGTCGTCATACATTGTGATAGGGACATAATTTTAACGGTGTAATAACCGGGACATATGGGAAAATACAATACGTGAGTTTTAATTATGGAGGCATGTATTCTTTTAAAACTATAATGGCTGAAAACTGAGAAATGATTTTTTCTTATTTTTCCTGTTAAAATGCATTTACAGTAAAGTGGCTCTTAGCAAAATGTACCACCCAAAGAAAGCCTAATTGGTGGCGGAAAAAACAAGATATAGATCAGTTCATTGTGATAAGTAGTGATAAAGTTATAGGCGAATTAATGGGAGGTGAAAATTGCTCGGATGCATAAAGTGAAAATGACTGAAGGCTGAAGTGGTTAAAGTATGCTAGAGCTCAAATCTATGAATTATTGACCCTCTTTATCTCTTTCCTGCTCCAGGAAGCACAGATGGGAAAGTTTTATGGCTTTAATTACTTATCAGTGAGGGTTATGCTATAGTCTGACCCAGATAGAAACTGTAACTTCCATACCTGATGTTTAACTCTTTCAGGCAGAGAAAGGAAAAAAGGTACACAGCATAGTTATTTGTGTGCTTGGCACTATACATACACATGTCTATCTCATCATGTCACATGTCACCTCGGTTGTCCTTTAAAACAAACCTAAAGCAGAACCTTATGAGATAATGAATTGTTTGTGTAGTACAGCTGAGAAATAGAACATTTGTAGCAAAGAAAAAAGTCTCATGTTGTTTTCCAGTGCAGGAAGAGTTAAGGAACTTTAATTGCTATCTATGCAAAAAGAACTTCTCTGAGCTCCACAACCAAATTTGGGTCGAAAACAGTCCTGTTTTCTGAAGCACTTAAGTTGCCTCTCAATGTTTCTTGGCTGTTTGAGATAAGGTTGTACTGCAGGGAAATTAAAAAGTTCGTTATTTTTTGTCTTGAAACACATTGTGCTTTGTAAACTGCAAATATGACAGGATGATGCAATGTTATTAAAAAAAACACACCAAAAAACCTATAAAACTGAAAATCAAAATATGAGACTGTTCTTTGCTTCTAATGTTCTATTCATTATCCGTACTACACATACAGTTCATTATATCATAAGTTTTTGGGGTTTTTTTTCGCTTTAGGTTTGTTTTTAAGGAAGGCATAGTATTTATTAAATGCAACGTGATAAACAGTGGTGTTTGTATTTGATAGCATCTTTTATAGTTTTGTGTGTTACTTTGTAGGTCTTCCAGGTTATGGATGAAAAAAAGCAGTTATACGCCATAAAGTATGTGAACCTAGAAGAAGCTGACCAACAGACTATCGAGAGTTATCAGAATGAAATATCACATTTAAATAAACTTCAACAGCATAGTGATAAGATAATCCGACTATATGACTAGTAAGTATAATCCAGTGTATGTCGATATTGTATTTCTGTTTTATTTGTGAAAGTCCTGCTAGATTTTCACTGTTTACTTGCAGTGAAATCACAGCACAGCACATCTATATGGTTATGGAATGTGGAAATCTTGACCTGAATACATGGCTGAGGAAGAAGAAGACTGTTAACCCATGGGAGAGGAAGAGCTACTGGAAGAACATGTTAGAAGCTGTTCACACAATACATCAACATGGTAAGTAATCTCTTGGCTCCTGACAACTCACATGCGTCTGGTTGCTGTAGGGTTTTTTTAGGGCATACGTGCAGAAATATTCTTGTTTCCTGCAGATTCCATCCTAACAGTATAACTCCAGAATAACCATGTGGAGGAAGTGTTCATCCTCTTTGACAGGGGAATCTCCTATTTTGACTGAAATTTCCCTGAAAATGATTACACTCAAGAAATTATCTCAGGGGATTAGGAAGCCTCTCTGGCTGGCTTCTTCCATTCATTTAGTTGGAGAGTTTTTCACATCCAGGATTGAGACCGATGTAAACAGCAGAAACAGAGGCGCCAGAAAGGGTAAAACATGTTTTTCATCTTTTTTTAAATATACAAGGCAAAGTAACACTTGCCTCCTCATTGAAGTCAGTAAGATATTATCAAAGCAAATGTTCAGTAAATGCTCCAAAGGTTGCAACATGTTTGGTTGCAGTCCACTTCTTCGAGCAATAAAAGCAGGAGCAGCTGATTACTGGCTTGTAGCAAGCATGGCGCCTTTTTATGATCTCTTACTGACTTCAATGGGGATGTAAGTGTTACTTCCCCTTGTTTTTATCTTTTTAAATTAACATTTATAGGACAACTGAAACAAGAAAGATATGGGGGCTTCCACATTCATTTCTTTTTAAGCAACACCAGTTGCCTGGCTGTCCTGTTGATCCTCTGCCTCTAATGCTGGGCATACACGGCGCGCCAGTTGTTATCTTTCGAGCTGCTGATGGCTTGATTGATAATATTCAACCTGTCCGATCACTGCGGTGGATCGATTCCGCGCTTGGTCTCCGCAGTCGGACAATGGAAGAAACGAGCGGCTGATAAGGAACTGCCCGCGGGGACAAGCGGGAATCGATCCACGCGGACGAGCAGAATTGCACCATGTATGCCCAGCATAATATTTGTAGCCATAGACCGTGACCAAGCATATGCATATCAGGTGTTTCTGGCATTGTCCGATCTGAAAAGATTAGCTGCATGCTTGTTTCTGGTGTAATTCAGACACTATTGCAGGGCTGCTAGGCAACTGGTATTGCTTAAAAGGAAATAAATATGGCAGCCTCCATATTCTTCTCATTTAAGTTGTCTTTTAAGTTTTACCCTTTTTGGCACCTCTGTTCCTGCGGTTTATATTATCTCAAGTCCACCATCAGTGGAGGGTATACCCCCATTTCCTCCTTTTCTTGTCTACAGAGAGCGACCTCTTAAACCCTTGAGGGGGCGGATATTGGTTCCCCTCTTGTAGGCCTAAAAGATAAATCGAATTTAAATCGAAATCGCGATCACCAAGATCACAATTTCAGAATCGTCAAAGCGGCGAATATCGCGATCACGTCATTTCCACAAGAGGAAGTTTGAAGAAGCGCCTTCAAACTTTCCCAAAGTCCCAGTGCCCGCAGTGTTGGACATACCTTCCATCCTCTATTGCCCTCTGACGCCTCTTGTGCTTGGCAAAACTTTGGGTTCCTGTATGTCACATGATATACAGGAAGTATGCCGTGCAATAGAGCCTGCAGGAGGTAAAGTGGATAGACGGGCATCGCTGGACTCTTGCTTGAAGCTATGTCCAGAACTGATGCAACTTGGGTAACAGAGGAGGCACAGAGAGAGACAGCGTGGGCACAGAGAGAGACACAGGAGACACAGAAGGGGCACAAAGAGAGACACAGAGGGGGTACAGAGAGAAACAGTGGGCACAGAGACACAAAGGAGGCAAGAGAGAGACCCAGAGGAGGCATGAAGAGGCAACGGGGGCACAATGAGAGACAGGGACAGAGGGGGGACAGGCACAAAGGGGGGAACAAAGCTTGATTTGAAGGAAATCGTGAATCTAATCGAAATCGTAATTTTGGACAGAAATCGCTCAATTCCATTTTTTCCTAAAATCGTTCAGGCCTACCCTCTTGTCTGAAAAGTGGTTGCTTGTTCGGTAACCAGCATTTGTGCATATAAAATCTATATACTTCTTGTCATACCCCCTTTGGCTTTGACATACTGCACTATAGAGGGGTCTCGATATCTCTCATTATTCCTCAGGATTGAGACCAAGTCATCAGTAACAGAAAACAAGATGATATTTCTCTAATTGGATAATATATCCTGTACTTTTTAGTAGCATCTGAAAGTGTCCATTCAAATTTTTTTTATATAATTTCAGTCAGTGCGCCTCTCACTTTCTTGTTTTAGTGACAACTATGAAAGGATTAGTGAAATGTAAATCTTTCCAAGTTCATATAGGATTATGCAAATGTATGCAGCTTAAAAATGCACCAATTGAATGCAGCCTTGCCAGTATTTAATTATTCAATTTTCAAGCTGCTTACATTTGCATACAAAATTTGCATAATTCTGTATGAGCATGGAAAGATTTGCACCGCATTGACCATCCTTAGTGACAACATAGAAAGCTGATGATTATTAAAAATCTACTTTCAAATGCCTCTCCTTATACTTACTGGTAACGTCACAAGTACCAATGATTGCCTGTATCCCTGCCTGCTTCTGGAGGCATTTTTCTGTTTTCTTTGCAGCAGCCTGGCCTGCGGTAGTATTAGAGAGGACGCATCACTCTCCGGGCTTTCTTTTTATTCTCTTGTGATTGATGGGGGGGGGGGGGGGGGGGGGGGGCATGGCTGTTGTGGTTTAGCTTTTCAGTTGGTGTGGACGGGGACAGAAGAGCAGAAATCATCCAACTCCAGCTCCTCAGTTTATGAAACATCCGACTGCAGGTACCCAAAAATTGCTCCAACTACACAGCTTTAAATTTTTCGACCACTCTCTTTTTTTTGGGGGGGGGGGGGGTGCGTCTTATGGAGTTAAGCATACGGTGCATGTATGGAAATCGTGATTACAGCTCTGCTCCTTCATTGCCTTTTCAAGTCTGTCATTTATCTGCATTGGACAGAAACCTGAGTTTATTTATTAAGTCTAATCTAGTTCTGCAACTTTATTTTAGGTATTGTTCACAGCGACTTGAAGCCTGCAAATTTCTTAATAGTTGATGGAATGCTTAAGCTGATAGACTTTGGAATTGCAAACCAGATACAACCTGATGTAACCAGTATAGTTAAAGATTCTCAGGTAATGAGTTCCTACAGCCAATACATGATATTTTTATGTGCTGTACTATGTTCAACTTTTATTTTTTACTTATTAAAGTTTACCCAAGCTGAAGCGCGGGTACAAAATCAAATACATTGAGAGGGAAGCTTCAGGATCTATTGAGGCTTATCTCTCTACTCCGTAGTTCCCCATCCCTGAGCGTGCTCCCCGCCCCCCCCCCCCCCCCGCCCCCCCACCTTGGAGATTAGTGACAAGGCATTGTTGTTAATCACATCGGGGCCACGCAATAGCGGACTGAGCCAGGAAGAGGCGCTGTGCGGCCCCGATGTGAAGGTGGGGTCGCGCTCAGCAGTGGGGGCTTCCATACACCGAAGGAAGCCTTAATAGGATCCTGAGCCTTCCCTCTTTTCAGGGTAAGTATCTGATTTTGGACCTGAGCTTCGGCTTGGGTTCACTTTAAGTCAAAGGATTCCTCATTTCAGTTTCTAGCTTCTTGTATTTCGTGCTTTCGGTGTAATTAGTTTTACATTATTGCATGGTACTGGCAAATCCAGGCTGTCTAAACTGTTCTTATATACAGCGTCTTTATTTTATTCCTATCTATGCTGCCCAAGTATAAATGTAGTGTGAACTAAAAGTGTACTAAACATTTTAACACTTGCTACAGTTCTCTGATATTTCTTAAATCTTTGTCAAATTTTAGGTAGGAACAATCAACTACATGCCACCTGAGGCCATAAAAGATACGTCTTTTGGTGAAAATGGAAGACCCAGGTCTAAGGTAAAGTCTGTGTAACTTTTTTTTTTTGGTTATACATTTCCCATTTTCCCTTTTCCATCTGTAATTATGTATTTGTTGCAGTGCTGAGATGGAGGTTTATCTTTTTATACAGAGAATAGATCCGTTGACCAAGTACAGAATTCTGTTTCTTAGTTCCTCTACTGTCCTGTTTCATTTAAACCTTTAATACACACCACTAGTCCAAAATATTGTGATGCATAAACTTAACTTCTGTGCTAGACTGGAATAGAATAGAGAAAAACTGTGCATTAAAAATGCTGCTGTCTCCAAACAATAGGGATATTAAGGTACAGGTTAGCGCATATAAAACCGGCCCTGGCTTCCTGCCACAATCGTGTAAGTATATAGTGGGTGGGTGTGTGGTCGATAAGCAGTTAACCATGCTTTTCTGTTTACCAAATACGATTTGCCTCCATGAATTGAATGTGTATTTGCTACAGTTTATAATGTGCAATAAAATGTATATGTTTTTGTTTATTTTCAGATTAGTCCAAAGGGAGACGTGTGGTCCTTAGGATGCATACTGTATTGTATGACTTATGGAAAAACCCCGTTCCAGCACATAACTAATCAGATCACCAAGTTACATGCAATCTTAAATCCAGATTATGAAATCGAGATACCAGACATACCAGAGAAGGATCTTCAGGATGTACTCAGAGTAAGGCTTCTCTTTGGTGGTAACTCTGTGAAAGCCTGTTAAAGGACATCTAAAGGATGTGGAGGCTACCTTAATTATTTCCTTTTAACCAGTACCAGTTGCCTGGCAGTCCTGCTTATGTTTCTGGATGCAGTAGTGTCTGAATCGCACACACCTAGAGTAATAATGCCATACAATAACCATTCTATAGCGCTTTTCTCCCATAGGACTCAAAGCGCTTAGGCTCTCTCAGATTCAGTAGTTAGTAGTAGGATGAAGTATTCGCACCACAAAAATTATATTTCTGCAAATGCCAAACTGAATAGGTGGGTTTTCAGTCTGGATTCAAACACGTCCAGAGATGGAGCTGTCTTGATCTGCTGAGGTAAGGAGTTCCAGAATGTAGGAGCAGCATGACAGAAGGCTCTGGGATCTAACATTTTCAGGTGGACTCTGGGTATGACTAGATTATTAGAACCTGTGGATCTGAGAATGCGGGGATTGCTACGCAGCTGCAACATTTCTTTCATGTATCCAGGGCCCAGATTATGTAGTGATTTAAATGTCAGTAGGCTGATCTTGAAAAGGACCCTCCATTATATAGGTAGCCAGTGAAGGGAGTGCAGGACTGGTGTTATGTGGCTGTGACGGGGGGTTGGATGGTTAACAGTCTGGCAGCAGTATTCTGTATCAGCTGTAGGCGGTACAAGTCCTTTCTTCGAAGGCCGGTGTAGAGAGCATTACAGTAGTCCAGTCGGGATGTAATGAAGGCATGGACTAAGGTTGGCAGATCTTCTGGGGGTATGAGGTGCTTGATTTTAGTTCTTCAGGTGAAAATAGGATGATTTCACCACAGCGGATATGTGAGTTCTGAAGTTTAAATCCCCATCAATTCGAACTCCCAGGCTACGCACATGCTCAGAGCTGTGTAGATCGGTGCCGCCTATTCCCAGTGGTGAAGACCGCAAGTTAAGTTGCTGTCATACGCTGGCCTCTGATCAGGACTTCAGTTTTACAGTGGGATGCGAAAGTTTGATCAACCTTGTTAATCGTCATGATTTTCCTGTATAAATCATTGGTGGTTACAATAAAAAGTCAGTTAAATATATCATATAGGAGACACACAGTGATATTTGAGAAGTGAAATTAAGTTTATTGGATTTAGAGAAAGTGTGCAATAATTCTCTAAACGAAATTAGGCAGGTGCCTACATTTGGGCACCACAAAAAATAAATATTAATATTTAGTAGATCCTCCCTTTTGCTAAAATTAAAGCCTCAACGCTTTGTGTAGGTTCCAATGAAAGTCTGGATTCTGGTTAAAGGTATTTTGGACCATTCCTCTTTACAAAACCTCTCTAGTTCATTCAGGTTTGATGGCTTCAGAGCATGGACAGCTCTTTTTAACTCACACCATAGATTTTTAATTATATTCAGGTCTAGGGACTGAGATGGCCATTCCAGGAGGTTGCACTTGTTCCTCTACATGAATGTCTTAGTGGATTTTGAGCAGTGTTTAGGGTCATTGTCTTGTTGAAAAATGCAACCCCTTTGCAGCTTCAGCTTTGTCACTTATTCCTGGACATTGGTCTCCGGAATCTGCTGATACTGAGTGGAATCCATGCATCCCTCAGCTTTGACAGATTCCCAGTCCCTGCACTGACCACACAGCCCCACAGCATATTGGAACCACCACCATGTTTTACTGTAGATGGAAGCAGGTGTTTTTCTTGTAATTTCAAACAAGAGGTCAGCGCTCACAGTTTAACCCCCAACCCTCTATCACCTGTTCGCCTCCTCTTAAGAGTAAAAAATGTGTGTCACAAGAGGTAGCGCTCACGGTGAGCGCTACCTCTTGTGACACACGTTTTTCTTGTAATGCTCTTCTTTTTCCTTTATGCATAACGTCCCTCGTTATGTCCAAATAACTAAATTTTAGTTTCATCCGTCCACAACACCTTATTCCAAAATGAAGCTGAGTTGTCCAAATGTGCTTTAGCATACCTCAAGTGACTCTGTGCTTTGGACTGAGAAAAGGCTTCCTCTGCACCACTCTCGCATACAGCATCTCCTTGTGTGAAGTGCGCAAAATGGTTCAATGATGCACAGTGACTCCATTTGCAGCAAGATGATGTAGGTATTTAGTGCTGGTCTGTCAGTTGACTCTGACTGTTCTCACCATGCGTCACTTCTGTCTCCGAGATTTTTCTTGGTCTGCCACTACGAGCCTTAACTTGAACTGAGCCAGTGATCTTCCATTTCCTCATTATGTTCCTCACTGTGGAATCAATCAGCTAAAATCTCTGATACAGCTTTCTGTATCCTTCCCCCTAAACCATGATGGTGAACAATCTTTGTCTTCAGGTCATTTTAGAGTTGTTTTGAGACCACCATGTTGCCACTCTTCAGAGAAAATTAAGAGGAAGGAAACTTACAATTGACCCCCTAAATACTCTTTCTAATAATTGGATAGGGAT
Source organism: Hyperolius riggenbachi (assembly GCF_040937935.1). Lineage (NCBI taxonomy): Eukaryota > Metazoa > Chordata > Amphibia > Anura > Hyperoliidae > Hyperolius > Hyperolius riggenbachi. Next base: position 244,635,086 of record NC_090649.1, read on the forward strand.
CACTGAGCTTACCAAGGCAATTTGAGTTCTAATAATTAGTTCTAAAGGTTTTGGAATCGGTAAAATGACAGGAAGCGTTTAGAGGCTGTAATTTCTGCAAAAGGAGGATCTACTAAATATTGATTTCATTTTTTTTTTGTGGTGCCCAATTTATGCACCTGCCTAATTTTGTTTAAAGATATATTGCGCCCTTTCTGTAAATCCAATAAACTTCATTTCACTTCTCAAATATCAGTGTGTGTCTCCTCTCTATTTAACTGACATTTTTTATCGTAACCACCTACTATTTATACAGGAAACTAATGACGATTAACAAGGTTGCCCAAACTTTCGCATCCCACTGTATCTGCACACCTGAAACAAGCATGCAGCTAATCCAGTCAGACTTCAGTCAAAATGCAGACATCAAACCAACAGACGTTGATTCCGGTGATACCTTTGATGACTAACTACATGGTTTATGGCAAGCTTTCCAAACGTTAAATTTCTTCTTCAGGCATTATACAGAACTGGATCAGAACCGTACAATAACCGGAATCAATGTTTATTGGTTTGATGTCTGCATTTCTGCTCCTCGACTAACACTGGACCACTCTTCACCTACTTCAGTCAAAAACACCTGGGTGGCATGTTTGTTCAGGCTCTATGGCTAAAGTTATTATGCTGGGCATACACTACTCGTTTTTACCTTATCAATCGAGCCGCTGATGGCTGGATTGATAATATATCCGACAGGTCCGATGACCCGCCAGATCGATTCCCCGCGGGCGGACAATAGCTGGGAATCGAGTGGAAGATAAGGAAGCGCCCGTGAGGTCGAGCAGGAATCGATCCGGACGGATCGCGGGGACGCAGTGGGAGTCGATCCGGCAGCTAATCGAGCCGCCGGCTCGACCCGTGTATGCCCAGCATTAGAAGCAAGAGGATTAGCAGGACAGCCAGACAATTTGCATTGTTGAAAAGAAAATGTCAGCTGTTTGAGTTCACGTGTACTTGATGATTTTAAAACATATTTTAGCATTTTTTTTGTTTTTGATTGGTTTTACTTTTAGGATACGTGGCTTTAATAAAATAACTCCATGCAATGACCCATGGGTGTCTCAAAGAGAAACTCCGACCATGAATTGAACTTTATCCCAATCAGTAGCTGATGCCCCCTTTTACATGAGAAATCTATTCCTTTTCACAAACAGACCATCAGGGGGTGCTGTGTGACTGATATTGTGGTGAAACCCCTCCCACAAGAAACTGAGGACCGTGGTATTCCTGGCAGTTTCCGGTCTGTGAACCTTGTTGCATTGTGGGAATTAGCTGTTTACAGCTGTTTCCAACTGCAAAAACAGCAAGCAGCAGCTACATCACCTGCCAACAGTAAAAATGTCACCATGTGATAAATGTCAGAATGTAAATCAGGGATTTAAAAGATTTTTACATTGGGCAAACACTGACTAAATCATTTATACATAATTATTGTAAAAATGAAGCTTGTTTTTTTTTTTATTTTTTTTTTTTTACATTATTTTCACTGAAGTTCATCTTTAAGGCTCATACACCCGCCTGACTAAGGCAGCCGATAACTACCACCTGAGGCGATAGTCAGATGTGTGTACAGTGGTCGCCGACCTCAATCCACGAGCGATCCACCCAGCGGATCAGCTCACCCCCATGATGGCCGCCAGAATGACGTCATGCAATCGCTGCTCCATTATCCCCCCGCATTGCAATAGAACGTGTCATCCGCTACACAGCTAAAAAAAAACTGCAAGAAATACTTTTCAAACCTTTTGTTAGCCTTTAATGGTTTCAGTCTGTATTGTTATGATCCGAAAAATGTATTGTAATCTGGCAGTATTAGGTATTGATTTTTTTTTTCTATGGCAGTAAGCACTTGTATTTAAAAGGCTTTGGGTATGATGTGCAACGATCCTCTTTGTAGAGTAATTTGAACCATCTCTGCTTGCTTAAAGGGAACCTTAACAATAGAAAAAAAGTTTCACTTACCTGGGGCATCTACCAGCCCCCTGCAGCCATCCTGTGCCCTTGCAGTCACTCATGGCTCCTCCAGTCCTCTGCTGCCCGCTAGTTTTGTTTTTGCCGACTCGGCGGCCCGCATGTGTACCTTTGCACGCATTCCTGCTGGTGCAATGCGTACATTTTTATGCATTGCACCTGCAACATGTAAAATTGTACTTGTTATTGTCTGCGATAGCTTCCTGCACCAGCAGAAATGCGTGCAAAGGTATGCATGGAGGGCCGCCGACTGAGTCAGCAAAAACGAAAATGGCTGGCGGTGGGGGACTGGAGGAGCAATGAGTGACTGCGAGGGCACAGGATGGCTGCAGGGGGCTGGCAGATGCCCCAGGTAAGTGAAACTCATTACTTATTACTTTCTTCTGATCGTAAAATATGGGTAATCCTTACTGATATTTTATAATGACTTAACCGATGCCTGACCCTTTTTTTTTTTTTTTTTTTGTAAGAAATGTTTAGTAAGAAATCCCAAGGAACGGATATCCATCGCAGAGCTGTTGGTGCACCCGTATGTTCAGATACAGCCACATCCTCGTAGAGGTATGCAGATGGGCTTCTCTTATTGTAGTAGAATGTAGTCGCTTATTCAGGATGCCCAATTTTATATTATTTTCTGCTGACAGTATCAAAATCCCTTCTTGTATCTATATATTACGATATATTAGTATGTGACCTTCCAATTGATGCTGGGTTTAATCTATGATGTCATGAAGGCTTCTGCTCCAGTACACTATGGGAGATCAACTGTTTCTGCTACAACAAAAACATTCCTTAAAGAGAACCCGAGGCGGGGCTCTTCCATCGCAATCCATATACAGAGGCTGGGTCTGTCTATAGAACCCAGCCTCTGTTGCTAGTTAGTTCCCTCCAAAGCCACCCCCCCCCCCCCCCCGCGCGCTGTCAGACCCCATAAAACGTTTACCTCGGTGCTCTCAGCCTCGGCTGCTCCCCCGCCTCCTGAATCACTCCGGTCCCCGCCCGCGTCCCTTTCCTGCAATCAGCGGCAAGGGAAGGGACGTGGGCAGGGACCGGATCGATTCAGGAGGCAGGGGAGGGCGGAGACTGATATTAGAGAGATAAACAGCCCACTGTGACACGCTGCGTGTCGCCAACGCGGCTGTGGTTTATGGGGTCTGACAGCGCGCGGGGGGGGCTTTGAAGGAAACTAGCAACAGAGGCTGGGCTCTATAGACAGACCCAGCCTCTGTATATGGATTGCGATGGAAGAACCCCGCCTCGGGTTCTCTTTAAAGATGGTGCATCAGCAGTAAAAAAATGTCACCATGTGTGGTAAATTAAGAATGAAAATGGGGATGAGGAAAGATTTTACTATGGGCAACCATTGATCAAACGTGTAAATTAATTTTGTAACAAGCAATTTTATTTATTAAGCTACGGTAAAGTCCCTGTTATCTGGCACAAGAAGGAATTGCCTGATGCTTGATATGTGTTCTTGCTGGTTGCTTACAAATCCACCGTCGCTGGTCCTCTTCACTCCTGCAACTGCTCTGCTGCATCCTTTCTGTACGACTCTGATATGCATATGACCCAATGCAACTCGTTCTAGGATAATGTAACAGCACCTCAGCAGTATCAGCTTTGTTGTAGTTTCATATAATGCTGTGTAGCAGCAACACAACATTTTATAAAACTACAACAAAGCTGATTCTTTACTTGGAAGTGGTGCGGACCTTGAATCTCTACTATGACTCAATGCAAGTCAGGGGACATGCTAGGGAGCCTGCAGCTGCAGGAGTGAAGAAGACTGGAGCCTGGAGGATTTTTAAGTTGTTTCTGCTGCATGCTGCTCTGCGCATGCCCTTATAGCTCCCCCTGTGCCCTGCTGGTTGGTTGAGAATGCCGGATGCCTGAGTTCCAGATAACTTTACTGTATATCCAGTAAAGGGTGGCATGCATAGAGGATGAAATGGATAAAGCTGCTTAGCCAGCCACAAGACTTTAGCTGAAGCAGAGAAAAAGGTTTGCAATTGACTGATACTCCTTTTGATGCCATACTACACAGCTTATGTTAGCATTCGGCACATTACATGTTTGATGTAAGACTGCAGGAGAAAATAACTATCTTGTTTTTTTTTTATTATTTAACTTGGTGGTAAGCATTAACAATTAGACTTGTGGCTATAATTAAAAAGTCTGCTTTTGTGACGTTTTGTGTCTACAAATAAAATGTTAAATCTTTGACAAGAATTACTGTCCCTTGATATAATTTGTCCTCATGGACCCCAAATGACCCCAAAATTTGACCATCTTGAGCTTGTTAGATGTACATCAGCACAACTATCAGTCAAAAAACTTAAAAAGAAAAAAAAAGTCTGCCGTGGAGCAATGGCAGCCTTCATGTCTGTGGAAATCCCCACAGGTACTTAATAAGCTCTGCTAAGACATAAATGACCTCACCTGTGAAGGTTTGTCTATTTTCGGTAAAAAATTGCACTGTTTGGGGGGGGGGGGGGGTGAGAAACCCTGGTCTAGTGGTCCCCCACAGAAGTTTTCCTTGGTAATCTAGTGATCCCTCACAGCATTCCCTAGTAGACCCCATCCCTCCATATCACCTGGGGGGTCCCCCCACAGTATCCCCTGGTAGTATAGTAGTTGCCCTCATGTTCCCTGGTAATTTAGCGCACCCCCTCCCCCCTGTATTCCTTGGTAGTCTGAGTTCCCTAACAAGGTTACAGATTTTTGACAAAATTGGTATAAAAAAATCCAATAGTTGTTAAGATTTGGGCCACTGCATATGGGTGTTTTGGTGAATGGTCTTCTGTTATTTAGCAATAGTGTGAACAAAGCTTGTCAATTCTTAGTTCCTAACCCACTGATGATTTTATTTTGAATTTGAAATATTTTGTGGTTGCTCATAGATGAAGTACAAAAAGACGCCGCAGAGGAGATGAAACGGGTTCTTGGAACACTCATTGGACTGAATTCCCCAAATTCCATATCCAGAGCTGCTAAGGTGAATAGTCTTTATATTCAGATGTGGTAACATAGAGCTATCGCCTTGTACAGTATGTACTCTTTGAAGTGAGAATTGATGATTTACTTAAATGCCAAGGTCTACTTGTTATCTAGCTCAGGATATCCCTATGCTTTCCCAACAGTTATCTTTAGTTTGTAACTAGCGCTAGTGTGAATACTGCATATTGTAAACTTTATGGCCGGTGAATCATTTGATATCTTCACCTTCCCCATTTTGTAGTAATGCATTTTTTTTAAAGAGAATCTGTAACGTCAAAACGTCCCCTGGGGGGTATTCACCTCGGGTGGGGGAAGCCTCAGGATCCTAATGAGGCTTCCCACGCTGTCCTCCGTCCCTCAGGGGTCTCGCTGCGGCCCTCCGTGCAAGATGACGTCAATATTTACCTTCCCGGCTCCTGCGCAGGCGCTCTGACAGCTGTCGGCTCCGAAGTAGGCGGAAATACCCGATTGCCGTCGGGTCTGCTCTACTGCGCAGGCGCAAGTTTCCGGCGCCTGCACAGTAGAGCAGACCCGACTGAGATCGGGTATTTCCGTCTACTTCAGAGCCGAAAGCAGCCACAGCGCCCCCGCTGGAGCCAGCAAAGGTAAATATTGAATTTACAGTCGGGTCTGTCGCCGGCTGTTCGGAGGGCTGCAGCGAGACCCCCGTGGGACAGAGGACGGCGTGGGAAGCCTCATTAGGATCCGGAGGCTTCCCCCACCCGAGGTGAGTACCCCCCAGGGGATGTTTTTGATGTTACAGAGTCTCTTTAAGAGCTTTTTTATTCTGTGTGTTATATGCAAACCATCCTGATTATAACCATGTTCTTTTACAGAATTTGTATGAACAATGTAGCCGCGGCAAGAGTCTTGATTTATCTTCAATAGGCAAATAGGTCAGCCCAGACTCATGGATGACAAAGTGATGTAACTACCTGGCCATTTAAAAGATGGGGTGCGATTGTTGGCACACTGGAAGATGGAGGCATAAATTGAAGCATCTATGAATATATATATTTCTAAGTGCTACCACTCTTGCCTTGTAAATAGAAATGTGTACTCCTCTACTTTCTCAAACAATACTCTCACTTATGTAAATGTTTCTATCCTATTCTACCGCTTATTCCCATGGGCTTACAATCCTGGCAGGAAGGAAGGAGACTTCTCAAGATTGATAAAAGTAGAGTAATGCAACGGCAGGAAGTTTGGGATGTTTAAAACTCTCAGGAAATAATAGTTTATCATTCTCTTAGAACAGCACTTCACATAAGGTCGTCTTTGTTCAGGCGAGCGCCTCATAGTGCTGTATTATCAGTATTGCAGCCGATAATGGCAGCTTTCCTGTATTGTAAACAGGAGCAAGCAAACCTGATATGGGGGGGATATTTACAAACCCCTGCAATAAAGCTGTACGGGCGGTTTCTTACTTAAAATGCCCATACATGGTACAATGTTTTCATTTTTTTTCCGATTAGATAATTTTATTCGATTATTCCATTACTTTAAATTTAAAGATTTTTTTAACATGTCCAAGCAGATTTTTATTGAAAAAAACAGGATAATTTTTTTTTTCCTTGAGCGAAAAAAAATTCGATTGTTTTGGTCCAATGAACGGGAAAGTTGAGTTTTTTTTTTATTGTACATTGTATGGGCACCATTAGGTAAATTTGCAGACGTACTTCTCTCTGAATATACGGCTGGGTGAATGATCTTGTGTCTACAGTGAAGATGATGGTTGCCATCTTTATTCCCTTTTAGTTTACAGTCAGTCACCAGCCCATCATACTGCTCCTCTGGCTTCTATAGTGTCACAAAGCTGTAATATGCATGTGGCCAGTGTCTAAACTGCTGTGTTTCCTTAGGGCTGGTTCAGACGGATGCTTGTGCAGCGTTTACCGCCAGCGTTCGGGGCTTGGCGTTAAACGCTCCCATTTAAGTTAATGGGAGCGTTTGTAGCAAGCTTTCATGCGCGTTTACACGAACGCGGCGTTTGGGTCCCGATTTTTCCATGGCGTTCAAGGAGCCCCTGGAAGCTACATGTAGCTTCCAGGGGTGGTTAACCGCGACGGGTAATGTCCCCCTAAAAACGCGACCACATCCGAACGCTGCTGAAAGCCTGAACGCATCACCAACGAACGCAACGCCTCCGAACGTCCGTCTGAACCAGCCCTTATTCTGGGTTAAGGTCTCACAGGTTGTTAGAGGTAGATCAGCACAACAATCAGTCAAGAAACCTAAAAAGAAAACGTCAACAGTAGAGCAATTGCAGCCTTCATATACCTGTTTCAGGTTTCCTCTAAGTATTTTTATACAACTGAAAACAATAAACAAAAGTTATAGCAGTGGACAACACTAGAGACTGTACGTGATAAATTAAAAAATAGTGGATTTTGTAAAACTTTTCTTCAAACAAATGAAAAAAGTAGGCACACCTTGCTCAGGTCATATCAGAACACTGCTGGGTTGCAAAAAGATTAGCTGCAGCACCTACAGTGAAGACTTTTTTTTTCTGTAAATATATCAATGCTATTTAAAGGTAGTCTTTACTGTAGGTGAGTGCAGTTGCCCGCAATAGCACAAACACTCATTTACTAATCTTTCAGCAACAGTCATCATCTTATCCCTTTATGACCCAGGCAAGGTCTTCAAACTTTTCCCACCTAACTAATTACACTTTATAGGTTACCTGAGGGAACCTGATTTGCACAAATGGAGGGAGCAGGCATGTAGGGCAGCAGTCCTCATGTCCACCACTCCCCCCTGTTCACCTTCGTCCTCCCATGTTAACCTACCTGTTTGTTTTTGCTTTAATTGTACATAGCAATGTAGGAAAAGTTTGAGACTAACCGCATAATCCTGAAAATACAATTTTCTCTTTATATTTAGTAAAATTCATCTTGCTTATTCCTGTTTACGCATGTTATATATGTTATCTGCACAGTGAAGTCACTCCACTCGACCTTAAATGATCAAAACCGTGTACATTAAAAATCTAAAAAAAAAAGCTCTTTGTCATCAGACATCAATATTGTTGAAATCCCTGTTTCCAATGTGATAAATGCTTTTGATTCTATGGCCTCAATTCACTAAGCTTATCTCCTGTCTTTAATAACTCTTCTAGAGTTGTTACCATGGTGATAAGGCATGTAGTATTCAGGAAACATTTTACCTCAGGCAAACCTAAAGTTAACTCTTCTGTCTTTAAGTTAACTCTTCAATCCTTAAAATAACTCCAGAGTTAAAGACAGGCTGTTTATTAACTGCATGTGAAAATAACTACAGAGGAGGTAAAATAACTACAGAGGAGGTAAAATAACTACAGAGGAGGTAAAATAACTACAGAGGAGGTAAAATAACTACAGAGGAGGTAACCTGCAATACCACACTAAAATTAATGACTCTATGCATGAAACAAGCAGTAGTATGTTCAGAGTATGAAAGTGACCCTGTATCATACCAGAAACGAGGATGTGTGGTTAGTGTGGTCAATCTTCTGAAAGAGCACCTAATCTGCTTCCTAGTTTTTAGTTGTTGGCATTGTTTATAAGGAAATAAATATGGTAACCTCTATATCCGACTCCCTACAGGGTAACTTTAAAGTGATTCCGAAGTGAAACTAAACAATTGTATCTGTCATCCTCATCCTAAAAATTAGGGATTGTTGGTTTGTTTGTTTTGGTTTGTTTTTTTCCCCCAGTATCCCACGGTTTTATTTTATGGGTAAACATTTACAAAAGTAGGTTTAATGTTTTATTGTCCCTGCTCATTGACAGTCTATTAAAAGTGTCCCAGAGCTAAAAAATACATGAACTGATGACCTTTTTTGATCTATCCCTTGCTCTCAGAATCTCTTACCTGCAATGAAAGAGCTTTATGGCTGTAATTTCTTATCAGTGAGGGTTAGCTATAATCCGACAAGAGTCCAACAAGAGAAAAACTGTCACTTGCGTGTCTGAAGAGTAACTTTCATGCAGAAAAAAAGCAACATTACCTAGTTATAATGTTTATTTCATCATGCCACCTTTCAAGCCGGTACACTTTAAGCTTTTGTGCATTCTGCCTGTTAACAGCCCGCTGACAAATCTGACTAGTCTGTTTTGTTGCCACACAGTATAAAGGATTGTTTTACCAGCTAAAAGAATACAATTTTAATGTTTATTTTTAAAAGCCCAATCCAAAACAGAACAAGTCGTATTCTATTAGCAATAGGGATAAGTTCTGTGTTTATCAGGCCATAAGACACAACTTTTCTCCTCCAAAAGCAGGGAGAAAAAGTCAGTGCATCTTTATGGTCTGAATACTGCAATTCAGCCTGGCCCCAATATACCTTACATACTGCAACCTGTCATTTCTCTCCTGGAGGCTGATTTAGCCTGCACGGCTGCTAGATGCCGGGGGCAATTAGGCTTCAAAGTCCACTGAGCCCGATTGTAGCCACAGGTGATTTGATGGGTTAGATTCCGCCAGCATTTGTTACACTAGGATTGCGGGAAGCAGCTGGAACATCCCTCCTGTATTCTGAATCAGATCCACCTCCTGCTGCTCTGTTCAGTCATTGGCGTTGGCAGTATATATGCATATATTAGAAAGGACTGCTATAGAAGTGGGTGGAATAACCATTTCAAAAACAATATTTTCGGCCAGTCTGCAAGAGAAGTGCGCTCTCTACGTATCTCTCCCTTCTCTTGCACAGACTGGCCAAAGTTACGAGGCCCGCTACACTGCGATACAGAAGGCTGAGGATGGTGATGTTGGAGTGATCTGTGTGCATGGGGCTGGAGGAAACCCCAGGTATGTATAAAACTACTATTTATCGTTTCTGGTACACTTTAAAGCGGACCTGAACTCAGAACTTACTCTCTGCTCTAAAAGATACATAACAACATAATAACCTTTAAAGAAAAACATTTATTTGTTACAGCTGATACAAACCCTAAAATCTGCACTTTTTCTACTTCCTGCTTTCATGGAAGCAGACATGTTAACATCCTGTGCTTTCCAATGAGTTTATCTGCTATATCAGTCAGTTGACATGGGAGGATCAAATTAAAACTTGTAATTAGGCACAAAATGAGGGGGAATTAGACTAAACTCTCTAAATACATACCTGATGCATTTCTCTGTTTTCCTTCTGTACTACGCAAGAGTTCAGGTCCACATTAACGTACTGGTACTCAGTTTTAAAGATTACAAGAGAGTAAATGAGAGCAAAAGAGTGTTCTTGGCATATTCTACTGACCAGAAAGAGGTAGACGCAACTGGATATTGTACAGGAAAATTTAAAGAGGAACTCCAGTGAAAATAATGTAGTAAAGTGCTTCATTTTTTACCATAATTATGTATAAATGATTTAGTCAGTGTTTGCTCATTGTAAAATCTTTCCTCTCCCCGATTTACATTCTGACATTTATTACATGGTGACATTTTTACTGTGGGCAGGTTATGTAGCTGCTCCTAGCTGTTTTGGCTGTTAGAGACAGCTGTAAACAGCTATTTCCTGTCTGTGAACCTTGTTACATTGTAACAAACTGCCAAAAGTACTGCGGTCCCAGAGCTTCTTGTGGGAGGGGGGTTCAGCACAAAATCAGTCATACAGCGCCCCCTGATGGTCTGTTTGTGAAAAGCATTATATTTCTCATGTAAAAGGGGGTATCCGCTACTGATTGGGATAAAGTTCAATTCTAGGTTGGAGTTTCTCTTTAAGGAATCTCTAAGTTAAAGAGAAGTTGGTGGTAGTAGTATCTGGAGATGTGGTCTGACCAAGTTACACTTGTTATTACATTAACATGGAAAGCATAAGTTCAGAGGTTCCAGAGTTTTTTCTGTAAATCTGACTGAATAAAAACCTTAGGCTATGCTTTATAAGTAGTATAATTTATAATGTATATATTGGGACTTTTAAGGTGCCCATACATTACTTGACATGGTGGTCCATCAACCATCCTATTAGATAATTTTATAACTGAATCATATGAAAATCTGTGCTGCCAAGAGCATGTCTGATCGACAGGCTGAAATTAGTGGTATGTATTGTTAGGGCATGCTGGAAAATCTTAGACCAACATGCCTGATTGGGTGTGTGACAATAACGTTGTGATAATCGCAAAGACGAACGTGATGGAAACACCTGGCTGCTTTCCTCCACCAGAAACAAGCATGCAGCTGATCTTGTCAGATCTGACAATGTCAGAAACACCTGATCTGCATGCTTGTTCAGGGTCTAGGGCTTAAAGTATTAGAGGCAGAGGATCAGCAGGCTAGCTAAGCAACTAGTATTGTTTAAAAGGAAACCAATATGGCAGCTTCCATATCCCTCTCACTTTAGATGTCCTTTAAACACAGCAGTAAGAAATATCTAAGTAAACCATAATGGGAGATGCTTCCCCCTCTGAGTTTTCTTGATCACTCAGGCTTGAGAGAAGGAATGGCATCTCCTAAGTCCCAACACAGCTCACAGCTGTACGACATAACAGATCCTGCATAAGTGTGATATGTGAGTGACCAAAATCATGACAACCTTTAGGCCCCTTTTACACTTAATCAGTTGGTATGCGTTAGTGCGCGTTGGTACGCGTTTTTCCTATAGCAGTGCATTGGGAAGAAGATTTCAGTTAAAACGCGTTACGTGTGAAAGGTGCCATAGGAAAACATGGGACTTACTTTGAAAATCAGTTTTCTTTCCATTTAACTGAGAGCAACTGATTAAAGCGGAATATAACCCTGCATTTCAACTTTGCCCCTAAAATATTATTTACAGCATATTATATGCAAAAAGCATTTTTTTTTTTTACTAGACCAGCATTGGAAGGGTTAAACACAGAGGTTTAAAGGTCCTGGAGAGATATGCAGAAGTTCAGATCGATACATTCTATTTAGTTACATGTATCTATTGATAAACAGTTACACACTCTTTGGCTGTCGTCCAAGCTCCTTCTCAGTGAGAGAGATGAGTCACATTCAGCACTTAGATACATTATGTAAACAAAATGTATCTATTTCAGCTTCGGGTGCGTCTGCAGAAATCTAAAGGAACTTTAAAGCCCTGTGTAACCCTTCCAATGCTGGTCTAGTAAAAAAAAAATGCTGGTTGCATATAATATACTGTAAATGTTTTAGAGCAAAGTTGAAATGCAGGGTTATATTCCGCTTTAAGTGTAAAAGGAGCCTTAGACCACACATCAGAACTTCTAATCCCTTGGTATCTTCTAAGCCATTCAGGGGTAATGTAAAGAGAATACAATCTTCAAGGGATATAGTCCTTAAGTTGCACCCGTATAATGTTCTATCCCCCCCCCCCCCATCACCTAGTGTCCACTATACTTTCGCATTATGGACCCATGTGGCTACCAGCATAGGGTACGTGGGGTGTGTGTGTGTGTAACGTCACACGTGTCCTATGTGCTATAACTGACAACCACGTGGGGATGGTACTACAACTATGGCGGCAAGTAAAGTAGAACTTCATGGGGGGGACATAAAAAATTAGAGGAGCAGCAGCCAAATTAGAGGAACAGCAGCCAGAGGTGGCGTCACAAGGCCGATTCCCGCAAAATTGTATGCTAAAATTAATCAGGAATCAGCCTGCAGTTTATGGCTGCCAACAGATCTTTCTCAGTTCAGATTTGATCAGAGAGCGATTTCTCTCTTGGTTGGATCGTCCACCAAAATCACTTATCTTAACTGCTTGCTGACCGCGTCACGCGATTGGCGTGGCTGCGGCGGCTGCCCCAGGACCAGCTAACGCCGACTAGCGTGAAGTCCTGGGGCAGCAGTTTGCAGTAGATCGCGCGCAGCATCTCCTGCCTGGTGGGCAGAGCTCCGCCTTCAGTCTCCGAGCGGCAATTGCCGCTCGGAAGACTGTTACACGGCGAAACCGCTGTGTATTTACATGTACATCGCTGCGATCTGCAGCAGAGCTGTACTGGGGACAGCCGTGGGACACGGCTGTCCTGAGGTACAAGAGAGCGATTGGCTCTCATAGGCAGAAGCCTGTGACAGCCGATTGCCGTGATTGGCTGGGGGGAGGGGATTTGGGGGAAAAATTGCAAGAAATATATAAAAAACAAACATAATTAGTAAAAAAAAAATAAACACAGGATGGGGCGATCAGACCTCACCAACAGAGAGCTCTGTTGGTGGGGAGAAAAGGGGGGGGGGGGGATCACTTGTGTGCAGAGTTGTACGGCCCTGCAGCTTGGCCTTGAAGCTGCAGTGGCCAATTAAGCAGGAAATAGCTTGGTCACTAGGGGGGGGGGGGGGTTGACGCCATGGTCTTCAAGGTGGACGTTGGGAAAATATAGCATTTATCTAATTTTAAACAGTCCCTTGACAAGGAAATGCTCTTGATGAGCAGAACAGATATAGACTAGCCTAGTAATCACATATTAGCAATATAAAAACAAAAGGTTACTTGAGGGTATGATACTAAGTAACCTTAAGACAAGTAAGTGTGACACTGGATAACCTTTTCACTACTGCAGGGTTTGTAAAATGAAAACAATTACACGTGACAATGAGAACGTAGCACTGTGTAGAAAATGCACATACTGTGCTCGTTCCTGTGTTGTCTAAACTGATAAATGAGTGGCTATATTAAAAACAAAATTTGAAGTTGTTTTTTTTTCTTTTTTAACTTTGAGGGCTAGTTCACACTAGAGGCGTTTTCAGGCCTTTTTTCAAGCGCAGATGATTTTCAAAATTGCCCCCGAAATGCTTGTGCAATGAATGTCTATGAGAAGGTTCATATCAGCACTGTGCGTGTACCATTTTTGGGTCGATTTTGCGATCATGAAAGGTATAGGAAGAGCGCTAAATGCTCACAAAATCGCTTTGTGGAGCGATTGTGTTCGCGGTTTAAAGGGAAGGTCCAAGCAAAAAAAAAAAATGAGATTCACTTACCTGGGGCTTCTACCAGCCCCATGCAGCCATCCTGTGCCCTCGTAGTCACTCACTGCTGCTCCAGTCCCCCGCTGGCAGCTTTCTGACCTCGGAGGTCAGGGCCAAATTGCGTACATTTTTACACATTCCCGCTAGTGCAGGATCATTAACGCATACATTTTTACGCGTTAGTGGTGAAACGCGTAAATTTTTGTTCCTGCACTAGCTGGAATGCGTAAAAATGTATGCAATGTGGCCCTGACCTCCGAGGTCAGAAAGCTGCCAGCGGGGGACTGGAGCAGCAGTGAGTGACTACAAGGGCACAGGATGGCTACATGGGGCTGGTAGAAGCCCCAGGTAAGTGAATCTCATTTTTTTTTTTTGCTTGAACCTTCCCTTTAAAGAATACATTGTATTTATTCTTTTTCGGGTCAGAGTTCACTTCCTGACCTCCGCTCTAGAAAAGCGCTTTTCACAAAAACTCAACGCCCACCCAAGCGCCGGGAATCGAAGAAAAAAAATTGCTAAAAACCAGAACACGAGTGGAACGCAATGCGAATGAGCCCTGAAGGTAGTTGCATGCTTGACATACTGGTACCTGTAACTAGTACAGTGAAGAAGGAAAAAGCAGTCCACTCAATCAGACTGATAATAACCATGTCAAAAACTCAAGAGGCATGGTTGGATGAAGCAGGAGGCATGGTTGGATGAAGCAGTTGTTTTTGGTGCAGGGGCCCCCATCATGTCTTGGATACTTTATAGGCTGCAACATAACTTGTTATGGGCTTTCATGTACCTGAAATTTGGCGCATGACATAGCCGATCGGGGCTCCAATGGTCTCCACAGATCTCAATCCAATAGAGTGCTTTTGGCATGTAGTAAAACAGGAGATTCACATGTGCAACCAACGTCTGCAAGTGTGCGATGCTATCATGTCAATATGGACCAAATCTCTGAGAAATGTTTCCAAAACCTTGCCCAATGTATGCCATGAATCATTTTGAAGTCCTAAAGGCAAAAGGGGGTCCAATCCTGTAATAGGAAGGTGGACATAAATGACCACTATAGAAAAAAAATTACAATTTAAAATAAATATAAGCACACGAAAGAAGTATGTTTCTTTCAGAGTAAAATGAACTTTAAATTAGTTTTCTGTGTTGCTGTGACTTACAGTAACTATTAGAATTCTGACAGGCCTTTGACTAGTCCATCTCCTCATGGGGGATTCTCCATATTTATTATTTACAAAAGCACTCCCTGAAAAGGATCTATACAAAGATGCAGGTTTACTTCCCCTCCTCCCCACTACCTTCACCTGTTTGCACACAATTCTGGTAGTTGGAATGAGCAAGTGAGTTTGAAAATAAAGAAAACCATGAGAATCCACCATGAGGAAATTGACTACCTACAGTAAGTGACAACAGCATAGGAGAAAAGTAATTTATAGCTCATTTTACTCTGGGATAAATGTAGTTTGTATTTAGTATGTGTTTTTTATGTATTTTATATCTTACAATTTCTCTTGATAGTATTAGAAGATCAGTGATGTACCCTGAAAGTTCCAAGTTAAAATTCACCCGATAGTAGAATAAAGTTGTCAATATTCTATCTCTTACCCTGACCTAATTCTCATATTACCTCTTCCCTACCTATGCCTAACACTAACCCATCCTTCACCAAACTTAACCTAATATTAACCGTCCCCCAAAGCTATCACCACTATCCTCTGTCTCCCCGCTGCTAACTAACTCTGGTGCCAGCTACCGCTGCTAACCAGGGAGTAGCAAATCGCTGCTGCTCCCGCCACTAAACAGAGATTGGCTGCATAGTACCCATAAAACAACAAATCAATGTCACTCCTACCGCAAGATCATGTCACAACCACGGCTAATTGTCAAAGCTACAGTTCGGCTATACTACTGCAGAACCCTGGAACCCATATTAGATTTTACGCCACCATAGCCAAAATTTCCACAGTGGCCTATGGTGGTATCCAAATTTTCAGGTGTGATCTGCACCTAAATAAACTGATTTGGGATAGGGAGTGCAGAGTGGTGATTTACATTGCATCATCACACTTTATTTAATAACAAGGAATCAATAAACCTTGACAATTAGTCTCATATAGCTGATCTCCAGGCTTAGCTATTTTATACATACAAGCAAAGAGGAGTTATAATTTTAGTTCCCATATGCAGTTGTTGCTCTGAATTTTTCTCACTTTTCTCTCATGTTGTATCCAAAGCTGTTTCCTTGCAGACCTGTGTACATTTTTCAGACTAGTTAAACCAGCTTGTTTAGGCCAAATGAGATGCAGCACCACTGATCATTCCTTGTAACAGCCTGAGGCCTGGAACCCACTAGGGAGCGCTTTTCTGAGCGTTTGTGGTTTAAAAAAAATCCTTGCTTTTGTTATGCTATGGGTGTGATCCCACTTGAGCAATGTGATTTTTATAAAAAATCCCCCATAGCATTGCATGAGCAAGAGCTTTTTCAAATCACTAGTGCTTAGAAAAGGCTGCTAGTGGGTTTGAGCCCTCAAGAGATTAAATTGTAGTCAAAGAGAAAAGACTTGTTTGTACACCAGTATATGCCTGTCTGCCCTTCAATATGTGTCCTGTACAGTCACATAGGGGCACCATTCATAACATTAAACATGGGAACACCCCTTCTTCCATACACACATTCCTCTGATAAGGTGGCTGTGTTTTATTTCATTTTTTGCCTTGCAATTTCGGTGCTGGTTTCAACTAGAGATTATCAATGAGCTGCAAATAATTCTGGTTTGCATGCAAATGTTATGCAAACTGCGAGCAGCTTGGAACTGAGCCAATGAAATGTACCCGTAAATTTGAAGCTGTATATAATTTGCATGCAAGCCATAATTATATGCATCTCAATAACAATATCTAGTTATAACATGCCTTACTGTGTGGATCAGGGCTGTGGAGTCGGAGTGATTCGGTAGTTTCAATACACTGAGGAGTTGGATAACTAAGGAGTTGGAGTCGACGAGTCAGAGCAATTTTGGGTACCTGAAGTTGGTGGTTTCATAAACTGAGGAGTCGAAGTTGGAGTCAGATGATTTTTGCTCCGACTCCACAGCCCTGGTGTGGATTGTCATTTGCTCTGTTCAAGGTCTGATTGTGAGTGCCAAGGGCGTCGCTAGCCCTATTTTGGGGGGCACGTGCCCCCAATCTGTCCTGGGGTGCCCCGGATCTCTTTCCCAGGGGTGCCCGGCACTGCCCGCTGCCCCCTCCTGGCCGCCGCTGCCCCCTGGCTGTCCCCGCTGCCAGAGCGTCAGGCCTCAATCAGCGGGCGACCAGATAGAGCGGGCGCTAGGACCTAGCGTACACCGCTGATATGCGGAAGTGACATCACTTCCGCATATACAGCGTGGTGCGTCCGGCGCCCGCTCTATCTGGTCGGGTCGCCCGCTGATCGAGGTCTGTTGGCTGCGAGGTGAGGGGGGTCCCTGCCACTCACTACCTATCGGGGGGCACCTGTCACTCACTAACGGGGGTCCCTGTCACTCACTAACGGGGGTCCCTGTCACTATCTAAAGGGGGTCCCTGTCACTATCTAAAGGGGGTCCCTGTCACTCACTATCTAATTGAGGTCCCTTTCACTCACTATCTAACGGGGTCCCTGTCACTCACTATCTAATGGGGTTCCCTTTCACTCACTATCTAACGGAGGTCCCTGTCACTATCTAACTGGGGTCCCTGTCGCTCACTACCTAATTGGAGGCGCCTGTCACTATCTAACGGGGGGTCCCTGTCACTCACTGGGGGGCTACCATATTAAGGGGGCATTCTGCCTATTTATGTGAAATGCTGTCTACTTATGTGCCTCTTGACTGCTGAATTTGTCTTGTTGGAAGCCTTATGATTTTGTTGGGGGCCTCAAGATTGCTGAATTTGTCTTGTTGGGGGCCTCATGATTTGTTGGAGGCCTCATGATTGCTGAATTTGTCTTGTTGGGGGTCTCATGATTGCTGAATTTGTCTTGTTGGGGGCCTCACGATTGCTGAATTTGTCATGTCGGGGGCCTCACGATTGCTGAATTTGTCATGTCGGGGGCCTCATGATTGCTGAATTTGTCATGTCGGGGGCCTAACGATTGCTGAATTTGTCTTGTCGGGGGCCTCATGATTGCTGAATTTGTCTTGTTGGGGGTCACATGATTGCTAACTGCGAGACTATGGGAAAAGCTGAATCCTTATCATATGAGACAATAGCATTAACCACTTCCCGACCGCCGTATATACAATTGGCGGCCGGGAAGTGGACCCCGCAAGGACCGCCGTATTGACAAATGGCGGCGGTCCTTGTAGGGGCATGGGCGGAGCGTTCGCGTCATCAGTGACGCGATCCTCCGCCTCCGCCTGGCGCCGCTCACCCGCCGCAACATCCCCGCCGGCCATACGGAAGCGCTGGCGGGATGTTAACCCGACGATCGCCGCATACAAAGTGTATAATACACTTTGTAATGTTTACAAAGTGTATTATACAGGCTGCCTCCTGCCCTGGTGGTCCCACTGTCCGAGGGACCACCAGGGCAGGCTGCAGCCACCCTAGTCTGCACCAAGCACACTGATTTCACCCCCCCCCGCCCCAGATCGCCCACAGCACCCATCAGACCCTCCCACCCCCCAGACCCCTGTTTGCACCCAATCACCCCCCTAATCACCCATCAATCACTCCCTGTCACGATCTGTCAACGCTAATTTTTTTATCCCCCCCCCCCTGCCCCCTGCTCCCTCCTGATCACCCCCCCACCCCTCAGATTCTCCCCAGACCAGACGACCCCCCCCCATGTACTGTATGCATCTATCCCCCCTGATCACCTGTCAATCACCCATCAATCACCCCCTGTCACTGCCACCCATCAATCAGCCCCTAACCTGCCCCTTGCGGGCAAACTGATCACCCACCCACACCAAAAGATCGCCCGCAGATCCGACATCAGATCACCTCCCAAGCGCAGTGTTTACATCTATTCTCTACCCTAAACACCCACTAATTACCCATCAATCACCCCTATCACCACCTGTCACTGTTACCCATCAGATCAGACCCTAATCTGCCCCTTGCGGGCACCCAATCACCCGCCTACACGCTCAGATTGCCCTCAGACCCCCCCTTATCAATTCGCCAGTGCAATATTTACATCTGTTCTCCCCTGTAATAACCCACTGATCACCTGTCAATCACCCATCAATCACCCCCTGTCACTGCCACCCATCAATCAGATTGTAAATTATCTAAATGAAGGACGGGGCCTCCATCCAATGTTTCGATGGGCAGACCCGTTATCTGTAGCTTACACCACTGCTAAGTTCATGTACATTTGGCCCCACCCATGGCCATGCCCACTCACCTCATGGCCATGCCCATATATATACCTCCCCACCTAGTGCCCACAGGTGCCCCCGATCTCCAAGGGCCCTAGAAACACCGCTGGTGAGTGCATACCAATCAAAAGAGGTTCCGCTGTAAATAAACAGATGCTTCATAAGGCCTCTTTCAGATGGGCAGCTGAAGGTGATGAATTCACCTCCTGTCAGCTGCTCTCATGCACCGACCCAGGCGCTTGTTAGTGCTAGGTTCCGGCAGTGGACACCCCCCCCTCCCCAAGGAATCGCATTAGAGCACGGCCATGGTTCTGTTCTGCTCAATACACTAGTTGCGAGTCTTAGTTTTCAGAAGGTCAGTTTATTGTTTTTATTAACTGCACCTTTTTTGTATTATTTAGAGAGCAAACAATTATGAAAATAGTGGCATAATGGTTAAAATATTGTCTCCACAATGGGCCAAAAGATATTTTATTTTCTGGTCTTACCATGATGAAAATGTTAATCTAAAAATGTATCCCTATCAATGATGCAAATAGAATACAATCCTTGTACATTGACTTTAAGTTTCCAAACCAAGTAAAGTAAAAGTGGAGGAAAAACATACGGTACTTCTCTTTTAAATGTAGAAAGTCATTCAGGATCTTGTAATCTCAGAAGCTTGTACCTCTTTTGATAGCACATAATAAAGAACTGGATGCCAATGACAAGAGCTATCTGGGGGTTACTACAGGTTAACAAAATAAGACAGCTACCTGGCTGTGTCAGGTCCGTAATTAGGTAATGCTGAAGACTGTTGTTGAACACTGTAGTTCATGGCAATTCAGAAAAAATGTAAAATCAATGTGTATGAAATGCACAATTGACTCTGGCCCTAGTCCTCCAGCTGTGTTACATATACCCGCCCTTTCCCCTACCAGCCTCTAATCCTTTGTACATATGTACAGAATGGCTCTCTCCAAACGTGACGTGTGAATGTCTGAGGTCTGGATGTGGTCACATGGGTCCAGGAATCATATACTAATTTCAAAACTGCTGCACAGATGATCACATATAGTTTTTTCATGTGACAGAAGGTTTATATATGGACAAGGCTTTGCCACTGGTCAACTTAAAATACTATTATTCGTTATACCTGGCTACTGTGATTCTTTAGACCCGGGGCAAACCTCAGTGTCTGCTGGCCATCTCCCTCCCTTAAACAGTTCCCTGCTGGCTAGTGCCCCTTCCCTCCTCTATACTGTTTACTGGTGTTTAGTGGTCCTCCCTCCCCCATAAAGTTCCCTGTTGTCTTCTGGCCACCTACCTCCCGGATACAGTTCTATGGTGTTTATTGCTTCCCTTGTGTTCTATGGCTATATAACTCAATATAGCTTCCCTGGTGATCTACAGTGGGTGGAACATAATGCAAAGTGGGGAAACCACTTGGCGGCTGAATTTAATGGCTCTGAGGGCCAGAGTTTGACATTTATGCTTAGACTCAGTACAAGTTCAAATCCTGTATCTTCTCTCTATTTAAAACTTTTTCTCATTGAGTGTGGAATGCTGCAATTAGTGTTGGCTTTTATACTGATGGATCGTTGAATCCAGGAGTATTGCTCCTATCTAATGGGAATATCCCTGTGTTGATAATGTAATCCTCAGCCAAGAAGATTCTTCAACTGTTGAGTGAAGGCCACAATTTAAAAGTGGACCTGAACTCTTGCACAGGACAGGAGGAAAGCATATAGAAATGCACCCTGGATGTATTTAGAGAGTTTAGCCTGTCTAATCCCCCCCTCATCTGTGACTAAGCACAAGTAATTTGATCCCACAGCTGTGTCAGCTGACTGCCATGGAGAATATTAACAATATGTCTGCTTCTGTGAAAGCAGGAACTAGAAACGTTAAATAAATGTTTTTCTTAATGAGAAGAAAAAAATAAAAAAATCATCCAGATACTTACTCTGGGTCTTATAGAGAATTCCCGCTCTGCTCCGTTAAGCGCTGGCTCCCTTGTTTAACCACTTAACAACCGCCCACTGCACAGGGGCGGCCGGAAAGTTGATCTCGCAAGGACCGCCGCATGCACAGAGGCGGCGGTCCTTGTACGGGCATGGGCGGAGCGATCGCGTCATCCGTGACGCGATTCTCCGCCGGGGATCGATGGCCGGGGACTTAGACTCCAGTCCCCGGCCAATTAGCAGCGCCGGCGGGCGGAGGAAATCCGCAATCGAGCTAAATTAAGTGTATAAAGCACTTTGCTAGGTAAACAAAGTGCTTTATACACGCTTCCTCCTTGCCTCGTGGTCTCATTGTTCCAGAGACCACTAGCGAGGAGGAAGCAGTAGTAAGTATACACCACACATTTTTTTTTTCTTGCCCACCCCCCAGAACACTGTTTGCACCCAATCACCCCCCTAATCACCCATCAATCACTCCCTGTCACTATCTGTAAACGCTATTTTTTTTGTATGCCCTAAACTGCGCCCTGCTCCCTCCTGATCACCCCCCCACCCCTCAGATTCTCCCCAGACCCCCCCCCTATGTACTGTATGCCTCTATCCCCCCTGTAATAACCCACTGATCACCTGTCAATCATCCATCAATCACCCCCTGTCACTGCCACCCATCAATCAACCCCTAACCTGCCCCTTGCAGGCAATCTGATCACCCACCCACACCAATAGATCGCCCGCAGATCCGACGTCAGATCACCTCCCAAGTGCATCGTTTACATCTGTTCTCTACTCTAAACACCCACTAATTACCCATCAATCACCCATCAATCACCCCCTATCACCACCTGTCACTGTTACTCATCAGATCAGACCCTAATCTGCCCCTTGTGGGCACCCAATCACCCGCCTACACGCTCAGATTGCCCTCAGACCCCCCCTTATCAATTCGCCAGTGCATTATTTACATCTGTTCTTCCCTGTAATAACCCACTGATCACCTGTCAATCACCCATCAATCACCCCCTGTCACTGCCACCCATCAATCACCCCCTGTCACTGCCACCCATCAATCAGCCCCTAACCTGCCCCTTGCGGGCAATCTGATCACCCACCCACACCAATAGATCCAACGTCAGATCACCTCCCAAGTGCATTGTTTACATCTGTTCTCTACCCTAAACACCCACTAATTACCCATCAATCACCCCCTGTCACTGCTACCCATCAGATTAGACCCCTATCTGCCCCTAGGGCACTCAATCACCCGCCCACACCCTCAGAACGCCCTCAGACCCCAGCCCTGATCACCTCGCCAGTGCATTGCTTGCATCTATTCCCCCCTCTAATCACACCTAGAGACACCCATCAATCACCTCCTGTCACCCCCTAGCACACCTACCCATCAGATCAGGCCCTAATTTGCCCCGTGTGGGCTCCTGATCACTCGGCCAAACCCTCAGATCCCCCTCAGACCCCTTTCCGATCACCTCCCCAGTGCATTGATTGCATCTATTTTCCCCTCTAACCACACCCTGAGACACCCATCAATCACCTCCTGTCACCCCCCTAGCACTCCTATCCATCAGATCAGGCCCAATACAACCTGTCATCTAAAAGGCCACCCTGCTTATGACCGGTTCCACAAAATTCGCTCCCTCATAGACCACCTGTCATTAAAATTTGCAGATGCTTATACCCCTGAACAGTCATTTTGAGACATTTGGTTTCCAGACTACTCACGGTTTTGGGCCCCTAAAATGCCAGGACAGTATAGGAACCCCACAAATGACCCCATTCTAGAAAGAAGACACCCAAGGGTATTCCGTTAGGAGTATGGTGAGTTCATGGAAGATTTTATTCTTTGTCACAAGTTAGCGGAAAATGACACTTTGTGAAAAAAAAACAATTAAAATCAATTTCCGCTAACTTGTGACAAAAAATAAAATCTTCTATGAACTCACCATACTCCTAACGGAATACCTTGGGGTGTCTTCTTTCTAAAATGGGGTCATTAGTGGAGTTCCTATACTGCCCTGGCATTTTAGGGGCCCTAAACCATGAGGAGTAGTCTTGAAACAAAAATGACCTGTGAAATCCTAAAGGTACTCATTGGACTTTGGGCCCCTTAGCGCAGTTAGGGTGCAAAAAAGTGCCACACATGTGGTATCGCCGTACTCAGGAGAAGTAGTATAATGTGTTTTGGGGTGTATTTTTACACATACCCATGCTGAGTGGGAGAAATCTCTCTGTAAATGGACAATTGTGTGTAAAAAAAAAAAATCAAACAATTGTCATTTACAGAGATGTTTCTCCCACCCAGCATGGGTATGTGTAAAGATACACCCCAAAACACATTACACTACTTTTCCTGAGTACGGCAATACCACATGTGTGGCACTTTTTTGCAGCCTAACTGCGCTAAGGGGCCCAAAGTCCAATGAGCACCTTTAGGCTTTACAGGGGTGCTTACAATTAGGCACCCCAAAATGCCAGGACAGTAAACACACCCCACAAATGACCCCATTTTGGAAAGTTGACACTTCAAGGTATTCAGAGAGGAGCATAGTGAGTCTGTGGCAGATTTCATTTTTTTTTTGTCGCAAGTTAGCAGAAATGGAAACTTTTTTTTTCTTTTTTGTCACAGTGTCATTTTCCGCGAACTTGTGACAAAAAATAAAATCTTCTATGAACTTGCCATGCCTCTCAGTGAATACTTTGGGATGTCTTCTTTCCAAAATGGGGTCATTTGGGGGGTATTTATACTATCCTGGAATTCTAGCCCCTCATGAAACATGACAGGTGGTCAGAAAAGTCATAGATGCTTCAAAATAGGAAAATTCACTTTTTGCACCATAGTTTGTAAATGCTATAACTTTTACCCAAACCAATCAATATAGGCTGAATGTTTTTTTTTAATTAAAAACCTGTTTGTCCACATTTTTCGTGTTGCATGTATACAGAAATTTTACTTTCTTTGATAAATGTCAGCACAGAAAGTTAAAAAAATCATTTTTTTTACAAAATTCATGTCTTTTTTGATGAATATAATAAAAAGTAAAAATCGCAGCAGCAATCAAATAGCACCAAAAGAAAGCTTTATTAGTGACAAGAAAAGGAGCCAAAATTCATTTAGGTGGTAGGTTGTATGAGCGAGCAATAAACCGTGAAAGCTGCAGTGGTCTGAATGGAAAAAAGGGTCTGGTCCTTAAGGGGGGTAAAGCCTACAGTCCTCAAGTGGTTAAATCCCCTGCTACGGGGGACTTCAGAAGTCTTCGGGAGCAGAGTCCTCATGAAGACAGGCAGCTCCATACTGCACATGCGTGAGCAGGGCTGGATTTCCCATAAGACACTGTAGGCATGTGCCTACAGGCGCATTATGGGTCACAGGCAGCCCCCCCTCCTCAAATGTCCCCCTGGAGACAGCTGCTGCCGTCCCCTTACCTCAAGTGCCCGCTCCTAAAGCTTAGGCCCCGTCTACACTTAATCAGTTGGTACGTGTTTTTTTTCTTCTCCAGAGCAGTGCATTGTGAAAAAGATTTCAGTTAAAATGCGTTAAAGAGAAACTCCGACCAAGAATTGAACTTTATCTCAATCAGTAGCTGATACCCCCTTTTACACAAGAAATCTATTCCTTTTCACAAACAGAACATCAGGGGGAGCTGTATGCCTAATATTGTGGTGAAACCCCTCCCACAAGAAACTGAGGACTGTGGTACTCCTGGCAGTTTTCCTGTCTGTGAACCTTGTTGTGTTGTGGAAAATAGCTGTTTACAGCTGTTTCCAACTGCCAAAAAAAGCATGCAGCAGCTACATCACCTGCCAACAGTAAAAATGTCACCATGTAATGTCAGAATGTAAATCAGGGATTTAAAAGATTTTACAATGGGCAAACACTGACTGAATCATTTATACATAATTATTGTAAAAATGAAGCACTTTTTTTATTACATTATTTTTGGAAGCCTGTATTTCTCCTGCGGTGTTGCTATCAGTGTGTGAAGAGTGGGAGACGAGGGTTGCATTGACAATCCAACACAGTAGGCAGCACATTGAACACATTTTATAAGTGGTCAGAAACATGTAAATAACTCATGAAAGAATAAAGTTATGTTAAAACCAAGCACACCATTGTTTTTCTTGGAAATTCCCAATAAGATTGATGTGTCACATGACCCTCTTCCTATTGAAAAAACAAAATTTGGATTCAAAATGGCTGACTTCAAAATGGCCGCCATGGTCACCACCCATCTTGAAAAGTTTCCCCCCTCACATATTCTAATGTGCCACAAACAGGAAGTTAATATCACTAACCATTCCCATTTTATTAAAGGACTTCCGAGGCCAAATCTAAAAAAAAAGTTAAATACCTGCACCGCATTTGAAGGCACGGAGGACGCCCTCCGTGCCGTTCCGCCGGGTCCTCGCCACTCAATAGCCCCCTGGGCCGCTCCCGACCCCACGCCCCGGGTCGGGCTCTCCTGCCTCCACTAACATGGCCGCATGAGCTGGCCGCGGCTGCGCAGTCGTCCGCATAGCCACGAGTGCGGCTGCGCAGCTCTAGGGCCTACCCCCCGATCCACGCTACAGGCTGTTCCCTGTAGCGTGGATCTGGGGGTAGGCCCGGACGGAATCCTCCGTGCCTTCAAATGCGGTGCAGGTATTTAACTTTTTTTTTAGATTTGGCCTCGGAAGTCCTTTAAGGTGTATCCATATAAATGGCCCACCCTGTAGTATGAGAGCTTACCTACACAATCTGCTCATAGTGTCCAAAATCTGTTGACCCTCGAACTACATGGAGGTGGTAAAAGTGGCCATATTTCCAATTAAATTTGGTTGTGTGTACCAGCATTTAGTCCAAGCGAAGGTGTACATTAATAAGCAAATCTGAAAATATTGCCACCCCGGAATGCAGATGTACTTATTGGCTCAGGCAGAATGCACTTAGCAGACATCACAAGTACCCAGGGAAGTCTTACATGTAATGCCCTCTTTTAGAGTGTGGCACCTGTCTGTGGAGCAATGAAGACATTAGCAGCATGAAGAGTGAAAGCACAAAGGTGACCTCCAATGGAATTTAAGCCAAAGTCATTGGTATTTTACACACATGAGCCCATATGCAATGCACTTCTTCTCCTGAGTTATCTCCTAGGAGAAAATTTTCATATCCTTTTTAAAATAACGTTTCAGCATTTTGCAATTGAAAATGTAACCAAAAGTGAGTGAAAAAATACTATCAAAATTATTCTGAGTATTTTCTTGCTGGCTGGGGGTTGTAAAATGGCATTTTATGACAAGTTGTGAAAATATCACCTAGGAGAACATTCAGGAGAAAAAGTGAATTGCATATGGGCCATGGAGTGGTAGAACTTGTTAGACTAAAATGCCAGTGAACATGGAAGTCCCTGCTATAGAGACCAGCAGCCAAAGGACCACTATAACTGTTCACTAAGGTCTAATGGTGCCAGTTTCACCTAGCCTCTATCCTGCCCGAACGATCACCCAATCCATCCTGTGCATATACACACCACCAGCCCTTGTTTTACATCTGTGTCTGGATGCTTACACATGTTTGTGCAGTGTTCTGTCTGAGTGCATGCACATGCGCAGCACACTACAATTTGTGTCAAGACATTTACCCTTAGCCTATAAAAAGCATTGTCTCCCACTTCTCAGTGTTAATACCTCTGTCAGCTTATGTGGTTGTGCATGATCTTGTGTTCTGCATTAGCAGCCATGTTCATGATTGGCTACTACCACCCCAGTTTGCCTAACTATTCCTGAGCTGATACTCTGATTTGACCTTGGCCTGTTCTTTGAACTGCCTGCCCCGACCTTGGCCTTTTTATCACCTGCAATTCAACTCTGTCAGTACCAACCCCGACCAGTTTTCTCATTCCTCACTGTTATCTGCTTGCCCCTGACCTCTGTTCTACAACTATATCTGTCTTTCACCTGATCTTACTCTGGGTTTTTTTTGAATGGATCATGTTTCTGCCTGTCCATATTATGCCACCTGTTCTTTCAGCCACTGTTGTAGTATTCTTTGGAGATGCTGTGGTGAAAACATTTGGCCACTTTGACTCCGAATTCTAAGTTGCCTTTGTCTCAATGGAAAGGTCAACAGGTTGTTCACTAACATAACAGAAGAAAGAGCTAGTGTTCACACTAAAACTTAACCATTTTGGTAAACAAAAATTATTGGAACTCTATCAATTCAGGCCATTATTTTCCAATAAGGTTCAGGCATGCATTTGGTGTTTTCTTTAAAACGAATCCGTATCACAGCTATTATTGGCATGTGACTAATGATTTAAATATTATGCTCATTGTGAGAATTCTAGCCATGGAGAGTCTAGCCTGTATATTTGCATTACTTTATTCATTAAGAAGCATTTGAGTGCCTAGATGGCAGCGGATTACCCCCCTGGTCCCTCTCCTGGGCCCATCTTTTACGTATTCTTTCTATGCCTTGTATATCTATGCATGTATATGCACTGTAACTACTGTATACAAGAATAAGTACTGTATGTGTCTGCTGTAGTTATGTACACTCCATCACGATCCTGTTGTGCCAAAACCAATTCCAAGTACAACCCTCATAGTACTTGGTGAAATAAATTCTGATTATTTACCTAGGTGGTAAAAAAACTCATTTTTAACACTTCTTGGGATAAATGTCTTTTGAACTACAGAACCAGAGTTTAACAGAGTTTTTCACTTTCTAACAATTGTTAGTCCTACAAAAAGGTTGACCAAGGTGTCAACTTTTAAACTTGGTGTCATTCACTTTCTAATGCAAGGTTAATTCTTTTAATCTTATCTCTCTGTTCTTACTGATAAGAAAAGGAAAAAAAAACACTTTTGTCTATGATCCAATGGGAAGCAGATTTGGATCTCTTATTTTCTAGCCTCTGCATTGATAGTAACACTGATGTATAATGATCATTAAATATTAACATTCAGATATATCATTACATCCCTATTAAAATTAGCAGTACAAAATGTTTAGTCCCGTCTTAGTTATCTCTGTTGTATACTGAATATCCAAATGTAGAAGATATATTGTTGTTGGAACTAATTATCAACCCTGGCAGTGATGCTTGCTTAATTTGGCCCTAAACTGTTATAATATTTTCTTGATGATAACTACAGTATTCTGTAACTGGTAATCCCATCCCCATACTGACTCAGTTCACATCAGACATTGCCATAATCATTGTTGTGTACAAGCAAAGTCCACTCACACTATCAACAGAAGTAGTAAAATCTAGTTACTCAAGCAAATATGAGGCAACCATGGATATCTTCTACCATTTTAAGCTTATAATCTCAGGTATATATTACAATGCTTTTTAATTTGACATTTCCATAAATGAACTTTATGATTTATTTTATATTTTATGTGAACATGCTATAGCAAAATGTTATCACAGGCTTGCTTCATGGCAAATAAAATAGTTCAGTAGGACTCATTGATTTTTTTCGTTCAAGATGTCAAAAAAACAACAATTAAAGATAAAGCAAAATAGAATCATATGCAGCAGACTAGCCCCCAAAGATCCAGCTGCTCAAGTCAACACACTCCAAGTTGTCTCTGGTACCACATATACTCGAATACAGTGGGTTGCAAAAGTATTCGGCTCCCTTGAAGTTTTCCACATTTTGTCACATTACTGCCACAAACATGCATCAATTTTATTGGAATTCCACGTGAAAGACCAATACAAAGTGGTGTACATGTGAGAAGTGGATCGAAAATCATACATCATTCCAAACATTTTTTTACAAATAAATAACTGCAAAGTGGGGTGTGAGTAATTATTCGGCCCCCTGAATCAATACTTTGTAGAACCACCTTTTGCTGCAATTACAGCTGCCAGTCTTTTAGGGTATGTCTCTACCAGATTTGTACATCTAGAGACTGAAATCCTTGCCCATTCTTCTTTGCAAAACAGCTCCAGCTCAGTCAGATTAGATGGACAGCGTTTGTGAACAGCAGTTTTCAGATCTTGCCACAAATTCTCGATTGGATTTAGATCTGGACTTTGACTGGGCCATTCTAACACATAGATATGTTTTGTTTTAAACCATTCCTTTGTTGCCCTGGCTTTATGTTTAGGGTTATTGTCCTGCTGGAAGGTGAACCTCCGCCCCAGTCTAAAGTCTTTTGCAGTCTCCAAGAGGTTTTCTTCCAAGTTTGCCCTGTATTTGGCTCCATCCATCTTCCCATCAACTCTGACCAGCTTCCCTGTCCCTGCTGAAGAGATGCACACCCCGAGCATGATGCTTCCACCACCATATTTGACAGTGGGGATGGTGTGTTCAGAGTGATGTGCAGTGTTAGTTTTCTGCCACACATAGCGTTTTGCATTTTGGCCAAAAAGTTCAATTTTGGTCTCATCTGACCAAAGCACCTTCTTCCACATGGTTGCTGTGTCCCCCACATGGCTTGTGGCAAACTGCAAATGGGACTTCTTATGCTTTTTGTTAACAATGCCTTTCTTCTTGCCACTCTTCCATAAAGGCCAACTTTGTACAGTGCATGACTAATAGTTGTCCTATAGACAGAGTCTCCCACCTGAGCTGTAGATCTCTGCAGCTCGTCCAGAGTCACCATGGGCCTCTTGACTGCATTTCTGATCAGCGCTCTCCTTGTTCCGCCTGTGAGTTTAGGTGGATGGCCTTGTCTTGGTAGGTTTACAGTTGTGCCATACTTCTTCCATTTCTGAATGATCGCTTGAACAGTGCTCCGTGGGATGTTCAAGGCTTTGGAAATCTTTTTGTAGCCTAAGCCTGCTTTAAATTTCTCAATAACTTGATCCCTGACCTGTCTTGTGTGTTCTTTGGTGTTGTTGCTCCCAATATTCTCTTAGACAACCTCTGAGGCCCTCACAGAGCAGCTGTATTTGTACTGACATTAGATTAAACACAGGTGCACTCTATTTAGTCATTAGCACTCATCAGGCAATGTCTATAGGCAACTGACTGCACTCAGATCAAAGGGGGCCGAATAATTATGCACACACCACTTTGCAGTTATTTATTTGTAAAAAAAAATGTTTGGAATCATGTATGATTTTCATTCCACTTCTCATGTGTACACCACTTTGTGTTGGTCTTTCATGTGGAATTCCAATACAATTGATTCATGTTTGTGGCAGTAATGTGACAAAATGTGAAAAACTTCAAGGGGGCTGAATACTTTTGCAACCCACTGTATAAACGGATCTAAATATAAACTGAGGTACTTAATTTTCTCTTCAGACACCAGAAAAATGTAAACCTAGGGTAGAAACCAAAGAAGCGTTATGTGCTCACCATGTTTCCTCCCAGAAGAGGTTCCATGAGGCTGGGTTACTGAAATAATCAGGTAACCCTCATCCAAAATCAGGATGCCTGTCAAAAGATCTCACATGATGCGAGTGGTGAACCCTTTATTTGTGAGAAGAAGGTTTGGTCAGTGAAAGGCCTACTTGGTATTAGATGGGGAAAAATGAGAGTAAAAAAGGGAAATCAGTAGAAATGGGCTTTAAAGCAGGAGGATAAGCCATACTAAGCCAGGGAAAAAAACACATAAGTAGATAAATACTTCATCTACTTATATAACACATGTATTGTACTGTCCACGTTTTGATTTCAGTGTATTTTATATAGTAAATTAAGAGAATTATGTTCCTGGTGCGAACCATGTTTTTTGCCCATAGTTTGAGGCTAAATCCTGATGTAATTTCTTCCCTTAACCACCCTGGCGTTCTATTTAAATTGCCAGGGTGGCGCGGCAGGGTTTTTTCCATGTCATTTTTTTTTATTCATGCTGCCAACTAAAAGTTGGCAGCATGAAAGCCCACTAGAGGGCGCACATGGTGCGCCCTTCTGATCGCTTTCGGCGATCACAAGTAACAAGAAATCCTGCGGAGAGCGGGATTTATTGTTGGGCTTACCCCGTCGCCATGGCGACGATCGGGATGACGTCCTGATGTCAGACGCCTAAGATCCAGCCCTTTGCGCTGCCCGAAAGTGTTTGGTCCGGGCAGCACAGGGCTCTGGCGGGGAGCCTCTTCCGCTGCTGCGTGCGGGCGATCGCCGCTGAGCGGCGGCGATCGCAGACCACACTCAGCTAGCAAAGTGCTAGCTGCGTGTGGCACAGTTTAGTTCAGGTAGATCGGCCCAGCGGGGCCAGAGATATCAGCCTCGGTGGCTATGGACGAGCTGAGCTCGTCCATACTGCCAAGACGGTTAACTTTTTTTTTTCCTTTTTCCCTCCAATTAATGAGTCGCCTCAGCCTTGCTTGTAAACACAGTGAGCAGAGGATAATGTTTCAGCTAGGCAGCAGTCTGTTCAGCCAATCAGTGAGAAGCAGGAAGGTGGGAGGGTCATTGGCAATGGCACAGAAAAGAGCTGGGGGACTGAGAAAATATAACAGCAGAGAGATTCCTGAATAGATTGGAGAGCTTGTACATGCAGGGAGAGATTTCTGGCAGCATTTTAAACACACTGCAGAGTTTAAATAGAATTTGTTTGTGTGGCTGACAATCCCGCTTCAAGGTCTGTATATCCACTAGCCCTGTTTTCAATAGGGATTGATTTGTAGTTATACATAGTGTTTTATTTTACTCTTGATTGTCAAAGGCTGGCATATTGTTTGTTTGTTTTTTGCCTTCTTACCTTGTACTTTGAATTGTAAATATAATTTAGTTGTTACATCTCTAATAGTATCATTTGCACATTATTGCTTATAAACTTACATATTAAACTTCTGTTAAATGCTGAGCACCTAGAGGACAATTCTGTATATTCGATTCTTCTTGGCAGTTTCCACCCTTATTGCACAGTCTTGTTAATCCTACGTAAATATTTCTTGCTTTAAAAAACCTAAGGTCATTTTTATGAGTTCATTTTCAAACACGCCGGTTGTACTTAGTTGATCCAGCTCCATGGTTACATAAGCTTTACTTACTTCCATTGCTGCAAATATACATTCCACAGTGAAATGTTTAACTAAGTAGATACATTTTAACATATTAGTTAAAAATAAGTAAAGGTTAAATATTTGTGTTTCAAACGTAACTGTGCATGATTGTAAAATATTACTGTATAACTTTTAAAGTGTGATCTACTGTACTGCTTGTTTGCGCTGTAGTCTGGTGGACATGATTTCAGGTGCAAAATTTTGGGTACAGCAACTGCTATTTCACTGCTGCATGAAACCTACCTTTAGATTACCCTAACCTTTCTTATGGTAATGCACCTATCATAACTGCTAGCCTGTTACCCCTCCTATATGCCTATTGTCATAAGCAAAACGAGAAGCCATGGCAGAAAATTCTAAGATGCATTTGTTGCAGCATCTTTCTCTCCGCCACAGTGCATAACACTAATTGAACAAAATCACCCTGGAATCTCCTGCCAGGGTTCCCTTTTGGTCGTTTGAACTGACCATTCACAACCCTTCCTGCTGAAGTCATTGGAGTATCTTCAGTCAAGATTTTTAAGTGACCATTGAGGATTACAACAACGGGGACCTAAGAAACTGACTTTTTTTTTTTAATTGTATTTATTTACTTTTTATTTTTAACTCTATGTAGGATTGGGTAATGGGTACTGATAAATGGGTAAGGGTATCTGTAATCTGTATTTTCTATTCCACCAGAAGTAGCAGTCCATTGTCCCATGCAAGTGTTCTGGTGGCCACTTAGGCTTTGCGCCTTGGAAACGCTAACCACTGATCTATTGGTAGCAGAGTCAGCAGTTAACAGAAAGGGCCCTTTTCTACTAGCTGAGATCAAATCCCTCACGTTATGTGAACCGGAATAATGTAAATCATGGTGCTGTTTTTCACTAATGCATTTTCCGAATTGCAATTGCCAGCCTGCTGCATTTTTGCTACATTTGCGCTTCTATACTTTGTATTGAATATCAATTGTGCCGCTATACAATTTCGCCATAATTTGGCAATCAAAACTAATTTTCCCACCAAAGTTTTCTTTCATCCCGTTGGAAATTGTAATCGCACTGCAATGGCGCCATACACCCAACCGATCGTGGCAAAATCGTGGTAGTGGAAATAGAAATAATCATGTTTCTTAGTGGAAAAGTGCCCTAAGTGCATGGAGCCCATGAGAGATACCATCCCTATTGAGTAACTTAGAAAACAAGATAGAGATTTATGGTTTATTGTAACAGCTTACCCTGGCTTGACCATCTTTCTCTCTCCAAGGACGACAATGCATATATCACTCAAACCTTTGTCTTTATTTTGGGGCCCCTGGACATAGGTAGCTTCCATATTTGCAACAGCTGACTTGCCAACAGATCTAATATCAAAACTAGACCTGTCCCTCCAGAAACCTATCCCGTCCTCCCCGCCATCTCTCTTGATTATCAAGACTGTGGATGTTTCAATATTCTCAGGTCTGATGTTTTCTATCAGACTTGGGATGTCCTGGCTCAAGATCCACAATCCACTCATCAATTGGTTACCCTGGCCCATATGCAATTCACTTTTTCACCTGAGTTATCTCCTAGGAGATTTTTATCTTCTCTTTAAACTACATTTTCTGCTTTTTACAATTGAAAAAGTACCCAAGCGTTGATAAAAAAGTGTTATCAAATTTATTTTGAGTATTTTCTTGCTTGCTGGTGGCCTAAAAGGCATTTTATGACAAGGTGTGAAAATACCACCTAGGAGAAAACTTAGGAGAAAAAGTGAATTGCATATGGGCCCCTGTGAGGTTTCCCTCCCATCCTACTACTTCCTTGTGGAAAAAGACCATTTACTATGACCCTTTGTCAGCTATGAAGAGTTGAATAGTAAAATTGTTCAATGTTAAAGATACATGTAAACTGATTTTGGCCTTCACCAACCACAAGAATGTGGAAGACCCCAATTCTATTCTGATGGTAGCTCACAGATGTACTAGGATAGGCCACTACCTATACATGAAGGGTACTCTTACTGCTTTGTCTTGTACAGAAGACTTTCTCAACGAGAATTTAAGATTGCATGGTTTATTGGAGGACATTGAAGCTGATTGTGAAGTTCAATTTATGTCTAACCAATGGAAAGAACTTTGCAACGACCCAAAAATCCACTCTTCTCTTTCCTCAGCCCCTCCCCTCCCTCCCCCCCCAATTCCAGATCAAACTAAAAGAACTAATCAAACCTTGGGCCAAATACCTACATTGCTATACTTCCACCTTTTAAAATAACTAGATGTCTTTCTTAAGTACAGCAAAGTTTGCATTTAATAACTGCTCCATTCTGCTATCAAACAGTCCTTGTTCTTTGGCAACTATACCACCCGGCATGCTTATCCAACTTGCTCATAGATCTACAAGCTTCAGACTTACAAGAAAGAAAAAAATATAGATATTTAAAACATTAAATTAGAAGGTAAGTTACACTTAAAGGGAACCTAAACTAAAGAAAGAAAAACAAGTTTAACTTACCTGGGGCTTCTACTAGCACCCTGCAGCGGTCCTGTGCCCACGCCGCTACTAAGTGTTCCTCCAGTCCCCTGCAGTGACCTCCTTCCAGCCAGCCGATTGGGTGAGTCAATGGGCGCTGCGCATGCGTGTCCTCGATCATGCTCCAGCCACCGGGATCGTTTTGCACATGTGATCAGGAGGTGCACGGACCAGGGCCGCACATCCAAATGACAAAGTGTTGCTGCAGGGGATCGGAGGATTGCTCTGTGATGGCGCGGGTACAGGGCGGCTGCAGGGGGCTGGTAGAAGACCCGGGTAAGTTAAACACTTTTTTTTTTTCCTTCAATTTAGTTCACTTAAACTCCTGATAGGAGCCATAATATTCAACTGAAAAATATATTGGCACGTTCAAGACTCATCTGGCAGGAAGCAGCCCAGTTCTTCAGGTATAGCATCAGTCAGCAGACCACAGTAAATATGAGTGCATGGATCACATGATCCAATGGCGCACGGAAGGGGGTGTTCCGGGTGTCTGGAACCACCCCCTCGCACCTAGACCGGAAGTACCTCATGTATCTGAGGAGCGGCAGCCACTGTTATAGTGCAGCTGCCGCCTGCTCATGTGTGTGCGCCGGGATCCCCATCGGCCGCAGGGGGGCACGGGGCCCGCCAGCCATGTGTGGAGGGGGGAGCGCTGACGCCCTCTCAATTGCGGGACCCTCCAGCCAGGTGTAGAGCTTCTTCCCCGCAGCCTGCACGCTCCCGGGAGGCAGAGCAGGGCTACGGCAAGAAGGCTGCCGAAGCCCTGCTCTGGAGACTATTTGTGTCTCCAGTACTGGGCTTCGGGAGCCATCTTGCCGTAGCCCTGCACTCTGCCTGTCAGCACGGGAGATGTGCTGCAGGAGGACTCTGGGAGCTGCGTGCCAGATGCCGGGAGAGGAGACTTCTGTCAGGTAAGTGAATTGTTTTTTTTCACAGGTGCATTTTTTTTCTGGTCACTGCTGCCTACATTGTGATTTTCAGGTGTCTGCTGCCCACATTACAATTTTCTGGTCACTGCTGCCCACATTGCGATTTTCAGGTGTCTGCTGCCCACATTACGATATTCTGGTAACTGCTGCCCACATTGCGATTTTCTGGTGCCTGCTGCCCACATTGCGATTTTCTGGTAACTGCTGCCCACATTGTGATTTTCAGGTGTCTGCTGCCCACATTGCGATTTTCTGGTGCCTGCTGCCCACATTGCGATTTTGTGGTGCCTGCTGCCCACATTGTGATTTTCAGGTGTCTGCTGCCCACATTACGATTTTCTGGTCACTGCTGCCCACATTGCAATTTTCTGGTGAATGTTGCCCACATTTCGATTTTCAGGTCTGCTACCTGTGTGATAAATGGGGGTCATCTGGTCACCTATACTAAAGAGGGGTGGGGTAATTTCGTTATCCATAATAAAGGGGGGTTATCTGGCTACTTAATCACTGCCACATTATATATATTTTGGCGAAACACTACTGCATCATGTGTATTTTGTAGGGAAACACTGCGCATTGTGTGTATTTTGTGGAGAAATGCTGTGCATCATGTGGATTTTGTGGGCAAACGCATGCGCGGTAGTGTGCGGCTTGCCAAAAGAGACCTATCAGGAACCCCCCCCCTTGAAAATCCTGGATTTGCCCCTGTGATCAGGAGATAAATTATGATATGGAGGAGATTAAAACGTGATTTATGTTTATTGGGAATACAAGTTGTAATGCAAGCAAATAAGGGGAACAAATAGTTTGGTTGTTTTTCTTAGAGAGGATTTTTAATGCAAAACCTTTTCATTCTGTTTGTAACTAAGCTTTAAATAAAATAACTGCTGAATCTAATAATTGCAGCCATTCTATCTGCTTCCTTCCAGTGGCAGAGCTGTGTGCCAAGTTATAGCAATAAATAGAAATAAACAATGATTCAGTTGCATTATCTTTATTTGCTACATAAGCCTTGATAAAGTATCTTTGTGACAGCTGTAGCATATCCCATCCACGATAAGGAGCTTGGATAGACATGATTATCTTCTTGTTGTTCCCAGTGACTATGTTTCAGGCTGGCACCGTTTGGTAACTGCTGATAAAATGTGTTCTCCTTTGTCAAGTACAAGGCCAGTTTCCAGCTCATAAAAGTTTTGCATTTAAGTGAGGTCAGCTGGTAAGTCATACATGAGTGTATGTCTCTCGTACAGCAGTCAGTAGTGAGACATTTGTCTGTCCTGGAATGACTTGAATGGCAAATATATAGATGCTGCAAAACAAATGCTTAAATACATTTTCTTTGTTTCTCCTTAGAAAACAAAATGATTGGCTATTAGTGAAAGAAACTGTTGGTGGGGTATAATTGTTTGTAACTAATTGATTAATTAATTCTATTATTGGACCTGGTATAACTGGTAGTGATGGTCCCGTCCCGTGCTAATTATGCTTCATCTGAAATATTGCTTAATGGGGTAATAGTAGACAAAAAGACATTCTATTTTAGCATCTAGAACCTTTAATCCACGCATTTGAATTATATGGAAAGTATTGATTTGGTCTAGTCAATGCAAGTGGGGATTGCTTACTCACTTCATCTATCATCTTATAAATAAAAGGTAAAATGGAGGTGGTTTCTGAGGTCATTACACTCAAATCTTTGTCCACACAAGTTGGGCATTAGGTAAATGGCACTTGGTGCACTTGGGCATTAACCCATTCAGGTTCCGTTGTTTTCACGTGAGAAATGTTCACCTCCCATTCATTAGCCTATAACTTTATCACTACTTATCACAATGCTCTGATCTATATCTTGTTTTTTCCGCCACCAATTAGGCTTCCTTTGGGGGGTACATTTTGCTAAGAGCCACTTTACTGTAAATGCATTTTAACAGGAAGAATAAGAAAAAAATGGAAATATTCATTATTTCTCAGTTTTTAGCCATTATAGTTTTAAAATAATACATGCCTCCATAATTAAAACTCACGTATTGTATTTGCCCATATGTCCCGGTTATTACACCGTTAAAATTATGTCCCTATCACAATGTATGGCGACAATATTTTATTTGGAAATAAAGGTGCATTTTTTCCATTTTGCATTTATCACTATTTACAAGTTTAAAATAAAAAAAATATAGAAATATTTCATCTTTACATTGATATTTAAAAAGTTTAGACCCTTAGGTAATTATTTACATGTTGTTTTTTTTATTGTAATGGTTTTTTTTTTATAGTAAACATTTTATTTGGGTAGTTTTGGGAGGGTGGGAGGTAAACAATAGATTTATAATGTAAACGTGTGTTAATTTGTATTTTTTTTTTTCTTACAGGTGTAGTATTACTTTTTGGCCACAAGATGGCGGCCATGAGTTTGTTTACATGACGTCACTCTAAGCGTAACACATGCTTAGAGTGACTCATCGGAGAGGGAACGGCCAGAAAAGGCGCAGCTTCCGAGAGAAGCTGTCGCTTTTTCAGCGGGGGAGAGGAATCAATGATTGGGCACCATAGCCCGATACATTGATTCCCTGGCAACCGAATCCACGGCCGGGAGTGCGCATGCACGCGCGCGATCGGCCGCGGGAGCGCACGGTAGCGCGCATGGTTCCTGGACGTAGAAACTACGTCCAGGAACCAAAATAGGTTAAGTAGGTGATGCAGCAATTTAAAGCAAGATAATTTTTGGCAGACATTGCAAAAAGCCAACTTGGGGGTAAATGAATTGTCTATATGGTAAAGCCCTTTGCATCTTAACCTGCCTCAGCTGTTTTTCGTCATATCTTCATACAGATTTTTTTAATCACGTTCACATGAAAGTCAGCTGTGATGGCCTTTCCATGTGGGATATAGTCAATCATGAGAATTATCCCAGTATCACAGACGACTAGTGCCATGGACCTTACATCCATTTAGTTAATTGTGGAGTGTGAGTAGAAAGGGAAGCCTGGTGCTTTCACTCCAGATTGCCTTTTCATCTCTAGATCGAAGTGGTAGATTCATGTCTCATTTTATTGGTAAAATGTACTACATTATATTGGTACAAACTGTCTGAAAAAGTAATCTGGCTTATGCTTAAACTTTGTCAAAAGCTCTTGAGAACTTACCATTCATTGTCAATTCTTTTCAACATTTTGAACACCTATCCTATCAACAATTTTTTTAATGTCCAAAATATGAACCAAACTAATTCTAATGCACCATATACTGTAACACCTGTGTTATTATTCACTGCACTGTCATTTTTGTCTATAGTTGATCTCCATGATCCATCACTTAATAGGTCTGTCACTAGGTGGATTGTCACTAAGGGGTCATTTGTAAATGCTCATATACACGTCCAACAAGCTGCACGACCAACTCCACGACATGACTAACACCATGACAAACTGTTGACACAATGTACCAACTAAACAACCAACTCATTTAAATATTGCGTCGGCAAACAAAATGATGAAGTTCACAACATGGCTGCATTCAAAACAAGTATGTAGTACAAACAATGTTGTAAACATGTGGCCAACTGCACAATATCAGCCCAACAGTCGTGTGAGTTTAACCACCGGATGGATCGGACAAACCGATGCCTGTTATAAATCGGTCGTCTTGTCTTTTGCCACATATACACACACCTGATTGTCGTCCAACAGATCAAAATCAGATGACAATCAGGCGGTTTGGTGGAGAGTGTGATCTGGCCTTAACAGGGAAGCCAGTCACTAAGGGACCCTTCACAGAAAGGGGGTGTCGGGGTATAGATTTTATCTACTTATGAATTGTATTATCTGCATATCACTGCTGTCTGGCTATTGTAGCTATTATCTTTGGTAATAACAGCTGCCATGGCTATCTGCCTATTGTTGACATTTCCTACTTGTCTTTGGTAATATCTGTGTGGCACTGATCTCTGCCTGTATTGGGTAATATTTGCTTCTCATTATTGGCCTGTTAATGGCTATATGGGCACATAATTGGAATGTGCCTGTTGTACTTGCTTAGTAAGTTACTATGTAGTTTCAGTGGATTTCTTTGAAAAGTCTGTCTTGATGTTGGGATACTGTGACAAGCTAAGCAGTTTATGCCTGTGGACAGTAATGTATAAGTAAAGGGGGTTTAGGCCATAAATACCATAACAAACAGCATGTAACCAAGGTTCATGTAATTTTATGTTATATCCAGTATTTGAGCTGGAAAGGAAATAATAACAGCTATCTGAAAAATGTGGCTAGGTCTACAAAAATGCTATGGTCAGGGCCAGATTTACCATAAATCTCATTCCTACAGGCACCTGATGATGGAAAGGCGACTCACTCCCCTCCCTGAGTACCTCTTTCCCTATGCAGAGTCCTGATGAAAGTTTAAGCATTACACTGATAAGATCTCCCTTCAACTGGGGGCATCTCTAGCTACTTATTACTGAGGTTCCTCTAGCTACCTAATACTTTGGAACACCTCTGGCTACTTAATATTGAGGGTACTTCTGACTACCTGATATTACGGGCACCTGTAGCTACCTGAACCCAGCCAAGGGAAGTAAAGGAGAAGTGACAGCTGGGCCAGTCAGCACACTTGTGGTGGGGTTTGGTGGGGGTTTGTAGGTTCATGGAGGGCGAAGTCAAAGGTGCCAGGACATCTGTGCCTATAGGCTCCTGTAAGGTAAATCCAGGCCTGGCTATGGTGCCAGAAAGATTACTGTATAGGGATAACCAGAAGGCAAGTTAAAGTTTTGTAATTCATTTATATGGCCACCATATACCTTGGCAAAGCTCTCTATCCGTACCTTTGAACATCAAGAACCCTCTAAGTTATGGGCTCAAGTATTTTTGTCCATTAGTGGTCCCAAACGATCATTTACGATCGTTCATAAGAAGAATCGTTCGTAATCTATCATTCGGTAAATCGTATCATTAGTGGCCACCCTTATTTCATGCTATTGACAAAAGGGTAATAAAGAGTATAATACCACATTATGGAATTAAATAAAGATTAGATTGTACATATTAAGAGGATGGGCTTGATTCACAAAGCCGTGCTAACTCAAAGCATGGCCGCGCTATGCTTTGTGTGCGGTTTACCGCTCATAAAACATTATGCGTGCTATAACAAACGTTTACGTGCGTTCACACGGTGCAACACATACTTTTGCACGGGTTGTGCTGCGTAATCGCGCGCAAATGTTAGTTATAGTGAGCGTAAAGTATAGTGAGGCCGTGCTATGCGTTAGCTTTGTGAATCAAGTGGTATATACTGTAATACATTGGCCTATATGTAATTCAGTTTTTCACCTGAGTTTTCTCCTTGGAGACAATTTTTCATCTTCTAAATAAAATAACTTTCCAGCACTTTTCAACTAAAAAAAAAGTACCAAAAAAGAAAAAAGAAAAAGTACTTTTCTGGCTTTCTGGTGGTTTAAAAGGCATTTTATTGACAAGTTTAAAAATATCACCTGGGAGAAAACGTGCGATAAAAAGTTAATTGCATATGGGCCATTGCCAGAAAGCAAAATGGCCGGCTCATGCGGCTAAAATAAGAAACAAGTATGAATTTCGGACTGTGGCCGGCCAGAACTCGTTGTGACTTAACGTGGCCGGCCAAGTCCCGAAGTCCCGCTCACCACCGCCAGGAAGCCCCTCCTCCCCCGCTACTCAGACCTTCGATCAGGGTGACCGTACCGGGGAGGCAGAGAGAAGTATAGCCAGTGGCGGCTCCAGGATTTTTTTTTGGGGGGGGGGGGGTGCTATGCAGGTACTGGGCCAATTTCCGGGGCAGCTGA
Source organism: Hyperolius riggenbachi (assembly GCF_040937935.1). NCBI lineage: Eukaryota > Metazoa > Chordata > Amphibia > Anura > Hyperoliidae > Hyperolius > Hyperolius riggenbachi. The sequence continues at coordinate 244,676,476 of NC_090649.1, forward strand.
TGGGCGTGGCAAAAATGGGTGTGGCTACAACATGCAGCGCGCTTAGCGTGCCGTGGCAAGAAAAATGGGCGTGGCCATGACCGCATGAGGACGGAGCTAACTGTAATTTAAAGAGGCGCATTGCCACTATTGGACCTTTTTGAGCTTGCACTCCTTGCCTGATGAAGCGGGTTATACCTGCGAAATGCGTTGCGGAGTGCCAAAATAAATTATTTGCGATTTGAACAATCTCGATTGTTCATCATTTCAGGAGGTAAGTCCACCTGTACTCCTCCTTTTTAGTTGTTTTTAGATCATTTTAACCTGCCTGGCGCCTCTGTCCAAATTTGCACAGTATATAGTCCACCTTGGGTGGAGGGGACTGTCCCCTTCTTTCTATCTACAGAGAGCGACTTCTTAAACCTGAGTGGGGTCAGGTTCTAATACTCCCCACCTGCATTTCAAGTGGTTGCCTATGTGGTAACCCGTGTTTGTGAGTATATCCACATCTGTTCATTATTTCGCCAACAATTGTTAGACTTACTGCACTATATTGGGCTCTCGGTTTTTCTTTTTGTTTCAAGTGCGTAATTTAAAGTGAACCCGGGGTGTGAGTGATATGAAGGCTGCCATATTTATTTCCTTTTAAACAATTGTAGTTGCCTGGCAGCCCTGCTGATCTATTTGGGTGTACTATTGCTTAATACCTGATGGGATTTCAAATGAATATACTTACATTATTTCAATAGACAGTGAGTTGCAAAAGTATTCGGCCCCCTTGAAGTTTTCCACATTTTGTCACATTACTGCCAGTCTGCCACAAACATGAATCAATTGTATTGGAATTCCACATGAAAGACCAACACAAAGTGGAGTACACATGAGAAGTGTGGAAAACTTCAAGGGGGCCGAATACTTTTGCAACCCACTGTATGTTTTATATTGAGTCTTTCTGTACTATGTCATTTCTATGACAGGCACCTTCCCCTAAGACTTTAAGCATGCCACTGTACTACCCCTGCTCAAGAAACCCTCCCTCGACCCCTCACTACTTTCCAATTACTGCCCTATCTCCCTCCTCCCCTTGGCCTCAAAACTCCTTGAGCGTCTGGTTCACAAACGCCTGACCCAGTACCTCAATACCAACTCCCTACTAGACCCACTGCAATTTCGATTTCGGACTGCCCATACAACCGAAACAGGTCTCACCAAAGTGGTGCATGACCTCGCCTTTAGCTAAAGCTCCATTCTCCTCCTCCTTGACCTTTCAGCTGCTTTTGACATGGACTATCCCCTACTCCTCCAGTCCATAGGCATTCATGATCTCGCCCTGGCTCTCATCCTACTTCTCCAACCGCTCCTTCACAACCTCCTTCAGTGAGTCCTCATCCACCCCCAACCACCTCTCGGGGGGAGTCAGCCAAGGCTCGGTCCTTGGACCCCTACTATTCTCCCTATACACATCCTCCATTGGCAAGGTTATCTTCTCCATGGGTTTTAACTATCATCTGTATGCAGATGACTCCCAGACCTACCTTCACACCCCTGACCTATCCACCACTACCATGGACAAGGTCTCCTCCTGCCTATCGGCCATCTCCTCCTGGATGTACACTAGGTTTCTGAAACTAAACCTGGAAAAGACAGAATTTATGATCTTCCCACCCGGCCATCCCTGACCCTCCCAGACCCATCCCTGACAGTGCATGTCACCGTTAACCATACTACCATTCGCCTTACCTCTCAAGCCAGTTGTCTGGGAGTCACCCTGGACTCCGCAATCTCCTTTACCCCCCACATCCAAAACCTCACAAAGTCCTGCAACTTCCACCTCCATAACATCTGAAAGATCCGCCCTTTCCTGACCTCTGTCCCCACCAAACTCCTCATCCATGCTCTCATAATTTTCTGCCTTGACTACTGCAATGCCCTTCTTTCTGGTCTCCTAATGACCCGAATTGCCCCGCTGCAGTCCGTCATGAATGTGGCAGCCAGAATTATCCACTCCTCCCAACACTCCACCACAGCGGCTTCCCTCTGGCTTCCTATTCAGTCCAGAATCAGATTCATGATACCGCATCACCCAGTCCCATGTATTCCTCCAGGCAGGGCCTGGCCGAGGCATAGGCTGGAGAGGCTCCAGCTTCAGGGCGCAGTGTAGGAGGGGGCGCACAATTCATTCAGCTGTCATTCCTAATTGTGTTTGAAGCAGAAAGAAATAAGAAATGGAGATACATGGAAGTGACTAGAAGCCAGATAACTAGAGATTAAGGTGTTGGGGGCCCTGGGGTGCCTCTTAGTCTAAGAGCAATGTGTGTGACGGCTGGGGTGGAGAGATGGAGAGGCGCACTTTGGTGTCTCAGCCTTGGGTGCTGGAGGACCTTGTCCCGACTGTAACGATACTACCTGATCCTCGCTCCTGCGGAGGCGCATCCTCTTCCGGCTTGCGTTCCACGGACTCTTCCTCCTCTGCTAGCGTGCGTCTCAAAGGGCGCATGCCGTACGCCAGGGGGCGGCGCGCGTTCCGAAGGTGACGTCATCAGGTCATCTTAAGCCTTCCGGGAACGCCACGCCAGTTATAGCATTCGCTAGGCTAGCTAGGTAGCTGCTCCTGAGCTGAGTGAGTTAGGGTATTGTGGATTGTGGATTTCTGTGTACTGATTTGTTTGCCTGTCTGACTATCCGATTGCCTGATCCCTGCGCCTGTATTGATATCCGTGTACCGACCTGATTACTGTCTGACTATCCGATTGCCTGATCCCTGTACCTGTATTGATATCTGTGTACCGACCTGATTACTGTCTGACCATCCGATTGCCTGATCCCTGTACCTGTAGTGATATCCGTGTACCGACCTGATTACTGTCTGACTTTCCGATTGCCTGATTCCTGTACCTGTATTGATACCCGTGTACCGACCTGATTACTGTCTGACTATCCGATTGCCTGATCCTTGTACCTGTGTTGTTACCCTTGTACCGACCACCTGCGATCCGGCCTCTCGCCGCACACCGTCTGGCGGAGTGCTAGGCGGAATCCAGAGGTTAGGTTACAGTCTGCATAATCACTTCTGTCTACACTTTCTTGAATAAACTTGTGTTTCCCTGTGCACCCCTGCCTGCTGTCGTCAGTGCAGGTACTGCGTACCAGCCAGCCATTACATTATAACTGGCCAAATAAAGAAAGCATCATTATGGAGGACCTTCAGCGTCAGATTGACGCATTGACGGAGGCTATGAAAGGCCTCGCTGACATGGTCACCCCACTAGTACAAGCGCAGGTCCAGGCGCAGGCCCAAGCGCAGGCTCAGGCCCAGGCGCCGGCAGCAGTCGCTCCTGCAGATGCCCTTCCTGTGGGCATGGAAGCGCCAAATCCCCCAGCAGAACCCCTGGCACCCCCTCTTCCTGAGGGGCCAGTGACTGAACCGAAACTTCCACTCCCTGAGAAGTTTTCTGGAAATCGTAGTACCTTCAGCAACTTTAAAAACTCCTGCTTGATGTACTTCGTTGTAAGACCCAGATCCTCTGGCTCAGAGATCCAGAAAGTTGCACTAGTAATTTCCTTGCTGCAAGGGGACCCACAGGCTTGGGCCTTCAGCCTTCCCCAGGGACACCCTGCCCTTGCGTCTGTGGAAGGGTTCTTTGAGGCCATGGGAGTCTTATATTCTGACCCTGATGCTACCTCCACAGCCTCACAGAAGCTTCGGGGTTTGAAACAGGGCAGGAATACAGCGGAAGTCTATGCCGCAGAATTCAGGCGGTGGTCCGTGGATACCCACTGGAACGATCCCGCATTATTGGACCAGTTCATTCACGGTTTATCAGATCTGGTGAAGGATCTTTTGCCCAATTTTCCACCCCCAGCTTCCTTGGATGAAGCAATAACCCTGGCTATCAGAGGGGATCGACGCCTCCGGCAGCGTCGCCAGGAGCGATCGGCAGGTGGCATTCCGTCTCTTGCTGTAGCTCGCTCTGTGGCCGCTGCTACTGAAGAGGAGCCCATGCAAATTTGGTCCTCTAAGCTCTCAGTAGTGGAGAGATCCAGGAGGCGCTCACAGGGGCTTTGCTTATACTGTGGGGGAAAGGGACATTTTGTGCGGAATTGCCCTGAGAAAAAGTCGGGAAACGCCAATGCCTAGGGGAGTTAGAGGGAGCTTTCTTGGGCGGACAGAGTATTCCTCCAATTACCCAACGTTTTCTGGTTCCCGTCTGTTTGGATTGGCAGAAGAAGACATTTACAGGGCAGGCGTTTATTGACAGCGGGGCGGCTGGGAATTTCCTGGACCTTGCAGTAGCCCAGCGGCTGAACATTCCCACTCTCCCGTTGGGGAAGCGGATCCAAGTTACTGCCATTGACGACTCTCCATTACAGTTGGGACAGCCCATGGCAGTAACTCTAGAGTTGCACCTTACGATTGGGGCACTGCATTCAGAGAAAATAACATTTTTCCTGTTGAGAATGCCTTCCACCCCCTTAGTGTTAGGGTTACCGTGGTTAAGGCAACACAACCCGGTATTGGACTGGCAGGCGGGTCAGCTGGTCAAGTGGTCCGGCTTCTGTCAAAGTAACTGTCTTTCTGCCCTGCATCTCCGTAGCACTCAGGTAGAGTCTCTTTCCATCCCAGAGTCATATGGCATGTTCTCTGACGTTTTCTCTCCCTGTGCGGCTGATGAGCTGCCCCCACACCGCTCATATGACTGCCCCATTGACCTACTCCCTGGGACTATGCCTCCTCGGGGCCGCCTGTTTAACCTCTCTGCCCCTGAGAGAACAGCCATGAGGACTTACATCAAGGGGGACTTGCAGAAAGGGTTTATTAGGCCTTCCAACTCTCTGGCAGGGGCCGGCTTCTTTTTCATAGAGAAGAAGGATGGGGGTCTCAGGCCCTGTATTGACTACATGGGACTGAACAGAATAACCGTAAAAAATCGGTACCCTCTGCCGTTAATTGACTACCTGTTCGGGCAAATTGCTGGGGCGCGAATTTTCACCAAACTGGACCTGAGGGAGGCAGACAACCTCATCTGGATTCGCCAGTGGGATGAGTGGAAGACGGCCTTCAATACTCACAAGGGGCACTATGAGTATTTGGTCATGCCCTTCAGGCTCTGTAACGCCCCGGCCGTCTTCCAGGAATTCATCAATGACGTCTTGCGGGACTTCTTGGGGAAATTTGTTATTGTCTATCTTGACGATATTTTAATCTTCTCCCCATCTTTGTCAGTCCACCGGGAGCAGGTCCGGGCAGTTCTCCAAAAGCTGAGAGAGCATCATTTGTATGCCAAATTGGAGAAGTGTACCTTTGAGGCCAATCGGGTGCCTTTCCTGGGCTACATTATTTCCAGTACAGGACTGACTATGGATCCGGCCAAGGTCTCTGTAGTGTTGAATTGGCCCCAGCCCACTGACCTGAAATCTCTGCAGCGGTTCCTGGGTTTCTCCAATTTTTATAGGCGATTTATCAAAGGGTTTTCGGTCCAGGTGGCCCCACTGACCGACCTGACTAAGAAAGGGACAGATCCTACCCAGTGGACTCCCCAGGCTTGTCACGCTTTCAAAGCCTTGAAAGAGGCCTTCTGTTCGGCCTCACTTTTGGTACATCCGGATACCTTGCGTCCTTTCGTGGTCGAGGTTGACGCTTCTGAACTGGGCGTAGGGGCAGTCCTTTCCCAGTATTCAGGCTCCCCGGAGAGGTTGCATCCGTGCGCCTTCCTTTCTAGGAAGTTTTCCCCAGTGGAGCAAAACTATGACATTGGCAATCGCGAGTTGCTGGGCATTAAATGGGCTTTCGAAGAATGGAGGCACTGGCTGGAGGGGGCTAATTCTCCGATTACGGTCGTCACAGACCACGAAAACCTAGAATACATCGAGTCTGCCAAGAGATTAAACCCCAGACAAGCCAGGTGGGCTCTGTTCTTCACTAGATTTAAATTTACAATCACGTACAAACCTGGTCCGAAGTACGTTAAGGCGGACGCCCTGTCCCGCTACTTTTGCCCGAATCCTCCTCGCTCTCAGACCCCTGAACCCATTCTGCCCGCTCACTGCTTTGTCGCTGCCACGACCACGCCTAGTCCTAATGGGGACCTGGTAGAGAAGTTGTCTCGTCTTCAGGATGACGCCCCCTCCGGGAAGCCACCAGGGGTTCTGTACGATCCTCTGCATTTGAGGTTACCAGCCAGCCATTACACCGGCTCTGCCTCCAGGACTTCTAAAGAGCTGCTCCAACACTATGGAACACCCTACCTCTTCACATTAGGGTTCCCCCTTCTTCACCATCTTCAAGAAGGCCCTCAAAACTCACCTTTTCACTCTGGCCTCTCCCCTCCTCACTGGTGCTCTGAACCCGCAGCTGAACTCTGGTCCTCTACCTTTCGTGTCCCTACCTCTCCCTCTAGATTGTAAGCCTTCTGGCAGGGTCCTCCTCCTTATGTCTCCTACTTTTTCATGGACCTCCATTACCGTACACCCATCCTATGGATTTAAGTGAACTTGACTTGCCTAATCCAGTGACTGACTAAGCATTACCTTGTACTCATACTGTGATGTGTGATCTGGTTTTCATGTATTCCTGTATTGTCTTATTGCTGTATGTCACCCCTAAATATTGTCTGTAACCCAGCGCTGCGTAATATGTTGGCATTTTATAAATAAAATAAATAAATAATGACTTGCGTAGTTGAAGGAAGGGATAACATCAGCACATACCTGTTGTGGATGTGCTAAATGTGTCCTTCCCCTTCAGCTTGGCATTGGTCATGGAGGATCCTGTTTTGGCAGACACTTGTGATGGGTGGAGCTTAATTGCTTGTATTGAGGTTCTGTACTTAGACTATGACTAAGGACACATGTTTGAAATGTGTTAGCCATGTTATGTGTGTCTTGTGGATGCTTGAATGCAATATCTGATCTTATTTAACTACCTGGTGTGTTGCGGACCTTTGCCTGTTGCTACCTATACTGCTTAATAGCTAAGCTAAGCCATCCCCCATGAAGAGATGGACTAGTCTAAAACCTGTCAGTTCTGTCAGATTTCTACTACCTACTGTAGTAGCAACATAGGAGAAAAGTAATTAGTGGTTCATTTTACTCTGGCAGAAACGTACTTCTAATTTGTATGTGTTCACATGTATTTACATGTTATTTACATAAATGTTAAAAACATTTTTTTTTGCGATAGTGGTCCTTTAAAATGTATAGCATTTATTTCCAGTTATTTTTTTTTCTTAAAGTAAACCAGTTACTTGAGCAGACTCATTTTCTGGATGTGTGACAAGACAATGCTTCCTGGTTTCAAGGATATCTTGAATAACAACCAGCATAATTTAAAATTTACATCATCAGGGGTATCCCCACCAGACAGTGAGATTATTTTCTACTTCTGGCACTTTGAAGATTTCTGTGTATGGAACTATTTTGATTCCGGCTGCGATTGAGCTGATCCTCAGTTTGACTGCTAGGGGAATGGGACAGCTGCGACTGGGCCACATCCCCACTACATCGGATTTACCACATTACTAGTGACACCTAGGTGGGAAGGCTGTGATTGGGTTGGATTCTACTATAGTTCCACCATGCACATGACATGCATTTGACTGCACATGCTTGTCATGCTTGATTGCTTGTGATGTCAGTAAATTATTACTTTACTTAATACATGTGTAAGAATGAGCAGGACATTAATTGCTGAATTTAGCCAGCAGCAGCAGCAGCACAGTGGGCATAGAGCTAGGAATGGCTCCAAAAGGTACCCTTCTTACTTGCATTTTTAAAGTCCATGTACATTTTTTTCTTTAATAAAAGATGTAGACAGAATTTAACTTGGACCGAATTCTCTGAACAGATCGTTCCTGTAGAATAGGTTTATTCCAAACATTACAGACATGTCTGAATCCTATGAAACCCAGATGTCCGAAATGTGATTGCAGTGATTTCCAATTTAGGCTGACTAGTCCATTCAAAGCTACTCATCAGCTAGTCTAAAAGACCACTTTACTATAGTTGCCGAGCCTCGCTCAATGTAGTGGAGAGTGCATCAAATCTAAGCATCTTGGTGTTCCATACTCACAATTAACATTGCAGGCTATGGTACTGCCTAGGACTTTGCTTACCGCCTGCGTCGATAGTAGGTGTTTTGACTTCAGTGTCTCTGTGAAACAAATTTGCAATGTGATCTAAACATGCAAAAAGGTACTCAGAGCTGTGAGAAAATGATTATTCTTTTTTACACTAGTTACTATTAAAACACTATAAGTAAAGACCAAGGTTACTGTTCACCATTACTGTAATAAACCACAAGACCTTGAGCTGAAAGGAAATGTAAAACCTTTCAGTCATGTGTCATTTTACTGTTTATGGCTTGTAGATAATTAAGTAGTGTGACAATGGGAAACAGAGATAAGAGCAGCAAGTCTCCTGACATGCATTTATGATGTAATGCTCTGTATTATGGGGAGTACAGGATGGCACCCACTTTTTCATGCCTTTATTGTTCAAAACACAATCTTTGAAGTCTAGGGGCCTGATGTACTAACTAGCGGTAATATTGCCATGCAGAGGAAGCGCACAGCGATAATACCTGTAATAACGTAGCAATGTACCGCGGGTTACTCTATTACCACGACCTGGGGTACTCGAGTAATGTGAGTGTTGCTACAGAAACACACATTAATAACACGCAAGCAATGCTCGTGGGTCGCTAATAGCGTAACCTGCGGTACACTGCTGCAGTAGTACCAGTAACATTGCTGTGCACAGTCTCTGCTAGTTAGTGCATCAGGCCCTTTGTCTTGGGTCCCAGCAAATTACTATAAAAGTTGTGTGTGGTCCTGCAGTTTTACATGCTGCGCAAGAATACAGAAAGCCTGATTCATAAAGTGCATGTATTCGAATTGTGATCCTTTCTCTTAGTGAGTCACTACAGCTATGATTAGAGGACAAGAAAATAAGATTGTATCCTGTATGGCCACAGACTTTCATTTCGTAAAAGTACATTTTTGGGTGAATAGATCAATAATGAGTGATGTTACCTGTTTGCCTGCATGTGTATTCAGACACCTCTTTACTAAGGTGGTGACAAGATACCACCATAAAACCCTCATATTATTACCTCACCTCTTCTTCGGTACCAGGGGAAGGGGCAAGCCTCTTGTCCATAACTAGGTTAGATTGCAAGGTGGGAGTTTCAACCTGTGGTGTGGTTCAAGGAGTTAATAAGGCTTGCAGAGGAACCTACTCTGTTTTTAATAATATTTAATTCACCTCCTACAGTGTTTTGTACGTATTTTCCATGCTAAAAACTTGTCTTAAAACCAGTCTCTGTAGCAATGGCTAGGAATCATGTGTCATTTTTTGTTCCTGCCTAAAAACCTGTACACACGCTAGATTAAATTTGGTGGAGACAGCCAATATTTACCCCTTCTGTCTGTAATTCGGCATGTGTACAGCAGCTCCTGACTGGCCAGCGATCCACCAGTTGGGTCGATTAGGCAGATCAACGGCCTCCCCACTTACCTCACCTAAACTTGTCGTCCCCAATCACCCCACCCCCCACGTGACAGCACACCTGCATCGCTCTGTTGGTCCTCCACCCTGAGAATTGCAACAGAACATGTCATTAGCCTACACGCTAACTACTCGTCTGTAAAGCCTCGGCCCTGTGATGTCGCCTGAGAGATCAGGCCCTGATCCCAGTCGGGCGACATCCATCTAGCCTGTTCGGGGAAGGAGTTAAAGAGGAACCAAACTAAACAAAAAAACTTTGACCATATTGCACCCACAGCATTATAAATAGAAAATACAGCAATACTGCCTAGCTTCTCCTCCACCATTGCTTAAAATTCTTGATAAGTGGGTTGCAGTTTCAAATTCAGCATACTACCATCTATACAGTGGCTTGCAAAAGTATTTGGCCCCCTTGAAGTTTTCCACATTTTGTCACATTACTGCCACAAACATTTTATTGGAATTCCAAGTGAAAGACCAATACAAAGTGGTGTACATGTGAGAAGTGGAACGAAAATCATAAATCATTCCAAACATTTTTTACAAATAAATAACTGCAAAGTGGGGTGTGCGTAATTATTCAGCCCCCTGAGTCAATACTTTGTAGAACCACCTTTTGCAATTACAGCTGCCAGTCTTTTAGGGTATGTCTCTACCAGCTTTGCACATCTAGAGACTGAAATCCTTGCCCATTCTTCTTTGCAAAACAGCTCCAGCTCAGTCAGATTAGATGGACAGCGTTTGTGAACAGCAGTTTTCAGATCTTGCCACAGATTCTCAATTGGATTTAGATCTGGACTTTGACTGGGCCATTCTAACACATAGATATGTTTTGTTTTAAACCATTCCATTGTTGCCCTGGCTTTATGTTTAGGGTCATTGTCCTGCTGGCAGGTGAACCTCCGCCCCAGTCTCAAGTCTTTTGCAGTCTCCAAGAGGTTTTATTCCAAGTTTGCCCTGTATTTGGCTCCATCCATCTTCCAATCAACTCTGACCAGCTTCCCTGTCCCTGCTGAAGAGATGCACCCCCCGAGCATGATGCTGCCACCACCATATTTGACAGTGGGGATGGTGTGTTCAGAGTGATGTGCAGTGTCACCATGGGCCTCTTGACTGCATTTCTGATTTTTATAATTTAAGTAGGCCTCAGTTATTTGGACTGAGTTAGTCAAAAAGGCTTGGGGTGCAGACCTGCCCTTTAAGGGGATTTTCTCTTAGAGAGAAAATCTACAGTTCTGTCAGCAGAACGAGGACATACCAAGAAGCTGTTCTATGGACAAGGCCACAGGTCTCACTGACCTTAACATGTACACCACAAGAACAATCACCATAGGCCATGTTTACAAAATACCATATTCCAGTATGTAAGCGAAAGGCATCATTAAATATTAATCGAGTAGGTGTGTATTATGACACCACGAGGGGTCTAAGCCAATAGTCCGGTCTGGGGGATGGCTAAGATGAGGTCACATTTAACTCTTTCCTAGTCGGTATTAAAGAGCCGGGTGGGCGAACGAAGCTCACGCTGATTCCTGCTCTGCTTCCTACTTTCAGGCTATCTAGATGCTGACTGGGACCTCTAAGTATTTTCATTCTTTATGTAATCTGATCTAATGTATGCTGTACATAGGTAGTCTAGAGTAACGTAGTCTAGAAAGAAGGTAACTGACTAACATTTAGGAGGAAGGTTAGTCAAGAGCTGTAACGCCAAGAACTTAAACATGAGGATCTGCTTTGCTAGGATATGATGAACTGTATCTGTATATTTGTGTAGTGAATAAACTCCTTAAATATTGAAGAAGCCTGAGAAAAGTCTATCTCCTGCTTGCTGTGTTGAGAGTCAAGTTATCTCACAGTCTGTGAGACGCAACTATAAGAAGTTGCTGGTGTCGAAACAGTTAAGGCGATTTATAACACTGATCAGTGCTCTCCTTGTACGGCCTGTGAGTTTAGATGGACGGCCTTGTCTTGGTAGGTTTACAGTTGTGCCATACTCCTTCCATTTCTGAATGATCGCTTGAACAGTGCTCTGTGGGATGTTCAAGGCTTTGGAAATCTTTTTGTAGCCTAAGCCTGCTTTAAATTTCTCAATAACTTGATCCCTGACCTGTCTTGTGTGTTCTTTGGACTTCACGGTGTTGTTGCTCCCAATATTCTCTTAGACAACCTCTGAGGCTGTAGAGCAGATGTATTTGTACTGACATTAGATTACACACAGGTGCTCTCTATTTAGTTATTAGCACTCATCAGGCAATGTCTATAGGCAACTGACTGCGCTTAGATCAAAGGGGGCCGAATAATTATGCACACACCACTTTGCAGTTATTTATTTGTAAAAAATGTTTGGAATCATGTATGATTTTCATTCCACTTCTCATGTGTACACCACTTTGTATTAGTCTTTCACATGGAATTTCAATAAAATTGATTCATGTTTGTGGCAATAATATGACAAAATGTGGAAAACTTCAAGGGGGCCGAATACTTTTGCAACCCACTGTAAAAGCGCAAACACAAACGTATCAAAAACACAAAAGCATGAAACTGCAAAAGCAAAACACAAACTTGCGATGTAGGTAAAAAGAGCACTGCCATAGGCTGCAATGTTAAAAGCTGCGATTACCAGCTATAGATGGTAATTTGGTGCCCAGTGATGCTCAAGGTCTATAGCAGGTAATTACTATTTACAGCCACTTATAGCCACTATTTAGCCATTTAAAGAAGCTATGAACAATTTATATATGCTAATAGCAACGTTTAAAGAGGATTTGTAAGAAAAAAAGTGCCCCTATGGGATACTTATCTTGGGGAAAAAGAAGCCTCTGGATCCTACTGAGGCTTCCCCCCTAGCTCACCCCCCCTCCTCCCCCCCCCCCGGTCCTCCTCCCCCCCCCCCCCCCCCGGTCCTCCTCCGTTCCAGCACTGTCAGCTGGTGCTGGGCTCCAGTATCATAACAATTCTGTGTGAGCCTCACACAGGTGCAGTAGCGATTTTCCTAAGGGGCTCGGGCGGAAAAAGCTGAGCCTGATCGGATCCACTCTACTGCGCAGGCATGCAGTGTCTGATCCAATTGGGTTTGGCTATTTTCGCCTGAGCCCAAAGGGAAACCGCTACTGTGCCTGCGGCAGGATCTTCATCTTCTGACAGTGCTGGAATGGAAGAAAGGAGGGATGGAGGCAGACAGGGAAAGCCTCATTAGGATCCAGAGGCTTCCCCCTCCTGAGGTAAGTACCCCCAAGGGCTTTTTTTTTTCTTACAGATTCTCTTCAACATTGCCACCTGTGGTGGCTAAAATATCAGAGATTAAGGTTAGGAGTGGGGTGTTTAGTGTTAAGCGTGTGTGTGCGGGTCCTAAGGGGTTAACGTTAGGTACCGTGGGGGCTTAAAGTTAGTCACCAAGGAAAGGAAGGGGTTAAGGTTAGGCACCATCAGGAGGGGTTAAAGGGACTCCAAGCACCTCTCATGGGTATGCGTTTAAGCCAGATGACTTCCAACAAAGTCGTGCTATGACTCCTCTGGAGGAGCCTCTTGCAATGGCCAGTGTTCTCCGCAAGGTCTTTTAGCCGGGTGCTCCACCCGGCTAGTTTTGGTGAGCACCCGGGTGTCATCGGCTCACCTTCTGCTATGCTATAAGCAGAATTGCGCTCGGAAGCGCCAGCACTGCATTCTCTCATATTGCCCCACCCGGCTACTTTTTCATGCCACCCGGCTACTTTTTCATGCCACCCAGCAGAAAAAAATTTCTAGGGAGAACACTGATTGCGTGTCACTTCCTCTTCCTGCTTCATTCAGTGATGCACTTCTCTAGCAGACAAGACAGGGGTGACTCGGAATTTATAACATAGCCAAGATGGCAGCCGCGGTTTTTAAATTGAAACCGAACGAAAACTATTTGGTGTAGAATGGCGATTCAGGCCTCAAATGAAAGAGGAGAGCACACGCTACAGAAAGGTATGCATCTTTAAGTACTTTCAGAGTCTCTTTAAAGGCATACCCATGAGAGGTGTTCGGAGTCCCTTTAAGATTAGACAACGCCAATGGGGGTTTAGGGTTAAGGTAGCCATACACTGGTCGATTTGCCATCCGATCGACCAACAGATAGATCCCTCTCTGATCGAATCTGATCAGAGAGGCTGCCTTTACATATGGCTGCCTTTACTGCAAACAGATTGTGAATCGATTTCAGCATGACACCGATCACAATCTGTGAAGCTGCCGCCCCCCCCCCCCCCCCCTTTGCATACATTACCTGCTCCAGCCGGTGCAACTCCCCCGGTCTCCGCTGTCGTCTTCTTCGCGCTGGCCTCCGAGTCTGGCTGGCTTCACTGAACTTCCTGCCGGGGGAAGTTTAAACAGTAGAGGGCGCTCTACTGTTTAAACTTCCTGCCGGGACAGGAAGTTCAGTGAAGCCAAGCCAGCCAGACCCGGAGACCAGCCGGAGAAGAAGACAGCGGAGACCGGGGGAGTCGCGCGGCCGGAGCAGGTAATGTATTGCCGCTAGCAGCAGTCTTCGGGCATTCGAATGCCGGTATCGATACACTAACGGACGGATCGACGGGAACGATTGATTTCGGACGGAAATTGATTGTTCTGTCGGTGTTTGCGCAACAATTTTACAGCAGATTCGATCACAGTGATCGAATCTGCTGTATATCGGCGGGAAAATCGTTAGGTGTATGGGCCCCTTAAGGCAAGATGCCCCTTCCCATCTTCCTGCATGATGCATTGCCCATCTAAAGATGCTCATCTTCCTGCATGAGACCTGCTTGATAACTAATGCATAACTGTTTGCAAGGGCTTGGCTTAACAATATAGACATGATTAACTAGTGGATTAAAGCAGCATTGTGGAATACTTCCACTGCATGTCGTATCATATTGCTTTGCTTGAACTGTGCCTTGGCAGTGCTTTATTGAGCCTTTTTGCCAACCAGCAATTTTTTTTAACGACTCTGCTATGGATTTGTAAGTAATTGAGGACTGTGGAGGAGGAGATATAGTGCTTTCAATAGCAGTAGAGGTCAAGGAGACCAGAGGTGCAATCATTAATACATGTTTTATAAAGTCTGGATAAAAGAATATACTTTTGCAAGATGCAGAGGAGGAGTCAGCTAGCAGTTTCAGCCTGGGTTGCACAACGGATGATGCATGTAAATTGAGGAGAGCTGGTCTGTGATCGGTCAGCGGTCAAATCCGGTGAGTGTATATCTTATCTGCATGCAGGTGGGAGGCACTGCTTGTAGTGGAGCATGTGTTGCACAGGAGGTTTTAGAGGATAAGGAAGTTCATGTAAATTGGATTATGCTATCAGAGTTGCTCGGATACTCCTGATCACGAATATGAATGATCATGAGCATGACTCCGCCCACTTCCGAATTGACTCGTGATCACTAGTAGAAAGGAATATCTGACTCGAATGCGGTTTTGAGTTGAATAACCGCATGTAATCACAAATCACGAGTCGGTATCTGTGATTGAAAACCCGACAACTTTAGTGATTAATAGCAAAGCCCCCTTACATGCTAGAAACACCTTTTTTTCAAAAAGACCTTATAGTTTTTGAGAAAATTGATTTTAAAGTTTCAACAGAAAAAAAGTATACACTTAAATGTGGTAAATGACAGTTAATGTAGCAAACATAAAGGTAGTGTAAGTTTACATATATCAAAAGAAAGAGCAATGAATTTCCTGATGGGGTTTTCAGGGGGTCCCCCCCTGGAAACCCCTCCAGAGCCGAAACGCTTTGGCCAGGGATCGCTATACAGCCGCAATATGGGTGTGGGTGACAGGTGTGGGAGGCAGGGAGGACAGCGGCATAGGACGTGAGGAGCAGTGCAGCAGGGGCGGCGTGTGTGGCGGCGGTGCGCGGTGATCTTCAATTAACTTAAGAAGGTCGCAAGATTAGAGGATATTAGCGTGGAAATTTTTTTTTAAAGGTACAGGTAAGTTTTTCTGGTTAATTACGATTAATAAAGGCCTTTTTTTGTTGTGTTTTTATTTTCATTTAACCCTTTGTGGAAATGGGTAAGGGGTACCCCTATACTAATTTTTCCTGGGAGGGGGCAGGCATCTGGGGTCCCCTTCTTAAAGGGGACTTCCGGATACCACCATGAACACCCCCTAGCGTGTTGTCGACCCCCACCTCTTCCTGGGGTACCTGAGGTGGGGAAGAGCCCCTTGTCCATGGATTGGAAAAGGGCTCCAGGGAGAGGGGAAGCTTTGGCTGTCCCTTTCCCACAAAGCCCCCATACCATGGACCACGTGGGCTCAGGGTGCGTAGCCCCACTCAGCCGGGGCTCCGCATTCTGGCTATCCCACCCTGCATGAGAGACAAGGGGTTAAAGATGCTCGGGAGGGGGGGACCCTACGTCATTTTTTTTTTATTTCCCACCCTCTGATCATAAAAAAAAAAAAGTTTTAAAAATAAGAAAAGATGCCAGGGATCTTTGTACAGCCATATTGCGGCTGTAGAGCAATCACTGGCCAAAGCATTACGGCTCCGGAGGGGTTTCCAGGGGGTCTGTACACACTGCTACATCAATTCATTGCTCTTTCATTTGATACATGTAAATTTACACTACCGTTAGGTTTGCTACATTAACATTTACCACATTTAAATGTGTACTTTTTTCCTTTGAAACTTTAAAATCAATTTTCTCAAAAACTATAAGGTCTTTTTTGAAAAAATGTTTCCTCTTGTTCCCACTGTTCTTCTTAAGATATCCTGCAAATTTTGTGTTTCTAGCATGTAAGGGGGCTTTGCTATTAACCGCTAAAGTCGGCAGGCTTTTAATCAGGAATACCGACTTGTGATCCAGAGTAACCCAAGATCACTAGTCGGGTAACGAGTACATTCATGATCGGCATTCGTGATCGAGAGCCAATCACAGATGCCGATTACGAACTTGTGATCGCAAAAAAAAAGCTTGTGATCACGAGTAACTCATGATGAGCACCACTGTATGCTATCTGTGTTTCTTACATCTTTTATGAGCCTGTGGGATCATCAGAGAGGAGAAATCAGGATTCAAAAACCGATAAAGCCCAATTGCTGATCTGTTAGTTAATCAGCCACTAACGTCGGAACAAGGAGTTGTGCTGCGAAGAGGAACTGTCTTTCTGGAAAATTTAAAGGAACCTGTTCCAAATAACTGTTGGTGTGGATAAGTAAAGACTGTTGAGTACTGCAAACTTTAAGATTCATAGTAATTTCACGAAAAGATTCACAGGAATGTAGTAGAATATTAATAATGTTACCGATATTCTACTAGCGGCTTTAACCAGTCACTTTTTATAAATATATGCAACTGCATGCAATCTTTCTGCAATTTTATTTGCATCTGCGATTCTTGGAGCCTGTGTGGAAACGGCTTTTTTTTTTAAATTCAGGATTCCATATTATAATGTAATGTAAATTATTTTGAAAGACATGATCAGTTTTTAGATTTGGTCTGCTTTAAAGTACAACTGAACTGAGAGGGGTATGCAGGTTGCCATATTTGCTACCTTTTAAACAATACCAGTTGCCTGGCAGTGCTGCTGATCCCCTGACTCTAATACTTTTAGCCATAGACTCTGAACAAGCATGCAGATCAGGTGTTTCAGAGTGAATCTGACTGGATTAGCTGCATGGTTGTTTCAGGAGTGTGATTCAGATACTACTGCACCCACCGAGATCATCAGGATTGCCAGGCAATTGGTATTGTTTAACCTCCATGCCGGTCTAATTCCCCTGGCAAGGAGGCAGCGCAGCACTTTTTTTAAAAAAAAATTTAAAATCATGTAGCGAGCCCAGGGCTCGCTACATGATAGCCGCTGAGCAGCGGCAGCTCTGCAGCCACTCCGATCGCTTCCGGCGATCGGCGTAAGCAGGAAATCCCGTTCAGAACGGGATTTCCTGCTGGGCTTCCCTGGTCACCATGGCGACGGGGCAGGATGACGTCATAGGGAATCCCGATCCACCCCTCAGCGCTGCCTGGCCCTGATTGGCCAGGCTGCGCAGGGGTCTGGTGGGGGGGAGGCGGCTCAGTGCGGTGGCGATCGCGTACTACACACAGCTAGCAAAGTGCTAGCTGCGTGTAGGAAAAAAAATTATGAAAATCGGCCCAGCGGGGCCTGAGAAATCCTCCTGCGCAGGTTACCCCGAGCTGAGCTCGGGATATCCGGCAAGGAGGTTAAATGGAAATAAATATGATCACCTCCATATCCCTCTCAGATCAGGTGTCCTTTACGATCTACATACAGCAGCCATTTAGTGGTAGTGCAAAGCATGCTTTTCTTATGTAAAATAACCCTCTGGAATATGTGTATGGGAAAGGTCTCAATTCAGGGCAATCGGATTGCACTATATTCCATAGTTCCAAAGAACAAGCATTTTACCAGGCACAGGAATTTGCCAAAAGAACCCTCGTGCCCACCAGTGGTGAGGAAGCTGTGCCCCACTTCATTTTCGAGTTTTTTTCTGCAAGTGGCCACAGGATTCATTAAGTTATGGTAAGTTCATTATTTTCTCCTGTATTCCATGGAAGTGAACATGTCAATTGCAGGGAAATCAAGGGAAGCTTTTCTCATCCTGTTGAGGACCCAGGATGTTTGCTTGCTTGCTGACTGTTGTGGGTAGTGTTGGGTTCCTTTCTAATGGAGGAAACCTCAACGCTGGTAAAAGGGTTTGGTACAGAATCCACAAAACATGCACTGTTGGTGGGCCTTGAGGACAGGGTTGGGGATCATAGCCTATAGCAGTTCATGGTGGTACTTCAGTTTGGGGTGCACTTTGTGGAATAAAACACAGAGGATGCATGCTATTTTTATGGGGGTGTGTCAGTAATCGCGGAAGAGCCGCCGCCAGTAGTCAGCGTCAGGCGGCTCTTTCCGCGCACGATGTGGCTAAGCACGGGGAGGCAGCCGCCTCCACTCAGTCTGAGGCGGCTGTCCCCGTGCAGGGCATGGCGGAGCGTGGAATAACCGCCGCGTCGGACGCATGTCCCCGCTGCGGAGACACCGCAGAGCGGGGCTGCTGTGGCTGGGACTCGTAGTCCCTTCAGGTTTAGAAGGACGCGCGTGCGCGCGGAAAGGCAGGTCCTATATAGCAGCCAGAAGTGAGTCAGCTGACCAGGCTGGTCAGCTGACTCTGGCTCCACTCCTCATTGGTCCAGCACTTAGGGAGGTGCTGGGAAGATGTGTGTGTATATATACTGCTAGCTGGTCATTTCTCTGGTGTCTGGCGTTGCGATCACATACGTGCAGGGCCGGCCCGCTCATGAGGCGGGGTGAAACTTTTGCCTCAGGTGGAAAACTTCTAGGGGCGGCATCCACCCATCCGTGGGTGCGGAGGGCCGGCCGCCGAGCTGGAGGGGTAGCAGGCAGGACGGGGATATTGGGCCTATCGGTGGGGAGGGGGGTCGGACATCCCCCCCCCCCCTCCCTCGCCTGGGTCTCCCGATCTGCGCTCCCCTCCAGCTTTAAATAGTGAGTAAGCAGCCGACAGTAAGAGGCACAGGGCGGGGGATCACTCACCAATTTTTTCAAAATTTGCCTCAGGCGGCAAAAAGTCTAGGGCCGGCCCTGCATACGTGGGAGCACCCAGATCCGTAGTCAGATCCGCAAGTGTGCCGTGACCAGCTGGAGCTGTAATTCTACACTTAGCTAGATTCTGTTGATAGCTTAAAGTACTAGTTTGATTGTGATTATCTGTTTTGACCTTTTGCCTGCCTGACTATCCTCCTGAACTCTGATCTTGTACCTCAATATTTCTGATACTCTGTTGCCGAACTCCGGCTCGTCCTAAGACCCTGCTTCTGCCTCCTGATCTTGTGCCTCGATATATCTGATACCCTGTTGCCGACCCCTGCCTGTACTTAGATTCCGCCTTTGCCTCCTGATCTTGTACTTTATCTGTCCGTGTGTGTACGACCTGGCTTGTCCGACCTCGAGAACCGACCTTACTGTTAGAGGCGGTTCCCCGTTCTGTTAGTGACTCTTCCTCCAGAGGGTTACTTTCAGACAATCCTTCCTACTGTCAGCCTGACTCCTCCCGTCTTGGAGAGTCCAGGTCTGCGGAAGGAATACGTGCAGTACTCCTGACTGCGCTGAGGCTTTGTCCTCAAAGTGTTACTGTTACACCAAAACACTACACTCTACTCAGGTGAACAGAGGTTAGCTGGTATATCGGATTATCGGTGATACTGCAGATCACTTATAATCTGGTATACATCTGTATTCCCAGTGATACTGCAGATCACCGGTAATCAGATCCTCTCTGTGCTTCACCGATCGTTACAGGGTGGTGATTTGTCATACTGGTACGAGACTATGATCCATGATGGGAACCCTTGATTGTAGTTGACCTATGTTGAGCCATCCTTTATTCATGCTAGCCACAACCATAAACTTCATCTTATTCAGACATGAAAGTACATCTTGACCCAAACAGTTTTGTAAGAACACAGGTTGTTTGACTTTTTGTAACTAACCTCCACAAGCATCTTGATGAGGCACTTGTTCATTTGTGCTGATATTCTACTATTGGCTTTGGGATGGCCATTTTGGGTCCCTTCTTCTTCCTAATGTCTATCCCCATCATCCCTACCCAGATTCACTTCCTTATGTCTAGCGCTGCACACAACGTAAAGTCCTTTCCGATGCCTAACCTTTCCCCAATATATATCTCTTCCTGATGCTAATCCTAAGTGTTTAACCCTAAGCACCTGTTCCTACTACAAATTCACAAAGGTAAATGTACTGCAATTCATTCACAAATTGTCAGTTTAATTTGCAAGGGTTTTTCCTGTGTATTTATGCAATTTTTGTGCTATTTTTAAATGTGTTGTTGTTTTTCTATTTATGATTGGATTGGTTAGGGAAATAATATTAAAACAGGGAAATCACAAGATAAACACAAAACTCCACATGTTCTTTGCAGTATATTTGCATAACTTTGACTTTACATAAATGCATATGCTCACAAACAGCAATTACGCTTATGTAAAAAATTGCATTGCACTAGTGGAGAGTCGTACTGGGATTTACAGTGATGTGAAAAACTATTTGCCCCCTTCCTGATTTCTTATTCTTTTGCATGTTTGTCACACTTAAATGTTTCTGCTCATCAATAACCGTTAACTATTAGTCAAAGATAACATAATTGAACACAAAATGCAGTTTTAAATGATGGTTTTTATTATTTAGTGAGAAAAAAAACTCCAAATCTACATGGCCCTGTGTGAAAAAGAAATTGCCCCTGAACCTAATAACTGGTTGGGCCACCCTTAGCAGCAATAACTATAAGTGCCACACATTTATGGGAACTTTTGCAAGAACTGGGAAGAACTTCCTGAAGAGAATATTTGAAACAATGCCAGGAGTGTGGTCAGCAGTTGTATCTGCCAAAGGTAAATGACGAGGCAATTGTTTAGAATACTTCTTGGTTTATGCCATAGAGTCCATGATTTTGTTTTAACTTATATTGTTTATTTGTTTTATACATTCATTTCAGAGTATGAACAGAACAGCTTGAATTTCAATTAAAAAAATTGAAAAATTGGAGTGAACTAAAACTTTTGATGAGTAGTGTATGTTCATTCAAAATTTTTATTTTCTGCAGCCTGTAAAATATTTTTACACAGGTCTGTGTCTACATCTATGTTTGATGTATTTATCAAGAAATAAAGTGAATTAAATAGCATAACATTACTTACACATACAAAAAAATGACATAATAAGCAAACTGAAATCATGTTTGATAGCTTATTAGTCAACTCTGTGGCCTGCAGTTTGCTCTTTCAAGGTCGAGTGATAATAACAACTGGCAAGAAATGTATTTTTTTAGAACTGGTAGTCTGACAGGTGTCCTTGATATCATGGCACTGCCTTCCACCATATCTCAGTGACAGGGAAGAGTAAACATCAAATTGTCTTATTGTTTCTTTTTCTATCTGTGACTAGCTCCCTCATTCAGATAACTGCTGCTCTAGCAGATAGGACAGCTGAAATCACGCCTACCTGATCTGAATAAAAACACACTAGTAAGAATTAAAGTTCAAGGCTCTTATCATTCACTACATGGTCACATTACCATTGAATGTCTATATAATCCTGTCACCTACTAACCAATCAGGAAGACTGATCTGCCTCCTGTCTGATACAGCTCATAGTAAGCTGTCTGTTCCTTTCACAGAATCACAGATATCTACAGCACTGCAATGGCTTGTAAGCCTGAGAGGACTGGAGCCTGCCAATGTAACAGAGATCCAGTCAATAGTATTCTTTTCCGAATGCTCAATTCTGAAATTTCACCAAAACTGTACAGCCCACATGACCATTACAGACACAACTGTAATTCGTCTAGTGGCTGCCCCTGTGACAGCAATGACAAAGTGTCAATGTGTCCTTGTGAAGGCAACAGGAAGGTGTTGCTGAAAAACACTGACGTTACCTGTCAGAAAGCATCAGAAGTTTTATTAAAAACAGTAGCTTTTATTAAAAATGTCCCATGCTTCTACCAGCTGCCACAGGAGGATCAGATTCTGCTT
The DNA here is from genome assembly GCF_040937935.1 of Hyperolius riggenbachi. Lineage (NCBI taxonomy): Eukaryota > Metazoa > Chordata > Amphibia > Anura > Hyperoliidae > Hyperolius > Hyperolius riggenbachi. The sequence goes on from NC_090649.1 coordinate 244,698,488, forward strand.
ATCCACAACTGCTGGGCTCCACTGTTTGTTTTAGGACTGGCTCAAGAACGGGTTTATTTTGAATGGAATGAGCTTTCTGTACCTAGTCTCTTGAAAAAGATACTTCTTAATCAGTCTGCCTGCACTGGTGACACCACACTGAAACCCCAAGCTGGAGTATGTTTCAAAGATGTGCAGCGGATACAGATGTTGCTACATAGACTTTGGAGCTTGGCTTTATGTGCAAAGGAATACGCTTATCTTAAAGGGATGCTGCTGTTTAATCCAAGTAAGTTGTTTTTCTTTATGGTGCAGATTTAAGGAACAACTTCAACTAGTACTCAGTAACTATACTGCAAAGGGAGCAGGTAAAACACTATACAACATTGATTCAGTCTAACTTCATCTTTGTAGCATGAGGGTCTCACTAAAGAATGTTTTCAAATAGTCAGTACCTTATACTATTTGGATGCAGTAAGACTGAAAAACGTAGTGGAACCAAGAATGTATGGTGTATGGCCATAGTCATGGAGTTATTGTTATAGTTAATTTCTTCCAGCTATGTGGATATGATTATTGCTATCCCTAAATACAAATGCACTTTTAGTATGTGTGTGAATTATATCAGTTTTGACCATTTTCTCCGCTACATTACTGCACAAAAGCATCTGCTCATCCAAAGAGGGCTCAAAGAAGCTTAAAATCAGTATACAAAAAATGAAAGAGCTTTATTCAAATGTGTTCCTAGCCAGACACCAGAGAACAATTATTATTATTATTTTTTAAAACCTTCTTTTGTGTATGTTAAAATTATTTTCAGCATTCATTACTATTATTATTATGAGAAATACAGGCATAAAAATGCCATTAAATGTAAAATTAAAAATAAATAAAAATTACAGCCCAAAAAGAAGAATGGATGAATGCTTTTAAAAATACTTTAATATGAGCATATTGTGCCATACCATAATAAGAAGTTAACATTCTGGTCAGTGGGCCCTCTAATAAAAATGTTAGCATTTATTTGAACTTAGTAACAAACAAAAAACAAACACAGAACACTTATATTGCGCTTTTCTCCTGGCGGACTCAAAGCGCCAGAGCTGCAGCCACTAGGACGCGCTCTATAGGCGGTAGCAGTGTTAGGGAGACTTGCCCAAGATCTCCTACTGAATAGGTGCTGGCTTACTGAACAGGCAGAGCCGAGATTCGAACCCTGGTCTCCTTGTGTCAGAGGCAGAGCCCTTAACCATTACACTATCCAGCCACTCATAGTATGTCTCCTCTGTGATCAGGGGGCTCCCATGCTGGTCAGTAGGCCACCTCTTTACAGTATTTACATATGCACATTTTGACCCATACCTATTTAGTGGCTACTATGCAGGTCCCTCCAATGATGATTACTGGGACCCTCCCTAGTTAGGGCCTTGTTGGGGGTCAATGGTGATTATTATGTTCCCTCACCATTATTGAGATTCATGTGGTCAACAGTCAGTGCTCTCACGCCATAGAGTAATCTTTGGTCTACTGCTGTAGCTAGTTACCTCACTGCAATGCTTATGCATGCTACTCCACATGGCTGGAACTATAATTCTAGGTATCAGACAGTGCTCTATGGTGCAAACATGGACACATTGGTGATGCTACCTGTTCAACCCATGGACAAATTACTTTATACCTCCTGAAAAGTTATTAAGAAAAATAAATATTATTATTAAGTATTTATATAGCGCCAACATCTTACGCAGCGCTGTACAGTATATATATTGTCTTGTCACTAACTGTCCCTCAAAGGAGCTCACAATCTAATCCCTACTATTATCATATGTCTATGTATGTATTATGTAGTGTAAGTACTCTAGTCTAGGGCCAATTTAGGGGGGAGCCAATTAACTTATCTGTATGTTTTTTTGGGGGGGGATGTGGGAGGAAACCGGAGTACCCAGAGGAAACCCACACAGACATGGGGAGAACATACAAGCTCCTTGCAGATGGTACCCTGGCTGGGATTCAAACCAGGAACCCAGCACTGCAAGGCGAGAGCGCTAACCACTATGCCACCGTGCTGCCCATGTTTACATTGATGCATGCTGGTAACATGTCATTCAGCAAAGCAAGTGTGAAAAGAGTATTGCTTATTCTACAATGATATTGTAAAATTGTCTGGATACATTCACAATATGCATAGAAAAGATCTGAAATAATTGAATTACAGTGATACAACTAGCCATTTACTTTAATTAGTATCACACATGTCACAAATCATGCCATCAGTCATTCAGCAACATTGTTTGGTATCATATAACCCAAACTGAACTTGGACCAGAGAAAGTAGAAAAGCATAGTCCAAAGAGATGAGAAAAAAAATATATAGACAGCATGCTAATGGTAAAAGCTATAACATCATCTCCAAACAGCTTGATGATCCTGTGACAGCTGCAAAATATATTAAGAAATGTAAGGTCCTTAAGACAGCAGCCAACCTCCATGGGCATGGCCGCTAGAGAAACACTGACCCCTGAATGGGCAGGAGGATAGTGAAGATGGTAGACAAAAATCCAAGAACCACTTTCAAAGAGATATAACCACTGACATCTGAGTTCAACATCCATATGTGTCTAATAACACCACCCATCACTTTTTTTTAGTGATTGTTGGCTCAGTGGAAGCCTGGAAGGGGGACTTTATTACTGAAAGAAAGAAAATATACAATTGGCTATTGTATTTTTGGTGTATTTAGTGCTGATCTCATTATATGGCACTTGATTGGGATGGTTGTGATAAGGTGCCCATACATCTAGCGATGTATGTGCAGATTCGACCAAGAGACAAATCTCTCTCTTATCAAATCTGATAAGAGAGAGATCTGTCAGCTGCCCATACACCACAGGCGGATTCTCGATTAATTTCTGCATGAAATCCCTCGGGAATTGGCCTTGTGCGTTGCATCTGCCGGCCTGAAGCCACATGCGCACACTTACTAGGAAGCCACGTGGGTGGTGTGTTTATGGAGAGGAGAAGACGCCCGGAAGCCAGTGGGGGACAAGTGGAGGCCGCGGAGAGGTAATGTATACACTTTACATGGGCACTGGGGGGACATTGACATTAGGGGAGACAGCGTTGGGAGTTTCGTTGCGTTCATTGATCGTCAGAAAGTTGCACGCCATTACCGCTGCGCGCCCGATTGAGCAACATCCTGCAGCATGCACGATCAAGAATGCAATCAATTTTCGTCGTGAAATTGGTTGTATTGCTGGTCGGGCGTGCACTTGGCGGCACCGATTTTCACAAAATTCTATTATAATAATTGCATGGCCGATCAGCCGCCGAGTTGCTTGGTGTATGGCCACCTATATGTGCAGGTTACAAAAGAGCACAACATCTGATGTTCATCAGGCTAGTAGAGTCAGGAGTGTTCATGTTATCACAGTTCAACCAGGACATAGCCATAAACTGTATTTTCACTATGATAGGGAGTTTCCTTTCAAATGTACTGATCATGACTAATGTATTGCACAACTGCGTGTTATTACTGCAGTATAACAGCTACTGAATATATATGTACACAAAATGGAGACAATATCCCATCAGACAAGCTGCTTCACACTGTGGGCCCTATTCAAACCACTTTTTTTTTCCTGAGTTTTCTCCCAGGTGATATTTTTAATCATATTATTAAGTTGCATTTTAAGCCACCAGAAAGCAAGAAAACACTCAATACAATTGTTATATTACTTTTTCAGTTGCTAATTGCAAAAACATTATTTTATAGAGAAGATAAAAATTAAGATTTTCTTCTTGAGATAATGTTTTATCTTCTGTTTAACCACTTGAGGACCACAGTGGTAAACCCCCCTAAAGACCAGGCTCTTTTTTTTTTATAATTGGCCACTGCAGCTTTAAGGCCAAGCTGCAAGGCCGCACAACACAGCACACGAGTGATTCCCCCCCCCCCCCCTTTTTCTTCCCACCAACAGAGCGCTATGTTGGTGGGGTCTGATCGCCCCCCAGTTGTTGTTGTTTTTTTAATCAATATTTATGTTCTTTTTTTTAATGTTTTTTACTATTTCTTTATCTATTTCTTTTTTTGAAAACCCCTCCCTCCCCCCAGCCGGCCAATCAGGCGATTGGCTGTCATAGGCTTCTGCCTATGAGAGACGATTGCTCTCTTGTCCCCCAGGGGGACAGCCGTGTCACACGGCTGTCCCCAGTGCAGCGCTGCTGCTGATCGCAGCGCTGCACTGTGTAAATAGACGGCGATCACGCCGTCTAACAGTCTCCAGAGACTGAAGAGGGGGCGGAGCTCTGCCCCCCGAGAAGGAGATGCGCGTGCACCCTGCGCGCGATCTCCTTCAGTAGCCGGCTCCAGGACATGACACCAATTGGCGTTAGGCGGTCTTGGGGCTGCCGCTGCGTGCACGCCCATTGGCGTGGAGCGGTCTTTGAGTAATTAAAATAATTTTCACAGCACTCTTCAATTAAAAAAGTACCAAAATGTAGGTGAAAAAGTATTGTCAATATTGTTCTGAGTATTTTATTGCCTGCTGGTGGCTTGAAGTGCATTTTTTGATGAGGTGTGAAAATATCACCTAGGAGGAAACATAGGAGAAAAAGTTATTTGAATAAGGGTCAGTTACTGCTTTAAATACCAACTTCATATGCGCATAGTGATCCTGCATAGGTCATTATTTCAGTAGACATTACTAGGCATCCACATCATGATGGAGAACGCATGTAAGTCTCATAGAAGCATAAATAAACAAAGCAAAACAGGTAAAATACTTTTTGTGTACAAATTATATGTTTATAAAAACAATTTGTTTCCTTTTAAGTGTTTTAAAATAAATACATTTATAATTCATTTTATTCTAATTTGTTACTTCTTGCTCTCTCTTTCCCCAGGTATAAGCGGTATGAGGTTCCCACAGTATGTCCAGACATTGCAGCTAGAAGCTCAGCAAACACTAATGGAGTTTACATCAAGGACACACCTCAGAAGTCACACCCGCTTTGCCTGGATGCTAGAAGCTCTAGAACATCTCAAGACCATTGACCCCAAAGTGATCACAGAGTTTTTCTTCAAGCCTGTCTTTGGAGAAATCAATCTAGAGGAGGTTTTGCTCGAAACTTTGTTCATCAACTAACACTGCCTACAAAGGCAAAAATCTGAACCCTTGCTTTGGTGTTTCCAACAACATCTTTTATGTATGAAAGACTCAGATGTCTTCCATGTCATACATATCTGGTCAAATATTTTCTTATATTGGCCCAGTAAACACTTTGAAAGATAGAGAACTGATAAAAACAGATACAAAGAGATAACTGAAAGCACCATAAAAATAGGACTTATTAGTATTGTATTCCTAGCGGTCATAATAATATTGTCTCCATTTATTTGCACTCTGATTAAACATTTGAACCTCTCACAACACAGTATTGGTTGCCAAAGAAACTTCAGAAAAAAATCGGTGTCAATTCAACTGAATAATTCCCTAAATGATCTGGGAAAGGGGTCCTTTCCCTCTCTCTGGTTTAGGAAAGCACAACTCATTGCTTGAGAAAAATACATTGCAGCACTTCTCATAGTATGTTCGGTTAAGTTTTTAGAAAAAAAAAAGAAAGAAAAAAATTATCTTGAACTGAAATGGTTTAAATGCATTTTGATAACCTTGCACTGCCCCTCCTCCCCCTGCCTCCAAAAATTGAGGAATTTCAAAAATTCTAAAAACCCGGTAAATGCACAGCTTGCTGTACCTTACTCAGATGGAACTCGCCGCACCACACTGGATGTGAGGGTACCATAAATATATAATAACCCGATAATAATAATCCGAACATTTGTATAGCGCTTTTCTCCTGTCGGACTCAAAGCGCTCAAGAGCTGCAGCCACTGGGACGCGCTCAAGAGGCCACCCTGCAGTGTTAGGGAGTCTTGCCTTGAACTCCTTACTGAATAGGTACTTGACCTAGCCAGGATTCGAACCTTGGTCTCCCATGTCAAAGGCAGAGCCCTTAACCAGTACACAATCCAACCACTAAATATATAATTACATTGCGATAGGATGTGATTATATTGTCCGTTTTGATGGAATGCAATGGACGCAATGTGAAAAGTCCCTAAAAGATAGCTATACATGAGCCAATAATATCTTAATTGAATCTACAAAAACTGATACTTCCAATGCTGATGAGAAGTATCAATCAGTTTTAAGATGAAATCTTATCAGATTTGACTAAAACTGCCACATACTTAGTTTTGTACCCAATGCAGTCTGTAACCACCACTGTCAATGCTCAATAAGGTCATGGTTTTAACAGGGCCAGTTCTAGTAACAATGGGGCCTCCGGACAAGATTAACCTGAGGGCAGCTGACAAACCTCCCAACCAAAAAGCAGCATGAGGTTCCCTTTGATGCAGCCAAATTTCCCCCCGGGCCCTGAGCCACCTTCCCTCCTCCCCCCAGATCAAACCCCAACTTAATTGTGCCTTTGGGGCCCCTGCAATGTCTTAGTATCTTAGTCTCAGAGTAGCTTTTTGCATTTCCCAGGAGGCACACTCCTCTGTCAGTCCTTCATTGCTCCATTGCAGGGTTCCTGAGAAGCACAGGTAAGTGGGGGGGGGGGGGGGGGAGACACCTTAGGGGGCCCCTACAGGCTCTGGGGCCCTGGGGCAATTGCCCCCTTTGCCTCTATGGAAGCACCGGCTCTGGTTTTACACTGCTCCCAATTGAAATACTGTACAGTTGTTTATTGACCCATTTCAGAGCAGTGACATTAGTTTCAGTTCTTTCCAGCATGCGGAACGAACGTTCGAAAATGATTTGTTAAGTGAATATAGGAGTGTCATGCTTTAGTCTACTCTATGTAACTGTATACAATGTTTTATTTACTGTATTCAATGTGTTGCTAATTGTACTCTTTGTTTGTTTGCATATGTTTATTTAAGATGTGTGTTGAATGTTGTTTTGACAAATTTGATGTCAGGATTTGCCCATCAGCTTCATTCATTTTCTACTAATTCATCTATCATGCTGAGATTTTGTAAAGGTTTACAGAGGCCTATGTGACACGTAATATAAATTTTTGTTTATTTATTATTGGAGGAAGATGGTTTTATTACAGTATAAAATAAACTATTTTATTAATATTTTTTTATCTTGTCTTTCATTTCTGTATTTGTTCATATTTATCTATTTTAACAAGTCATAAGTAGTTAATAATTTTTATGTATTTATTTATAGCACTGACATCTTCCACAGCACTGTGGTCCACACTTATTAGGATGCAGATCGGAATGCGTTTTAAACGGATCCGTTTTTCTAAAAGCTGATCTGTTTTTCAAAATGTTGTGCTTTTGCAGCATACGTTTCCAGTCTGTTTAAACATATGTCAAAAATGTGTCCTCTCTTTCTGTGTTTCTATTGGATAAAGAGGTCCGCAAAGATGATGCTGAGGGAAGGAGCAGGCAGTAGGCAATCTGCTTTGGCATCTGTTTTGTGGGTAAAGGTTCTCTTTTGTGTTGCAAAATCCTGGCTTTCCGTTCAGTTTTCTAAAATGGAGCCCACGGATTTCCATTTTTTGAAGTGTATGAAGATGGCCACTATTTTTAACATTAGTATCCGTAGCTCCGTGTTTTTGTCCGGGGCAAAAAATACAGAGCCACGGAGACGGTTTTGAAACAAGTGTGAACCAACCCTTAATGATAAGAGAAATTATACAATGGTTATTATAGAGATCAGATGATAGAAATTAGATTGTGAACTCCCCTAAGGATAGTTAGGGCCCGTTTCCACTAGAGCGGTGTGAATCGCTGGGATTCCACCGCTGACAAAATCGCATGCGGATGCGATTCCGCATGCGATTTTTGCCGCGATTTCGCATGCGATTTCGCATAGGCAGGCTATCAGCGATTTTAACCATGTCACTGCCTGCCTCAATGTACATTAGTTTTAGTGCGATTTCGCGGCAAAAAACGCATGTGCGATTTCCCCTATTAAATACATTGCCTGCGAATCGCCTGCATTCCACACGCAGGCGAATTCTGCAGGCCCTACCGTGCAGAAAAATCCTGCACAGAAAAACGCACTAAAAAACTGACAAGTGGAAACAGTCTCATCCACTTGTATTAGTTATGCGAATCCGCATGCAGACAACGCATGCGGATTCGTTCTAGTGGAAATGGGCCCTAATAGGTACAGACAACTTTTGAAGGGCAACTAATTAACTTATCAGTATGTTTTGGAACATGGGAGGAAACTTGGATTGTCCATAGGAAACCAACGCAATCATGGAAATAATAAACTCTATGCAGCAGATGTCCTGACTCAAATTGGAACCTGAGACTTTAGTGCTGCAAAAGCAAGAGTACTGTTCACTATGTCACCATACACCTGACCTCAGGGCCGGTTCAAGTAACAATTTAGCCCTAGGGCAAAATTAGCCTGGGGGACCCCCCAACAGACACCCCCGACCAAAAAGCGTCATTTGAGGCCCTTTGTTGTAGCCAAACTTCCCTCCTGGGCCCCTGAGCTGGCTGCTGACCCTCCCCCAATCACCTCCCAACTTAACAGACTCTGCAGAGTCCCTGGGGAGCAACAGTTAAGATGGGGGAGTGACACCTTGGGGGCCCCTACAGGCTCTGGTGCCCTGGGGCAATTGCCCATTTTTTCCTATGGTAGCTCCGGCCCTGCCTGACCTAATGTGAAGCTAGCATATCTATTATACTTGACATTTTAGTATTATTTGTATGATGCATTTATATTGCACTGATACTATATAGAAGCATTTCTCAATCCTGTCCTCGTGACTCCCCAGCGGTGCATATTTTGCAAGCAGCCTCACCTATGCACAGGTGAGGTAATTAGTGTCTCATTTAGGCGGTTTCCATGTAGATGAGACACTAATCACCCCACCTGTGCATAGGTTAGGTAGTGACAGGGGACCTCCGCAAAAAGTTTGGTTCGCGCGAACTTCCACGAACCGCAATAGACTTCAATGGGGAGGCAAACTTTGAAAATTAGAAACATTTATGCTGGCCAGAAAAGTGATGGAATAGATGTTTCAAGGGGTCTAACATCTGAGTTTTTGCATGGAGGAGTGGGATACACGCCAAAAGTCCCGGGGAAAAATCTGGATTTGACGCAAAGCAGCAGAAATCACATTGCATGCTAAATTGGAGGCCTAAAGTGCTTTAAAACATCTTGCATGTGTATACACCAATCAGGGAGTGTAATTAGAGTACTACTTCACATTGACAGACCAAACTCACTGTGTAACGCACCACACACAGCTGTTTGTGTAGTGACGGGCATGCTGGACTGGTGCGCACCATGGCCAGAGTGCAGGCCATGGCGGTTTTCAAGCCCATGTGGTCACTGGGCTGAGGTAGCTCAATGACAGAACAACAGTGACTGTCCAGCTGATCGAGTTTGGTCTGTCCACAATGAAGCAATGACCTTATTATCCCAACCCCCCCCCCCCCCCCCCGAGACACTCATATAGCCATCGGTCATTGCTTAATTGTGATACGCAAGCCCCTTCACAGCGGCAAGGTAATGATCACGAAGGGGAATTGACACATGTACATGCCTTTTGTTTTGTTGTTGCAGCTGCAGCCAGAAAAATTAGGCAGGCATGTACACGCACCAGAAAAATTATTATAGCAGCCGCTGCTAACAGCGGCCTTAAAAATTCAGTAATCCGCCAGGAGTCCTGGACCCTGTTGGTGGTGGCGTAGAAGGCAGTCAAGCGGCCTGCAGGCAGAGATGCTGTGTGTGGGGACCGACTTAGTCATGGGGCAGGCAGTCACACGGCGTGCAGGCAGAGATGCTGTGTGCGGGGACTGACTTAGTCTTCCGGCAGGCAGTAGCCCTCCGGGATCCATGCCTCATTCATTTTGATAAAGGTGAGGTACTGAGCACTTTTGTGACCTAGGCGACTTCTCTTCACTTGGTATTACAAATGTGCAGCTGTCACACACACAGGTACCGTCAACAGGTGCAGTGACACTGCGTGCGCTCACGTAGGTAGGTAGTTAGGTGCACTGAACACAGATGGGTAAGCATTGATTGGTATTACAAATGTGCATCTGTCACACACAGGTACCGTCAACAGGTGCAGTGACACTGCATGCGCTCACGTAGGTAGGTAGGTGCACTGAACACAGGTGGGTATGCAGTGATTGGTATTACAAATATGCAGATGTCACACACCCAGGTACCATCAACAGGTGTAGTGACACTGCGTGCGCTCATGTAGGTAGGTAGTTAGGTGCACTGAACACAGGTGGGTAAGCATTGATTGGTATTACAAATGTGCATCTGTCACACACACACACAGGTACCATTAACAGGTGCAGTGACACTGCATGCGCTCACGTAGGTAGGTAGGTGCACTGAACACAGGTGGGTATGTAGTGATTGGTATTACAAATGTGCAGCTGTAACACTGAATGTGCTGGGCCTGGCAGTGGCACAGTGGGAATTACCAAGGGGCCAAGGTCCCACCATCAGCTGTGACTGACTGACAGGGCTGTATATGCAACACAAGTGTCTGTGGGACACACACACACACAAAAAAAATTAGATCGCAAGAACAACATTAGCTCTCAAAAGAGCTGTTGAGGATGAGGAGTGCTTTTTAGCAATAAGATCAGCAAGAAAGAGCAACCTAACAAGCTTAACACAAGAGCCTAACTAAGCTTTCCCTATGTCAGCAGCACGGTTCTCTCCCTTCTCTAGTTACTGCAGCCACGCGAGTGAAAAGGCTGACGCTGCCTGCCTTTTATAAGGTGGGGGGGGGGGTCCAGGAGGGAGTGTAGCCTGATTGGCTACCCTGTGCCTGCTGACTGTGATGTAAAGGGTCAAAGTTGACCCTAATGATGTAGTATAGGGGCGGGTCGAGCTCGCATATAGTTTGCGGTTCACCGCGAACGCGAACCACCGAAGTTCGCGCGAATAGGTTCGCGGGCGAACCGTTCGGGCCATCTCCACCGGCTGATTGAAGTCTGACGCTGGGGATAGGAGCGGCGGGTAGAGGGGGGGGGGGGGGGCAGCGGCGGCCAGGGCAGGGCAGATGCCCCAATTTGCCCGACGTGCGGACGCCCGTGCTTCTTGTGTTGGAGAGCACCTGTGTATTTCCTTTCATCTATATATACAGCAGCAAAGCTTTTTATATACATATACTGTATTTTTTAACAAATGTAGCAAAGCTTTTAAAATAAGAATACAGTATATACTGTTCTGTTTTAGAAGAATCTCACTTTTTATATGACACACACCAGCTGAATTTTTTTTCTAATTTAGTCACTTACAAGAAAGCACTTTTTAGGAAACTGATAGACATTTCATTAGATTGGAATCAGTTAACTGGCTAACGGATACATGAATATCGGAAAGGTGGAGCATCCTTTTTGTTGATGGACAGTTTAAATGTTAATGGCTGCTCATATTGCCATGTTAGAATCATCTGGAAGGGAAAACATTCTAGCTTTGTTGCAAATTATCCCTAAATTGAGGTCTTCACAATAGATGTAATTGTGGTAACAAATGCCAGTCCCTAAAAAGGCACATAGGAAATTATAATTGTGATACAGTAACATACAATCCCTGAGAAAAAAAGTATGTAAAGTACTCACAATTCCACATTTTTGTTTTTGCAACAGTTCCCATAATAGGGAAAAGGTGTACAAAGTTTTATTAAAGAGAAACCATAATCAAGAATTGAACTTCATCCCAATCATTAGCTGATACCCCCTTACCCATGACAAAGCTATTCCTTTTCTCAACTGGATCATCTGGGGGGTCTATATGGCTGATATTGTGGTGAATCAGAATCAGAATCAAGTTTATTTCGCCAACCATGACTGGGTCATGCCCGGAATTGGGTTCGGCACAAACAGAAAACTCAGCGACACAAATCCCTCCCACAGTGTGATGTCAGGAACATGGTCCTGACAGTTTCCTGTCTGTGAACCCCACTGCATTGTGGGAAATAACATCTGTTTACAGCTGTTTCCAACTGCCAAAAAAGCAAGCAGCAACTCCTTCCAGTAACATCACCTGCCAGCAGTGAAAATGTCACCATGTGATAAATGTCAGAATGTAAATCAGCGAGAGGAAAGATATTACAATGAGCAAACACTGACTAGATAATTTATACATAATAATTGTAAAAATAAAGCACTTTTTTATTACATTATTTTCACTGGAGTTCCTCTTTAAAGGATCACTATAGCACAAATGTATACATTCTGCTATTAATATAGTCACTCATGTAAAAGCAGCAAAATACAATTTTCAGTATACTATGTGTAAAAAAAAAATATTGAAAATGGCCCATTTCAGTATGTGACAGCTTCTCGTGTGCTGGCAGGTCTACTACAGGGACATAGATCTCCCTCTCCACATGCATTCGTCTATCTCAATAAATCTAACAGTCATTGCTTCACTGCAGTTACTGACAGGTCACCAACTATGTTTACAGAAGCAATGGCTGTTGGAAGGCTTGTCAGGTGGTAGTGACCAATTGAAGAGGAAGCAGGCCTGCTAACAGTTGAGGAGCTGTTATATATAGGCAAGGAGCACACTAGGCAGAATGGTTTGCATTGCGGCAGGGGTGCCTCTAGCCATTTTGTCACTCCAGACGAGAAAACCTGTGGAGGCCCTCCCCCCCCATGAAAATAATTGTAATGTGGCAGCATTTCACTCAAAATATAATTGTAATTCGGCAGTGTTTCACCAGAAAATAATCTTACGCAGAAGCGTTTCACCGGAATATAATCGTAATGCGGCAGCGTTTCACTAGAAAATAATCATGAAGCGGGAAATTTTCACTAGAAAATAATCATGAAGCGGGAAATTTTCACCAGAAAATAATCATAATGTGGCATCGTTTCACCAGAAATTACACTTATTGCGGCAGCGTTTCACCAGAAAATACACAATGCGGGCAACATTTCACCAGAAAATACACATATGCAGGGCTCCACTTTCATGAGGCACAAAGGGGGACAGAAGGAGGCACGGGGACTGAAGAAGGCACACGGGGACATAGGGAGGCATTGGGGACAGAAGGAGGCAAACAGGGGAGCAGAAGGAGGCACAATGGGGGACAAAAGAAGTCACAATGGGGGACAGAATGAGACACAAAGGAGGACAGAAGGAAGCACAGGGGGACAGAAGGAGGTATACAGAGGGGCAATGGGAGGTACAGGGGGACAGACAAAGGCATGAGGGCCAGAAGGAGGCACAAAAGAGGACAGAAGGAACCACAGGGGGACAGAAGGAGGCACAAAGTTGGGAAGAAGGAGGTACATTGGGGGACAGATTGAGGCACAAAGGGGGACAAAAGGAGGCACAGGAGGCAGAAGAAGGCACAATGGGGGACAGAAAAAAGTACAAAGGGGGGCAGGAGGAGGCACTGGGACAGTAGGAGGCTAAAAGGGTAACAGAAGTATGCACAAAGGGGGACTGAAGAAGGCAGAGAGGGATGTAAGGAGGCACAGGGAGACAGAAGGAGGCAGAGGGGGACAGGCAGAGACAAAGGAAGACAGAAGAAGGCACAAAAGGGCACAGGAGGCACCAGGGGACAGAGGAAGGTGCAGGGGACAGAGGTGGCACATGGAGACAGAATGAGGCACAAAGGGAGACATAAGGAGGCAGAGTGGGACTGAAGGCAGAATGGGGGGCAGAGGTAGCACAAGGGGACAAAGAAAGGCAGATGGGGAAATATGGAGGCAGAGGGGGACAGAAGGAGGCACAAAAGAGGACAGAAGGAGGCAGAGGTGGCACAGGGGGACTAAAGGAGGCACATGGAGACAGGAGGCACAAAGTGAGACAGAAGGAGGCATAAAGGGAGACAAAAGGACAAACAGGGGGTCAGACATGGCACAAGGAGACAGAAGGAGGCACAAAGGGGAAAAAAGGATGCACAAGGCATAGAAGGACAAAATGACAGCTGCCTGCAGCTTACACTAAGCTGATGCAGCAGAAGCAAGTAATAGAACACCCAAGGGGCGGGGCTTAGTCAGGGGGTGGGGCTTCATTTAGGGGCGGGGTTTAATCCAGCAACATGGCGCCCCCAGGACCAATGGCGTTCCAGGCAATGGCCTGTACTGCCTATGCCTAAAAGCGCCCCTGCATTGCGGAAAACACATACGTTTTTGCACATAGTGAAATTCGATGGGCCGCAGAAGAAAACCTGCATACCTCTGCATTTTCCAATGTGCGCTTTTCAAAACTCACAACTTAAACATATTTTTTTAAAATACATGTAAAGCGCACATAATGTATTTCAATCATTTAGGTACAGCAACACTAGTCTAAGATTAGCACTGCAATATTCTTGTAAAAACTATTCTGTGTTTGTTAACTGCATGCCATAAATACAACCTATTTTAAACACATTTACCTCAGCAGCATATGAAGCTTTTAAAGGGAATCTGAAGTGAAAATAAACTTATGAGATAATGAATTGTATGTGTAGTACAGCTAAGAAATAGAACATTAGTAGCACAGATATGAGTCTCATATTATTTCCAGTACAGGAAGATTTAAGAACCTTAACTGGTCATCTATGCAAAAGAGCTTCTCTGAGCTCTACGACCTGCCTTGGGTCGACTACAGTGCTATTTTCTGAAGCACTTCTACGTCAAAGAAACAATGAAAGACAACTTCAGATAAGATTTTAATGCAGGGAAGGTCAAAGGATCATTAGCTCTGCTCTGTTTCATAGTTTAAAATGCAGTGTAGTTTGTAAACAGCAAATATTGCAGAATGATGCAATGTTATAAAAAAAAGGCTATATAACTGAAAATAAAAATATAAGACTCTTTTCTTTGCAACTAATGTTCTATTATCAGCACTACACATACAATTCATTATATCATAACTTTTTCTTCGGCTTCAGTGTCACTTTAAGAATCAAGGCCAAGACATCTGTATCCAAATGAGTGTCAAAGGGGGAACAATGTACATATTACAGATCTCTGTGTGTTATCAGCATCCTAAAATACAGGCCAAAAGCTGAGTACATACGATTACTGTTGCCCACAGGATTAAATCCCCCGGGTGCTGTACAGATGTGTCACAATGGAGTGACATTTGGCAGGATCAGTGGGAAAACAATGTGCACAGGGGTGGATTGGGTGTCTTTGCCAATCAGGATCTGGCATGCCATAATCTTACAGTGACCTAGCAGCTCCTTAGCACACACTATATTCTTACAGGAGACAGTCCTTAGCGGCCACCTTGATCAAGTTTCATCTAGTATGTGCACCTAGCTTTAAGCATGTTCTTAATAATTTTGTACAAATATTCAGTCAAGTGATATTCACTGACATATCTAGATAATAACTATGTGATGAATGGATGAACAAAACAACAACTACTGTTTGGTAACTGTTTCTTTTGGCCAGCACTCCTCAGTAGTGATGGGCGAACATAGCAATTTCACGTTTGTGAGCACGTTCACAAATTTTACCACAAAAGTTGTGAAACGATCAATGTGGAGAGCTTCTTTGACTTTAATGACAGGCGAACTTCTGAAACCTTCAGGTCATTTCTGCAGCCACAATTTCTTTAAAAAAGGTGTCCATAGTGTCCAAAAACTTGAACAAGTGGCATGGCGGAGGGGAAGCAATGGCAAAATAGTTGCCAAAAAATACTTTATGTAAACGCTTTGTTCATTTTCTTTTTTTAGAGAAATGTCAATGGCCACCAACTTTAGCAGTTAATAGCAAAGCTTCGATACATGGAACAATAACCACATTTTCAGGGTATGTGAAGGAGAACAGTGTGAAAGAGGGGGACATTTTCTGTAAAAAGACCTTTCTTAAAAAAAAAAGTAGTTAAATGACAAGTAATGTTTCAACCTATAGTTAGTGTAAATGTACATATTTTTATTTTAAAAGAAAGAGCAGTGAATGTCATGATGGGATTTCCATGTGGTCCATATGCAGTGCGTAATACTGCTACAATATTGCTGTATAAGGATCCCCGGGCAAATTATTGCTGAGCCCCCCCTCCTGAGCCTCTATAACCCGTTGCGTAAATAATAATTGGGAGTGTGTCCTTGTAAACAAATCGATTGATCCTCTTTGACAGTGATGCTCGGATACCCCCCAATCACGGATTCGACTATTCGGCCGTGGTTGAAAGAAAAATCCGGAAATTCCGTGATTAATTTCCGGATTTGAAATGGACTCACAAATTCGACCCGGATAATTCCTGTGAGTGAGGCAATCACGGAAATTCATGACCGTGATCATGGAAAATCGTTTTTTGTAAAAAAAATGTTTTCTTCTTCTCCTTGCAGTGATAGCAATGACATGGCAGCAGAGTTGTCCATGGCCGCTGGGAAGGCAGACTTAAGAAGTGAAATAGAACATCAGTGGCAGCAGGAGGAGGAGTAAGTGGCAGCACAGAACGACCATGGCACCTCACTGGTGGTACCACAGCATGATAATGCTGCCAAAAAATTACATGCATCCGTGGCCCCTGGTGGTGAAACTCAGCGGCAGCAGGATGAGGACTTAAGCGGTCAGTGCGGCAGCACAGAAAGACCATGGCACCACAGCAGGAGGAGACATGTGCTGCTGCTGCTGGGAGTGCTGCTCACAGGGGAGGTCTGGGATAAAGTCATGATGGGCTGCACCTCCATCATCATTTCCATCAATGCCTGTGAGTGACTCTCCTGAATGACAACATGGTGACCCAAGGCGCTGAAAATGGGTGCCACTGCCGTCGGCTGACTTGGCCCAGGCTGTGCTGCTGATAGACGCCTCTCTGCTGCACCCCCTACGGCTGAGCGCCCTCTACCTGGCTGTGGACCAGTCCCAGAAGTGGTGGAGGCAATGGCACTCCCTCTCCTACCACGACCCTTGCCAGACATGTTGTATGCACAAGATTTCAAGGTGGAGAAAGTGTGCTGATTTTTACAGTCAATACGTGTGTGTGGGCCTGGGGACAGATGGACGGAATATAACGGGGCTTTTATTGATTTTTCAGAAAAGAAAAACAAAACAAAACACTGAATACAGTAATAGAACACGAAAATCAGCGACAGCGCCGTGGTCTGCCTGCACTCTGTGCACAGCAAACTAACCGGCTGCACGCTAGTAGCAAAGTACACCGTCACTGACTAAACTTCGTGACGGACCAGTGGCAGTGACTGCAACTAACTGAAGTTGACCACTGGCTGGCTGGCTTAGCTAGCTAACAAGTATACAGTAATAGAGCTGTAGAATCAGTGTGAAGTTGAACCTGCCTGCACTAAGCACAGCAAATCAGTACACTGTCACTGACTACTACACTGACTACAGCTAACTTAAGTTAATCACTCAGTGGCTAGCTAAATACAAGTATACAGTCAGTAATAGAGCAGTAGAATCAGCGAATCTGCCTGCAGTAAGCACAGCAATCAGTACACTCTCTCACTGACAACTACACTGACTACAACTAACTTAAGTAATCACTCACTGGCTAGCTAGCTGGAAACAAGTATCGGATACAGTATAAGGGCAATGTAAGGACTGAAAACGCTCTTCCTTATGCTGATATGGCCTGGAGATGATCCTCTCAGTGCCACAGAGTCTAGCAAGAACGGAGCTCTGGAAATGGCCCCCACTTTATATACAGGAGTGGAGGGCAGAGCCTCCCCTCCTGTGATTGGTTGCTAGGGCCTGGCTGGGGGCCACTGATTGGCCCAGGGATGTAATTTCCGCCCATTTCTGCCCAATCACGACCTAATCACGAATTTCCAGCGCGATCACGTCCGTGATCGCTTTCCGAATATTTGCAATCACGGAATTCCCGTGGCCGATCGCCGTGGTCCAGAATTATTAACGGATTCGGAAGTCGAAAAGTGAAAAAGTGCTCGTGAATCACAGCTATTCCGTGATCATGAAAATGAGCTGCCCATCAATGCTCTTTATCCCCTTGTCACCCATGCAGGCTGGGATAGCCAGAATGTAGAGCCTGGCCCGTGGGGCTTCACACCCTGAGCTAAGCAAGCCCGCATAGTCTACGGTGAGGGGGGGCTCTGGAGGAGAGGGGTGGCCAAGCTTCCCCGTCTCCCCCAGAGCCCTTGTCCGATCCATGTCACAGGGCAGGGTGCTGTGGGTGCCTGCCCTGTGTGACAATAGGTGCAGCAGCAGGGGAGAAGTGCAGAGAGAGCATCAGCTGCCGCTGTTCTGAGATTGCTATAATAAGTATGGTATAGCAAGCCCAAAGCATCTTTGAATTTCCCTCCAGTGCCGATTACTGGTCCTTTAACAGACCAATGGGAATCCTCAGGATGCTGCTGCGTTGGGGCTTGCTATACTAAGTATAGCAAGCATCAGAGCATCTTTTAAATCTCCCTGTTCCCACTTTTCTCCTTAAAGGGATACTTAAAGAGACACTGAAGCAAAAAAAAAAAAAATGATATTATGATTTGTATGTGTAGTACAGCTAAGAAATAAAACATTAAGCTCAGATACATCAGTCTAATTGTTTCCAGTACAGGAAGAGTTAAGAAACTCCAGTTGTTATCTCTATGCAAAAAAGCCATTAAGCTCTATGACTTTCAAAGTCGTGGAGAGGGCTGTTATCTGACTTTTATTATCTCAAGTGTTATTGAACTATTTACTTTTTCTCTGCCAGAGGAGAGGTCATTAGTTCACAGACTGCTCTGAAAGAATCATTTTGAATGCTGAGTGTTGTGTAATCTGCACATATTATAGAATGATGCAATGTTAGAAAAAACACTATATACCTGAAAATAAAAATATGAGAATATTTTCTTTGCTGCTAAACTTCTAGTAATTATTCATAGTACACAACCAATTCACAATATCATATTTTTTTTTCCGCTTCAGTGTCTCTTTAAGCCTAAGAAAAAAAAAATCAGTTTTACTCACCTGGGGCTTCTACCAGCCCCCTGTAGTTGTCTCGTGCCCTCGCAGTCATGATTGGATCCTCCTGTCCTCCGCCACCAGCTAGTTTAGTTTTCTTTTTTTTTGTTATACTTATTTTATTTTATTTTGAAAAGTAATGGTTTCACGTCAACTACATTGCAAGGTATCCACATTTTGGTAATGATACAGGCATCTTATCAATAGAAAGTGGAAAAACAACAGGTAAACTGTGTACGTAGCAGAGTCCTGCTTAGTACCTTCGACAATTCAAACGTGCACAAACTGAATAAGCTCAGTAGAAACAGAAAAAATAAAAAGAGTTAAGTCTTGAGTCATGGGTGGGTAACTTCGGTAGAGATGTTGATAGTCAATTAAGTCTTTGTTTTAGATGGAGAAGGATTACATTTTCATCCGACGAAGTTACTTGAGTACTTGAATGCATAAAAAGTTCTGAGGATTGAAATGAGAAAGGAATAGGAGAGAGTAGAATATATTTTCTATATAGAAATATATAGAGAGGGGGGTGGCCACCCCAGTACTTATCTGACCTGTGCTGCATAGTAGGAGAGCATAGGAGAAGGATACTAGGGGCCTGGTTAGGTTGTACAGCAGTGTATTAGTGGTTAATCCCACATCTAAGACTTCTTGCCAGTGTTTGAGTCATATTAGAGGGAGAGTATGTATCAATTCTGCTTAGGGTGGGTGATAAATGGGAGAGGAGTAGGGCCATGAATCCCATATTTTGTGGAAATTTAATTCCGTATCTCTCAGTGACGCTGTAAGTTGCTCCATATTTTTTGTCCAGTTGATTTTATGGATAACCTCCGATATATTGGGTGGAGCTAATTTTTTCCAGTTAGTTGCGATAGCTAGTCTAGTAGCGGTTAATATATGGGTAATTAGGCGATTTGAGTGTTTGGGAATTTTTTTCAAAGGTTTGCCCAGGATCATATGTAAAGGGTCTAAGGGAACCACAACATCTGTTGATGTTTTAATAAGTTCCTGAGTTGCAGACCAAAGAGATGAGATCAGGGGGCAGGACCAAAATATATGTTCTATAGTGCCTTTATTGTTGCACCCTCTCCAGCAAAGGTCTGATGAACCTGGGAAAATCTTTTCTAGTTTAACCGGTGTTAAGTACCAGTGGAATATAATCTTATAGATATTTTCTCGAATCTGGATGCATTGAGAGGAATGTTTGGCATTGTCCCATATCTCATACCAATCTTCTAAAGAAATGGAGGTTGAGAGAGATTTAGCCCATTTATGCATATAAGGATGGTCAGGTGTCCATGTTCCTGATTTTGTATGTAGGATAGTATATATCTGGGATATTAAGCCCTTTTGGTGTCCAGGTTGATTACAAATTCGTTCAAAAGGAGACATAGTAGGGGAAAATTTTTTCAAAATAGTCTGGAGAAAGTGGGAGATCTGATTATATTGTAATAACAGTTGGGGTGTAAATGTAATTTTTTTCTCCAGATTCTCCGGATTTATGGTAAATTTTACCTGTAAGTGGGTCAATCCAGTCTTTAAGATTAAAATATCCCAGATTATACCACCTATTCATGAAGGAATTTGATAGTCCAGGGGGGAAATGAGGGTTGCCTAAAATTGGACATAATGGGGAAGGTGACGACCTCAACTTGGCAGAGTGGGAGGAATACTTCCAGATGTTGAGCGTAAATTTGATGGTAGGGAGTAATTGTTGGTGGTTGATTTTAGGTGGAGTGTGAGACCACAGAAGGGAGGCTAAGGAGATGGGAAGGGTACTAGTAGCCTCAATGAGACCCCATTTGGTGAAAACCTTCAAGTTGGTCCATTCAGGTAGTTGGCGTAAATGTGCGGCCTGATAGTAAAACTTAAGATGTGGTACCCCTAGACCCCCTTGGTCCCTAGGGGAAAAGGAGGACTGATCTGGCTACCCTGGATCGTTTGTGGTTCCAGATAAATTTGAAGAAAGCTGACTGGAGGGAAGATAGTTGGTGGGCAGGGACCGAGACTGGAAGGGTTTTAAATAGATATAAGAGGCGCGGAAGTATGTTCATTTTAAGAGCGTATATGCGACCTAACCAGGAGATCTTATAGGCAGTCCACTTGTGTAGGTCCTGTAGTATTTTCTGAATGAGAGAGGGGAAATTGCGTGTGTATAGTGTGTTGTATAGTGTGTGTGTGTTGTGTGTTGGTGAGGTGGATTCCCAAATATTTTAAAGAGCGGGTTTGCCATCTATAAGGGAAGGAAGATTGAAGTAATGTGAGTAGTTGCGGGGAGATTTTAATAGGAAGGGCCTCCGTTTTGTCTTGGTTGAGTTTGAAACCTGATAAGAGTTCAAAGGTTTTTAAGGTATCATGTAGGACAGGTAGTGTGGTGAGGGGATTAGTAAGAGTAAGGAGTATATCGTCGGCAAAGAGGGAGATTTTATACTCTCGTTTGCCAAAGGGAATTCCTGTTATATCTGTATTCTGTCTTATGGCTGATGCCAAGGGCTCAATACTCAGAGCAAACAAAAGGGGAGAAAGCGGACAGCCCTGTCTGGTGCCATTGTGGATCAGGAATGGAGATATTGGAGCGAAGGGTAATTTAATCGAAGCTGATGGGGAAGAGTATATGAATCTTATCATGGATAGGAAAGGGCCCGTGAAGCCTTGGTGGTCTAAAACGTGGAATAAGAAAGGCCAATAGAGACGGTCAAAAGCCTTCTCTGCATCTAAACTAAGAAGCAGAGAAGGGTGATCCGATCTGTTCATTATAGATATTAGATCTATGGCTCTGCGGGTATTGTCTCCTGCTTGCCTGCCCATGATAAAACCTACTTGGTCATTATCAATTAATCTAGTGAGAATGGGATTGAGCCGGTTAGCTAGGGTTTTGGTGATAATCTTCAGGTCTGAATTCAGAAGGGAAATGGGGCGGTAGCTTTGGGGTAGGTGGGGGTCCTTACCTTCTTTTGGGAGAACAGTCAGCAAAGAAGACAATAAGGAGGTAGGAGGGGTGTCACCTCTCATAATCTTGTTAGCAAGGGTTACCAGATGGGGAACAAGAATAAAGCTGAAATTTTTATAGTAGGAATAAGGTAGACCATCTGGGCCTGGGGATTTGGACGAAGGAAGAGTTTTAAGCACCTCTAGGACCTCTTCAACGGTTATAGGGGTGTTAAGAGAAGAGCATTCTTGGTCTGTAAGTTTTGGAAGGTTTAGTTGAGTGAGAAAAGATACGACTTTTGAATCATAGTTTGGTGAGAGGGAGGGGTCTGGCAAGTTGTAAAGTCGTTCATAGAAGGATGTGAAGATTTGGGCTATTTGAGAGGGATCGTGGTGAAGAGTGCCCTGTTGGTCTTTTAGAGAGTGGACCGCCTGATAGGATCCCCTGGGGTTTAGCTTACGTGCAAGAATAGTGTGAGGTTTATTGCCTCTCTCGAAGAATAATTGTCTTGTCCATTTTAGGCTTTTCTCTAGTTGAGAGGATTGGAGGGATTTAATGTCAAGTTTTATACGCTGTATATCCGAGAAGTGAGCCTGTGTGGGATGTATTTTGTATAGGGAGTAAGCCTTGACCAGGGAGGAGTTAAGTTGTGTTAATTTTTCAGAAGAGAAGCGTTTGCGTTTGGAGCTTTCTGCAATGAAAAAGCCTCGTATGAAAGCTTTGTGGGATTCCCAAAGTAAGCCAAAGGAAGTAACTGAATCCGTATTCGTATCAAAAAATAACTGTAATTCATTGCAGCATTTGGCTATTAAGGTTTTATCTCTGAAAAGTGATTCATTCAGTCTCCAGTGCATTGGTTTATGAGGGGAGGAGGACCAATCCAGTTCAACTGTCACTGCTTGGTGATCTGACCATGCTGTTGGAATGATATTTGAGGAGATGAGGATTGGTAAGGCTGAGGAATTTGAAAAAAAATAGTCTATTCTGGAATGGGAGGCATGGGGAGGGGAGAAGAATGTGTATTCCACATCCCTAGGATTAGCTATACGCCATAGGTCAAACAGCCTATATTTCCTTAAGAGGACCCTAAATTTGCGGGAGTTCCTATCATGAGAGGCCTGAGAAGAAGGGGAAGATGGGGTGCTCCTATCTTTTGTGGATGAGAATGCCAAGTTGAAATCGCCTCCTAAGATGAGGGTACCTTTCGTTAGTTTATTAAGTTTCACAAAAAAGGTGGTGAGGAAGGCTATTTGGTGGGTTGTAGGGACGTATACATTAGCTATAGTGACTGGTTTTCCTGCCAGAGCGCCCGTCAAGATTATAAAATGACCCTGCGGGTCACTAATAGTTTTGTCTATCCTTAGAGGTAGGTCTTTTTTACACAAGATAGCCACTCCAGCACGTCTTTTTGGGCCTGAGGCCAAATGAGCAGAGGAGTAAAGCTTGTTAGTCAGTCTTATTGAATCACTGGGTATCAAGTGGGTCTCTTGCAGGAACACCAGGTCACAATTGAGTTTTCTAAGGTCTCTTAGTAAGGATGACCTTTTCTGAGGGATATTTAGGCCCTTGGTATTTAACGTATATAAGTTAACCATTTTCCATGTTGTAGGTATGGATATATATAAGGACAGACAGTATTTGAAGTGGCCAATAGATAAAGAGAAAGATAGTAGGTAGAGAGACAGCGGGAAACCAGTAGGGGTAAGTTATACGAGGTAACATTTGAAAAAACATAGCATAAAAATAGCCACAATAACTTAGGTGGCAACAGTGTGGGGCAACTTTAAAAAGTTGCAAAAATAAGGACTGCCAAAAAGAGAAAAAACATGATCCCTGAAAAAACCTAAGGGGCCATGCGGCAGTCCTCCGGAGGTACATGTGGGTGAGCCAAGAGGGTCGCCCAGATCTCCTCAGCCAGACATATAGAACTATATATATAATAAGGGTCAACAAATAGGTTCAAACTGGTACTAATTTGGGAACATAGGCTGAACATATATATAGAGGTGAACATATATATAGTATGGTATCAGCAGCAAGAAAGAGCATATTATCACTATTATTTTCCTTTTAGGGTAGAAAATATAAAATAAAAAGTATATTTGCGTGGAGCTCAGGTCTGGAGTTGTAGTTGTGCCGCGTCCTGGTGAGAGCAGTTAGATCAGGCATATCAGGTAGGCAAAGCTTCCATATCCTCGGATGGATCTGGGAAAGTAAGGCTGCGTAGGTGTCCTCCGGATCTGTCTGCCATGTGGCGAATCTTTCTTGGAGGGGAACCTGGTGAGGAAGGCAAGCTCCGATGGGTGTTGAGTGTGGAAGGAAGACGGAGGCCTAATTGTTTGAGGAACATTGGTGCGTCGTCTAGATCTGAAACTGTAAAACGTGCGCCATTTCTGTTGACGGATAGCGCGAAAAGGGAAGCCCCATTGATATTGTATCTTAGCATCTCTCAGGAGTTGAGTGATGGGCCTGAAAGCTCTTCTTTTAGCCAAAGTGATAAGAGAGAGATCGTTGTATATAGAAAGTTCATCCCCCTCAGCTAGTTTAGTTTTCGATGACAGGCTTACTGCACCTGCGCAGGCCTGACCACGCGTCTCCTTCTACATGTTCCTGTCTGCAATAGCACCCCGTGCAGGATGCTATTGCGGACAGGAACGCATAGAAGGCTACACGTGGCCAGGCCTGTCGGCAAAACGAAAGTAGCTGGCATCGGGGGACAGGAAGATCCATGAGTGACTGGGAGGGCACGGGACGGCTGCAGGGGGCTGGTAGAAGCCCCAGGTGAGTAAAATTGTTTTTGTTTCTTAGGCTTAAAGAAAACCTGAACTGAAAATTAAATGTGAAAATAAGCATACACAAGTATACTTACCTTCCATGTAGTTTACTCCTCAGTGTCTTTCTCCTGTCCCACGTCCTGTTCATTCACTGTGATCAAGGGAATTTTCCGTCCTCCATTTTGAAAATGGCCATTACCCATAACAGCTTTCTGGTCAGCACACAGTTAAACTGTAACATCGCCCACTTGAGCCATAGGGAAACATGGACACATCAGTTCTCCTCTCAGCTGTAACTGACAGCAACTGATATATAACTGACAGCAACTGATATATTTCAGTTCTGACAAAATGTTGTCAGAACTGGAAGGGATCGTTGTCAGAAGAAAATGGTGAGCTTCTGAGAGGAACTGATGGCAAGGTAACTATGTAATGTTCATTTGAAGTTACCTCGTGTTTATTTTAAATATTTTTACTCAGTACAGGTTCTCTTTAAAGAAAACCTGAACTGAACATTAAAAGTCAAAATAAACATACACAAGTCATACTTACCTCCTGTGTAGTCTACTCCTCAATCTATTTTTCCTCTCCTGCATCCTGTTTGTCCACTGTGATCAATGGAAATCTCCGTCCTCCATTTTAAAAATTGCCATTACACCATAACAGCTTCCTGGTCAGCACACAGTTAAACTGTAACATTGCCCACTTGAGCTATAGGGAAACATGGACACATCAGTTCTCCTCTCAGCTGTAACTGACAGCAACTGATATATAACTGACAGCAACTGATATATTTCAGTTCTGACAAAATGTTGTCAGAACTGGAAGGGATCATTGTCAGAAGAAAATGGTGAGCTTCTGAGAGGAACTGATGGCAAGGTAACTATGTAATGTTCATTTGAAGTTACCTCATGTTTTATTTTAAATAATTTTACTCAGTACAGGTTCTCTTTAAGTATCCCTTTAGCATACCCTGAAAATGTGTTGATTCTAGCACGTATGCAGGCTTTGCTATTAACATCTAAAATTGGCAACTAATGACTGCAATGTGAAATGTGAACTCAAATTTGAGACACCTGAAATCTAGTTTTGCGGGCGTTTTTATGCATTTGTGGTTCGCATATAAGCGTTTCCATGTGTTTTTCAATTGCGTTTTATGCAAATTACTAGGAAGACAACAGGAAGCGGAAATGCATCACAAAACATTAAAAAACGCATATAAAAACACATACCATTGCATTAGCATTGACTTTCATTATGTGCGTTTTTAAAAATGCATGTTTCAAAACGCATAAAAAACGCATGTGCGGTTTTTTTATATGCGTTTTTTTTTTATGAGGCCCATTGACTTGTATTAGTGGCAAAAAAGCAGCATTTTCCACAACGCTAGCGTTTCTGCTATGTGTGTTCCTAGCCTCAAACAAATATATGACCAACCCAAATATCAGCAATAAGCGAAAAGGCAGGATGTCAGTTTAGTTAGTCTGTAGGTCACCCTTCATCTGAAGTAGTGGTTCTCAACCTGGGGTCTGCGGACCCCTGGAGGTACATCAGTACCTGTCACCTGTCAAGGGGTCCCCCAGGGGCCGCGGACAAAAAGGCGGATAACTACTGCACAGTTTAGAATTGATTATCAGCGGTTAAATCTCCCAGTAGCTCCGCTATGCTCCATACACAGGCGCTCATGGGGAGAAGTGTAGTAGCCTAGCTAGCTCTCTGATTGGCCCAAATGCTGCCTGTCACAGCAGTGCGTTCGCCAGCCTGCACTGCCATCGCGGCCAATCAGAGCCACTGCTGTGACAGGCAGCATTTGGGCCAATCAAAGAGCTAGCTAAGCTTCTACACATCTCCCCATGAGCGCCTGTGTATGGAGCATAGCGGAGCTACGGGGAGATTTAACCGCTGATAATCAATTCTAAACTCTGCTGCAGACACTGTACGTATATATTGTATTATGTAGACATATACAATACATGGAAAATATAGTTTTTAGGGGTGGGGTGGGGTGGGGGGGCGGGGATGGTTGAGCAGAGGAGCAGGCCACATGAAGGGGAGGGGAAGGCAAAGGAGGTGGCAGAGGACCTTTCGTCCAGCGCTATTTGCAGACTGTTGCTGCATGTGGCTGGACGTATGAGAGGGAGCTCTCACTGTGTTAAAAATGCTGATCTCAAAAGCTTTTATAAAATTATTAGGAGAAGGAGGGGTGTTAGTAGTGAAGTGGATAGGTAGGCTGGTGGTGGTGGGGAAAAAAACTGTTCTTTTTTTTTCTTCCAATCTTTATCCTTGCTGAGGCCCATAGATTTTCATTGTGTGTGCTGTTATACTGCGTAACTGGTGCAAGGCAATTGTACTGTCACTCCACCCACATCATGTCATGGCCACCCCCGCACGCCGCCTTATTCGGTAGGGGGTACATTTATTTAGGGATGACCCGCAAAGGGGTACATGTGCTGAAAAGGTTGAGAACCACTGATCTGAAGAGTAGTAGGAGTAGGACTGTATTGAAACTGTAGTCACTGTAAACTGTATGACATCTGTCAATAGTGACATCTTGAGGCACAAATTGAAAACTACAACTGGCAGAACAATAGGGGAATTGAGACTAGTAAACGTTGAGGTATTGCTGGTAATACAAAGTGTAAAGCATAGTGTAAATAGGTATATTGTTCCATGTAAACATTATTATTTTCCTCTTGATGCTGTAAATGATTAAACAAGGTTGCATGCCAATGCAGACAGTAAGCAGTCTGCACAGAGACTAGGAAATGGCACAACCCCACAAGTGAAAACAAACACGCTAACCAATCTCCTCATAAGTTCACTGTGATACAAACACACTTCATGTGAGAAAACGCGGAAAAGCCGCCGCGGGTGCTCAGAGCAAGGCGGCTATTTCCGCGTCCAACGCGGCAGGTTGTGCGCGTGGGCCTGCATCTGCTAGCATGACTGAACGCGGAGAAACCGCCGCATGTCCTGAGAACAAGGCGGCGGATTCCGCGTCCGACGCGGCGGTTTGCATGCATAGGCCCACATCTGTCGGTATGGCTGAACGTGGAGAAACCTCTGCATGCTCTGATAGCGGTGCGGCTGGTTCCGCGTCCAGCACAGCGGATGGGTTACAACACATGTCTGGTGTGGCTGGGACTGATAGTCCACACAGGTTCAGAAAGACGCGCGCGCGTGCTGAGAGGCAGAGCTTTTATGACAGTGTGTGCAAAAAGCAAACCCTCCCATCTGGCACCTGTGGGAACATTGCAGCCTTTGCCCACCCCGAGTGAACCATGGACCCACTTGTCCATGGATTTTGTGGGTGAGCTCTCGAGGTCTGAAGGCATGTCGGTCATTTGGGTGGTAGTCGACAGATTCAGTAAAAAGACCCATTTCGTGCCCCTGAAAGGACTCCCCTCGGCCCAGGAGTTGGCCGATCTTTTCATCATGCACATTTTCCGGCTACATGGCATTCCGGAAAATATAGTGTCAGATCGGGGAGTCCAATTTGTTTCTAAATTTTGGAGGGCATTTTGTCATCAATTGGGCATGGAACTGTCGTTTTCGTCGGGCTACCACCCACAGACCAATGGTCAGACCGAAAGAATTAATCAGTCACTAGAACAGTTTCTGAGGTGTTATGTTGCGGATGCGCAAAATGATTGGGCCAAGTTCTTGCCGTTCGCAGAATTTGCACACAATAATTTGAGAAGCTCTTACTCTGGATTCTCTCCATTTCAGGTGGTAACTGGTAAGTTGCCTAATTTCTCCCCACTGCCAGTAGCTTCCACTCCGTTTCCAGCTTTGGAGGCTTGGCAAAAGTCATTTAAGAACATTTGGGGGCTCGTGAGAAAGAATCTAGAGAAGGCCTTTCAGAGTCAGAAAGGTCAAGCTGACAAGAAACGTTCCATAGAGTGGAAGTTCCGGCCAGGAGACTTGGTCTTGGTGTCCACTCGTCATTTGATTTTAAAACAGCCTTCACCCAAGTTAGGACCCAGATTTGTGGGTCCTTTCCCAGTAACCAGGAAAATCAACAATGTTACTTATGCCATTGATCTTCCTGCCAGCATGCGTGGTGTAAGATCGTTCCATGTATCCCTGCTTAAGCCAGCAGTGCATGTAGATTCCACTCCTCCTCCCCCTGTGATGGTGAATGACCAACCTGAGTATGAAGTGGAAAAGATTTTAGATTCACGTATTGTACAGAACTCAGTGCAGTATTTAGTTCACTGGAAGGGTTATGGCATTGAGGAAAGAACATGGGTACCTGATTGTCGCATGCATGCGGATAAATTAAAGAAGGAGTTCCACGCCCTACATCCTGAGAAGCCGGGTAGGAGCTGTCCGAAGTCCACTCCTCGGGGAGGGGTAGTGTGAGAAAACGCGGAAAAGCCGCCGCGGGCGCTCAGAGCAAGGCAGCTGATTCCGCATCCAACGCGGCAGGTTGCGCGCGTGGGCCTGCATCTGCTAGCATGACTGAACGCGGAGAAACCGCCGCATGTCCTGAGAACAAGGCGGCGGATTCCGTGTCCGACGCGGCGGTTTGCACGCATAGGCCCACATCTGTCGGTATGGCTGAATGCGGAGAAACTGCCGCATGCTCTGATAGCGGTGCGGCTGGTTCCGCGTCCAGCACAGCGGATGGGTTACAACACATATCTGGTGTGGCTGGGACTGATAGTCCACACAGGTTTAGAAGGATGCGCGCGCGCGCTGAGAGGCAGAGCTTTTATGACAGCCAGAAGGGTCAGCTGACAATTCTATCAGTTCTCATTGGTCCAGCACTTAGGGGAGGCGCTGGAGAGCGCTATAGTATATATACTGGGTGCTGGTCATTTCTCTGGTGTCTGTCGTTGCGATCACTACGTGGAAGCACTCAGACCTTTTTGTCAGAATCTGTGTTATTCTCTAGACCAGTTCCAGGGTGTTGATGATCACGGACCTCACACCCCAGACTAGGAATACTGTATTTCATCTGTGTTATGCTCTAGACCAGTTCCAGGGTGTTGATGATCATGGACCTCACACCTCAGACTAGGAATACTGTATATTATCTGTGTTATCCTTCAGACTAGTTCCAGGGTGTTGATGACTACGGAACTCACACTCAAGACTAGAAATTAGCGTTACCATCTTGTCATATTTCAGACTAGTTCCGGGGTGTTGATGATCAAGGAGCTCACACCTAAGACTAGGCATTGTTTGATTATTTGTTATGACCTTCTGCTTTCCTGACCACTCTTCTGATCTCTGATTTGGTACTTCACTATATCTGATTCTCCGTTGCCAAACCTTGCTTGCCTTAGGATTCCGAATCAGTCTCTTGTCTCTGTATCTGATCTGTCTGTCTGTTGCCGACCTGGCTTGTCCGACCTCGAGAACTATCTCCTCTGTTTAGAGATAGTTCACAGATCTGTCAGTGACACTTCACCATTGGTGTCACTCACACTCTGGTCCTTCCCACTCTCAGCCTGACTCCTCCCCTTGGGGAACCTCAGGCCATTGGAGGGAGCCTTTTCTTTGGGCAGTATCTCTTACTGCCTTGCACTCTCTATACGGGTGCTCTCCTCAAAGTATTACTGTTGCACCAAACACTCATATTACTCAGGTGTCCAGAAGTTAGTGATATATCTGATTATCGGTGATACTGCAGATTATCAATAATCGGGTATATATCTGTATTCTCGGTGATACTGCAGATCCCCGATAATCAGATCCTCTCTGTGTTACACCGATCGTTACACTTCACTTCACTCTTCTGTGCAGAAGACCCCAACTAATGCGACTGAAGGTGTCAATACATGGTACAATTTTTTTCATTTTTTTTTTCAATTAGATACTTTCGTTCAATTATTCCATTAGATCGAATATAAAGATTTTTCCAACATGTCCGATCAGATTTTTATAAAAAAACAAAACAAAACAGCATAATTGTTCATTTTTCTTGATCGAAAAAAAAGATTCTTTTTGACTTTCATTCGATTCGCTCGTTTTGGTCGAATAAACGGGAAAATTGAACGTTTTTATTGTACCATGTATAGGCACTATTAGCCTGTTACCGGGGCTGATTGCGGCTGAACGTAGGCATGCGGAAGGACGGTGAGGGACTCAGTGGTGCTGATGGGGCTGGTGGAAGCCCTGGGTAAGTATGAAATTTTTCTTTTAAGGCGTCTCTGGTTTCTTTTAAAGTGTACCTGAAGTGACATATAGTACAGTGAGATAAATAAGTGTATATACAGTACCAATCCTGCTAACAACTTGCCTGTGTTATTCTTTTTTTTTTTTTATATCTAATGATTAATAAACCAAGGTTGTAAAGTTCAGGTTTTCTATAGTCAGAGTGCAGCGGCAGTTCTTCTTGTTAGCAAGGCTAGGTTATAAAACTTTTGTGTTGCTTTGCAGAGGTTTGTGATAGTAGGATAGTGATTAAAGGCTTATTACCATACTTAATAAATCACAATTTATCTCTCACCGTACTTATTAACTCACAATTTATCTCTTACCATATTTATTAACTCACAATTTATCTCTCACCGTACTTATTAACTCACAATTTATCTCTTACCGTAGTTATTAACTCACAATTTTTCTCTCCTTAAATGACTTAACTCATGATTTATCTCTCCTTGGGGTTGATTGATTCACTAAGTTGCGTTAAAGCTACTGCACATCGTCAGCGGAAAGCCTCCGCACTGCTCCACACACCTCTCTATAACTTTCTATTAATCCCATTTATTCAGCTTGGGTATCCTTTGAGGCAGCTGGGACTACAGTCACCAAGAACACCACTGGTTACGCCATAATGGATTGAATTCTTGCAGCATATACAAGGTCTTCCTAGTGAAAAAGGCACATATAAAGGCCCATTTTAAGTTTGCCAGTGAACATCTAAATTATTCAGAGAAGGCTTGGATGCAAATTTGTTAAAGGAAACCAGAGCTGATAGAAGTTAAAAGTGTTATACATACCTGGGGCTTCCTCCAGCCCCATAAGCACAGATCACTCCCACGGCGCAGTCCTCAGTCTTCTCCCTCTTCGGTACCGGCTCCGGTAACTTCAGCCAGTCGCTGCCAGTCTGTGCAAAAGAAGTGCGCCCTCTATGTTTCTCTCCTGCAGCTGTTGGAGAGATACGTAGAGGGCGCACTTCTTGTGCAGATTGGCGGCAACTGGCTGAAGTTACGGGACCTGGTACCGAAGAGGGATAAGACTGAGGACGGTGCCATGGGAGCGATCCATGCGCATGGGGCTGGAGGAAGCCCCAGGTATGTTCTGTATAACACTTTTAATTTCTATCAGCTCTGGTACACCCAAGGTGAAAGTGATATGAAGGCTGCAGTATACAGGGTGGGCCATTTATATGGATACACCTTAATTAAATGGGAATGGTTGGTGATATTAACTTCCTGTTTTTGGCACATTAGAACACATGAAATCTGTCACTAATGAAGAAACATGAGTGGCTGTCCTAGCGTCATTCAGCAAGAGCCCACAGCGTAGCACTCGCTGCATGTCACTGGAGAGTGACATTAGTCGAACATCCCTACAGCGGATATTAGCTACTTACAAATGCCACCCTTACAAACTCAAGCTACTGCAGCATCTCAACGAGGGTGACCAAGATTGGCACACTGAATTTGCAGAATTGGCAAAACAAAAATTGGAACAGGACCCTCAGTGTACGCAGAAGATTTTGTTCAGTGATAAGGAAAACTTTTATGTGACTTGTAAAGTTAACAAACAAAACCACCGCTATTGGTCTGACACTAACCCATATTGGATAGATCCCTCAGAGACTGTTGGACAAAAAAAATTGATGGTATGGTATGGCATATGGGGTACAAAGATAGTGGGGCCATTCTTCATCAATGGAAACCTCAAGGCCACTGGATATGCGAAATTGCTACATGATGATGTGTTTCCCTCTTTATGCACTGAAGCTGGCACATTCCCTGAGTTTTTCCAACAAGATGGTGCACCACAACATTATGGGTGTCAGGTCCGAGTATTCCTAGATGAACAGTTTCCTAGGAAAGTGGACTGGTCGTCGTGGGCCAGTTGAATGGCCCCCAAGGTCTCCCGATCTGACCCCCTTAGACTTTTATCTTTGGGGTCATCTGAAGGCAATTGTCTATGCTGTGAAGATACGAGATGTGCAGCACCTGAAACTACGGATACTGGAAGCCTGCGCTAGCATTTCTCCTGCGGTGTTGCTATCAGTGTGTGAAGAGTGGAAGAAGAGGGTTGCATTGACAATCCAACACAATGGGTGTCAGGAATATAGCAGCTAGTTATGAGGCTGATGATGTTAGGAATACAGGAACATATTTCTTTCATTTTCCCATTTTTATATCTGCTATGTTATGTCAAAGGTGTAGATATGCCAGGCTAGATTCATGGACTGTTCATGTGATTGTGTGTGTGGGTCAATAGACCTACATTTGCATCTAAAGAAGACTTCAGTGAATAGAGCTGGGGTAATCAGACAATGGCAGAAGTGAAGTGTTGAAGTCATTGACACTTGAAACATTTACACTTCTGTTGAGGAAGGCTGTTAAAGCATTGTGAAGAACTCTAGACTAGTCAGGAAGAGTCTCTTCACCAAAAGTTGACGTGTGTTAAACACTATTTCATTGTGAGGAAATTGAATTATTGGTGGAGGTGCAAACTATACCCTGTAAATTACATCTATTGGAAGGGGTTGGAAATCTCTGCAGACTTTAAAAACGGAGACAGGAAAAAGCCTTGATCAAGTTTTCACCTGGAGTTGAAAAGCCTCACTTCACAATCTTTTGATGTATAGACTGTTACCTGGAAATAGAATTATGTCTGAGATTTAATTAAAAACTAGTTCCTCCCCTCCCCAAGGAAGTTGCAGCCTCCAGGCGTATCTCACAGTATAAAGCAGCAGCTAGGATAGCCACAACTTGTAGTTCTTGGAGATAGCACACACGGCTAGAACTAACCTGGTTCCTGACCAGAAAGTGCGTACTCCCGCAACAACGCCAGATCGATAAGCTGGTACGTCTATTTCCCCGTTTATTTTGGTAAGCAAACCGCTTTGTGTGTATTTTTGTAACTTTTATCTTTGTAACTTTTTACTTTGTTTTTGTAATCTTTTGTATATATTCTGTTCTGCATTGTTCCACTTTTTTCCCTGAAATATTTAATTATTATTTAATAAGCTTGACTTCTGCTGTACTAAACTAACACTCATAGCCTAGAAGAGATTGAAGTGTGTATAAGTCCGTGCCTGATTGTATGATTGAGCGACACAACCGTATAAGATTGTAATTGCATTGTGTGTGGGGCGTTTGTCATACGTTGGCCTAAAGCGCGCAGCTAACCCAACGTACGAGAACGCCAGTGCGAGTAGCTCAACAGCTGAGTGGCTAACAGTATCGTTCGGAACGACTGTTAGTGGTTTTGCTTCACTACAGTGTAAGATTGCAACTGTGTGTGTGTGTGGGTGCGTGGAGTTCCCGTATTCGGCCTAAGCGCAAAGCTGACCCGAATACGAAAACGCGGATTGCGCGCTGAGCACTCGACAGCAAAGTGGAAGTGTCTAGCGAACCGCTAGTGGTGGCAGTGAGAAGTGTTCTGAGGGATCCCAGCCTTGTTTTAGCTCAAATAAGGCTGCTCCCTGCTTGATCTGGTCAAACCCGCAGTCGGGAACCGTATACGCAGGCGTGCCGCAGGCCGGTTCCTGACAATGGGCAGCACATTGAACACATTTTATAAGTGGTCAGAGACTTGTAAATAACTCATGCAAGAATACAGTTACGTTAAAACCAAGCACTCCATTGTTTTTCTTGTGAAATTCCCAATAAGTTTGATGTGTCACATGATCCTCTTCCTATTGAAAAAACAAAAGTTGGATTCAAAATGGTTGACTTCAAAATGGCCACTATGGTCACCACCCATCTTGAAAAGTTTCCCATCTCACATATTCTAATGTGCCAAAAACAGGAAGGAAACCAACCATTCCCATTTAATTAAGGTGTATCCATATAAATGGCCCACCCTGTATACTGCAGCCTTCATATCACTTTCACCTTGGGTGTACCAGTGCTGATAGAAATTAAAAGTGTTATACAGAACATACCTGGGGCTTCCTCCAGCCCCATGCGCATGGATCGCTCCCATGGCACCGTCCTCAGTCTTATCCCTCTTCGGTACCAGGTCCCGTAACTTCAGCCAGTTGCCGCCAATCTGCACAAGAAGTGCGCCCTTTACGTATCTCTCCAACAGCTGCAGGAGAGAAACATAGAGGGCGCACTTCTTTTGCACAGACTGGCAGCGACTGGCTGAAGTTACCGGAGCCGGTACCGAAGAGGGAGAAGACTGAGGACAGCGCCGTGGGAGTGATCTGTGCTTATGGGGCTGGAGGAAGCCCTAGGTATGTATAACACTTTTAACTTCTATCAGCTCTGGTTTCCTTTAACGAATTTGCATCCAAGCCTTCTCTGAATAATTTAGATGTTCACTGGCAAACTTAAAATGGGACTTATATGGGTCTTTACCAGGAAAACCTTGTATATGCTGCAAGAATTCAATCCATTATGGCGTAGTGTTTTACCAGTGGTGTTCTTGGTGACTGTAGTTCCAGCTGCCTCAAAGGATACCCAAGCTGAATAAATGGGATTAATAGAAGGTTATAGAGAGGTGTGTGGAGCAGTGCGGAGGCTTTCCGCTGACGATGTGCAGTAGCTTTAACGCAACTTAGCGAATCAATCAACCCCAAGGATCAATCAATCAACCCCAATCCATATAAATGGCGCACCCTGTATATTTCCTTATAAGCAATAACAGTCCTGCTGATCTTTTTAACCGCAGTCGTGTCTTAATTACACCAGAAACAAGCATGCAGCTAATATTGTCAGAAAAACCTCATCTGCATGCTTTGTTCAGGGTCTATGGCTGAAAGTGTTTTTTTGCGACAGAGGATTAACAGGACTGCCAGACAACTGGTATTGCTTAAAAAGAAATAAATATGGCAGCCTTCATATCACTCTCACATTGGGTTCACTTTAACCTCCTTAGTGGTATTCCCAACACTGTGTCGGGCATACCGCTCGCTGGCTCCAGCAGTCCCCCAGTATAAATTTAACAGATTGCTAGCCTGTAAAAGTTTTAGCTAGCACTAGGCTAGCTAGTACAGGTGGCTGGCACCCCCCAATCGCTGCTGATCCCCCCCGCTAATACA
Organism: Hyperolius riggenbachi; assembly: GCF_040937935.1. Taxonomy (NCBI): domain Eukaryota; kingdom Metazoa; phylum Chordata; class Amphibia; order Anura; family Hyperoliidae; genus Hyperolius; species Hyperolius riggenbachi. The sequence continues at coordinate 244,734,250 of NC_090649.1, forward strand.
TTACCCAGCCTGGATCCAGCGATCGCGCAGCCTCCCCGCACAGCTCCGGTCTTTCTATGGGGAAGATCGGGTTTGCCCGTGACGTCATGTGCGATCCTCCCCATAGTGAAGACCAGAGCTGTGCGGGGAGGCTGCGCCGATCGCTGGATTAGTGGGGAGATCGGGGGGGGGGGGATCCCCCTGTACTAGCTAGCCTAGTGCTAGATAAAGCTTTTACAGGCATGGAATCGGTTCAATTTATATGGGGGGACTCTAGGCTGCAAAACCTCCTGAGCGGCGTAACGGTTAATGATCTTAAAGAGAATCTATAAGGAAAAAAGTTCCCCTATGGGGTACTTGCCTGACTACCAGGGTGCTTGTTAGTGCTTGACACAGGCGGCAGACTGTCGGCTTCCCTGTGGACTTGCATCTGAACCAAAATGAGACGGTACTGCCAGGTAACGCCTCCACGTGTCAAATGTTACAAAGTGTTACTGAACGCTGCCATTCGGCTTCATGTAATTGCAGTCCAACGTTGCTTGTGCCCAGCAGCTGAACTGCTCGACAAACGAGCAGATTAGCCATCAGTGGAAAAGAAGCCGAAGGCCTCGTTCAGTCATGCGCTGCTATGCAGTGTAATGGCTGCTCTGTAACACTGCTTACTGCACTGCAATGCTACACCTCTGTGACGTTCACAGAGAGGCAGTGATGTTGCAGTATAACGGCTTGTGGTATGGCAATGTACAGTGAAGCATACTTTTCATTGACTGTATGTTTCACTGTATGCGACACAACACGGCTGTAGTGTACGGTACTACTTTTATACAACACAACATCCCACTGTGAAAGTCATGTTTAGCATGAAGATCAAATACTTATTGATTTGCAAATCTATAACTTTTACATAATGCATTTTTTCTGTATTTTTCGGGGGGTATTCTTTCTGTATTAAAAAGAAACCACCATAAAAAGTACAAACTTTTAATTGTACGCGAGCAAACTTACAAGTTGAACAGGAGATTCAACATTAATTCCCTCCACTATACAAAACTTAAATCAATCTATGAGTATACTAGGAAAACTGACGCTAGGCAATGCGTCGTCCACAGCCGTGTCGTGGCGCCTGTCATGACAGCAGCCCTAAGCCCACCCATGGCTGCGTGATGGCAGGCACTCCTTACGCAAGGACGCATGAGGATGCAGGGACAGGGAGATTATTATATTGAATTAAAAAATGAGAAATCATAAGTAAGCAAAACTATTTGACTTAGTTGGAAGCACAAGAGAATTGAAAAATATTTTTTACACAATTTATTATTGAATACTCCTAGCAAACATGTAAATTTCAAATGGTGCAGTTACTCTCTGCAAACTACATCCTTCATAAAGGTGTCCATGAAAATGAATAATATAATAATGATGGGTATTAGAAACACTGTACCACACTGCCCTCTGTATCATTACGGACCATGCACATCATTACAGTCCCCTATCCCAGACTTCTACAGCTCAAATACTATAACCAGTGACATCACCTGTAAGCAGCAAGAACCCACCCACAGAAGCCACTAGGTGATTGGTTGAGAAATCCTCGCCTATTCGTTTCCATCCCCTGAATGTGACCAATACGATCAGCTGTGTAGTGTTTCTGCCCCCTGCGCGTTGTACAGTGGTGAATACAAACATGGCGGCGCTGAGAGCAGTGACAACTGGGAGCCGTGTGATGGCTCGGTGTGTGCTCAGCTGGCCTCGGAACAGCCTGCAGCCCTTCAGGAGATCGGTAGCGCACTTCACCTTCCTCCCGGACCCAGAGCCCACTGAGTATGGTGAGCAGCAGAGATTGCGGTGCCTGCTGTGTGTGACATTGGCTGTGAGGCTGCAGCTGTGTGACATTGTATCGTGTTCTAGCTGCACGTCCGGTGTGCCAATGAATTCTGCTACACCTGCAATTGTATGTGTGGCATATGATCCAAATGTGAAGTTCAGTGATGATGTGCACAATCAGTAACAACACCGGCTACAATGTTTAGAACTGAATGAAAGAGGGTTGCTGCACTTTGCATATTGATTTTAAATCAAAACAGAGAATACCTGCCAGAAACCTTTTTGTTGTGGTGGTGACATTAATTGCCTCTTTTGCAGAATTTATGTCCCCACCTTTTCTCACTCTCACAGTGACCTTCTGACACAGGGTTGCCACCTTTTGGGTAAAAAAATACCGGCTTGGGGGTGTGACCTGTGGGGTGTGGCCTAAAAGTGGGTGTGGTCTGTTACGCCCTTTTTTTCTCCAAGATTGCACAAGATGACTGCCAAAATTGAACAAGAACAGTAAGAAGAGGGCATGATTACAACAGATTATGGTTGATAATAGGCATAACATTAAAATATAGAGACCTATCCATGGTATCCCTTAGATGGGACTCCCAGCCGGTGAAGAGAAATTAAAAGGTCCTATCTATTGTACAGCCAGCCATTATTGTTGCGTACAGTGGAGCCAGCCAGCACAGAGACCGGGCACATGTGCAGCTCACAAAGGCAGCAAGAACTGTCAGCTGCCGACTCCTCCTCCTACCCCAGCCTGTGCGAGTGAATAACACAGCCAGGGGGCACGGCAACACTCGCTGGTGATTGGCTGGAATTGTTGCCAATCTTAGAAGAGGGGTGAAAGGCAGGGGCGTTGCTAGGATCCCAGGAGATCCGGGCACCAGGCAGGGAGAACCAGCGGAAAAAATGGGTGTGGTAATTCAGAGAGTGGGCGTGGCCAAATGTACATGAACTTAGCAGCGTGTAACCTAAAGATGAGGCTGGTTACACACTGAAAGCGTGCAGGAGAACGGCTCCTGCACGCGTTGCAGTGTGTCGTCGGGAAACTCCGGTGCGACGCTGAGTAGCGGCGGTAGTAGTTAATTAACCCGAAGGGGAAACGGCGAATCCCGACGATAAAATGCGCCGGGACGCGTCGTACCGCAACGTATCGAAACGCAGCGTCGGGTGTGAAAGGTAAAAGGAAAGTCTATGGACTTTCCTTTTACCTTGGTTAACGCAAAGTATAGACTTTGCGTTAAAACGCGGAAAAAGGGCTCTGGTGTGAAAGACTCCTGAAGGGCCTGCCCAGCAAAATGTTGGATGGAGCCCCTATCCTTTAATTAGATAGTTTACTATCAGTATAGGCGTAGAGTAAAGATGCATACACATTCAATTTTGATTGGTCAATCACTGACCAATTTTACCACCCCCATGTAGTATGAGAGCCAACAGACTTTATATACAGTACTATGAACAGAGCTGAGCTCTCATAATACCTAGAAGTAGTAAAATTGGCTAATCAAAATTGTATGTGTGAATCAGGCTTTACAGCTAATGCTGTACATACAATACTGCTGGTTTACAATCAGTACATGCACAGAGTAACAGATTATACTGTACATACTGGAGGTAGCAGAGATCAGCACACACTGCAGCTAGTTTACTATCAGTACAGGCACAGAGTAACAGCTTATACTGTACATATTGGAGGTAGCAGAGATCAGCACACACTGCAGTCTGTTTACTATCAGTACAGGCACAGAGTAACAGCTTATACTGTACACACTGGAGGTAGCAGAGATCAGCACACACTGCAGCTAGTTTACAATCAGTACAGGCACAGAGTAACAGCTTATACTGTACATACTGGAGGTAGCAGAGATCAGCACACACTGCAGCTAGTTTCTATCAATATAGGCACAGAGTAACAGCTTATACTGTACATACTGGAGGCAGCAGAGATCAGCACACACTGAAGCTAGTTTACTCTCAGTACAGACACAGAGTAATAGCTTATACTGTACATACTGGAAGTAGCAGAGGTTAGAACACACTGCAGCTAGTTTACTATAAGTACATGCACAGAGTAACAGCTTATACTGTACATACTGGGAGTAGCAGAGATCAGCACACACTGCAGCTAGTTTACTATCAGTACATGCACAGAGAAACCGCTTACACTGTACATACTGGAGGGAGCAAAGATCAGGCAACACTTCAGTGAGTTTACTATCAGTACAGGCACAGAGTATAAGCTTTCGCAGGGGCTATATCACTTCTTTGGATGGGGCAAATCAAATTCAGAAAGGTAAACTTACCCGTCTTGATTACCTTAATTAATCAACTATTCTAGTGGCAGGTTGGTAGTGATTGAGCGATTCACATGAGAGGCTTGTGGTGATCAGTAGATTCTAGTTAAAGGTAGATATTAATGAATATATTTTAGTGGAAAGCAGGTAGTGATTAGTGATGGCCCGAACCGTTCGCCTGGCGAACCTTTCTGGGCCTCTTACTACTTCCGGGTCGCAATGACCCGGAGTAGTACGCCTGCGCTGCCCGGCAGAGCGCGTCCTAGATCGCGCTCCTGTTGCCGGGCACTCTCTGCGCATGAGCGTGACGTCACTCATGACGTCACGCACATGCGCAGAAAGTGCCCGGCAACGGGAGCGCGATCTAGGACGCGCTCTGCCGGGCAGTGCAGGCGTACTACTCCGGGTCATTGCGACCCGGAAGTAGTAAGAGGCCCAGAATAGCAGAGCAGTTTGCTACATCTCTGGTAGTGATAGGCAGGCAGCAGGAGACAAGTGACAGTAGTAATGCTGGATGCACACCATGCATGTCTGTCACCCACTACTTGTTAGCATCTTCTCATTCTCAATTTTTTGGCAGATTTACCTGCCAGATCGATTATTTCCAGCATGTCCGATCTGAGGATCGATTTTTTTTTTTGAGACATTTTCTGATAGATTTCCATAGAAACTAAAAGAAATCGATCAGAAAATTGCTCAAAAAAATTGATTGATGCTCAGATCGGGCATGCTGTAAATAATCGATCTGGCAGGTAAATCTGCCAAAAAATTGTATGGTGTGGATCCAGCATGAGAAGATGCTAACAAGTAGTGGGTGACAGACATGCAGTAGGTTCTAGGGTGCAGTGGGAGCTAAGTAACAAGATGCAGTGGGAAAAAAAAGTCTAGGACTTATGGTACACTATAATACAGATTAAATTGTGGTCTCCTCTGAGGACAGTCAGTGACATGACTATGTACTCTGTAATGTGCTGCAGAAGATGTCAGTGCTATATAAATACATAATAATAATAATATGGTAGGACATTACACTATGGTAGGATTAGATTGTGAGCTCCTCTGTGGACAGTCAGCGACATGACTATGTACTCTGTAACGTGCTGCAGAAGATGTCAGTGCTATATAAATACATAATAATAATATGGTAGGACATTAGACTATGGTAGGATTAGAGTGTGAGCTCCTCTGTGGACAGTCAGTGATGTGACTATGTTCTCTGTAATGTGCTGCAGAAGATGTCAGTGCTATATAAATACACAATAATAATAATAATATGGTAGGACATTAGACTATGACTATGGTAGGGTTAGATTGTGAGCTCCTCTGTGAACAATCAGCGACATGACTATGTACTCTATAAAGTGCTGCAGAAGATGTCAGGGCTATATAAATACATAATAATAATATGGTCGGACATTAGGCTATGACTATGGTAGGATTAGAGTGTGAGCTCCTCTGAGGACAGTCAGTGACATGACGTGTACTCTGTAAAGTGCTGCAGAAGAGGTCAGTGCTATATAAATACATATAATAATGTTAGGACATTAGACTAGGACTATGGAAGTATTAGATTGTGAGCTCCTCTGTGGACAGTCAGTGACATGACTATGTACTCTGTAATGTGCTGCAGGAGATGTCAGTGCTATATAAATACATAATAATAATATGGTAGGGCATTAGACTATGGCTATGGTAGGATTAGATTGTGAGCTCCTCTGAGGACAGTCAGTGACATGACTATGTACTCTGTAATGTGCTGCAGAAGATGCCAGTGCTGTATAAATACATAATAATAATAATAATAATATGGTCGGACATTAGGCTATGACTATGGTAGGATTAGAGTGTGAGCTCCTCTGAGGACAGTCAGTGACATGACTATGTACTCTGTAATGTGCTGCAGGAGATGTCAGTGCTATATAAATACATAATAATAATATGGTAGGGCATTAGACTATGGCTATGGTAGGATTAGATTGTGAGCTCCTCTGAGGACAGTCAGTGACATGACTATGTACTCTGTAATGTGCTGCAGGAGATGTCAGTGCTATATAAATACATAATAATAATAATATGGTAGGACATTAGACTATGACTAAGGTAGGATTAGAGTGTGAGCTCCTCTGGAGACAGTCAGTGACATGACTATATACTCTATAAAGTGCTGCCGACAATGTCACATGAATGGGCACACAGAGAGATGGACAGAGGACGGGCGACAGAGAGAGGCGCACACACAGAGGAAGGGACACAGAGAGATACACACGCAGAGGATGTGGCACAGACACACACAGGACACGGCACAAACAGAGAGACACAAAAACACTACCCCAATTTAAAACACGAACATACACCACTCAAAAACACACGCACGAACGCACACAGACACACAGATCTCTGTCTTCACCCTTTTCTGCCCACACCACACACCTACACACACACACACACACACACACACACACACACACACACTGTACACACAATACACACTGTACACACACACACACTGTACACACTGTACACACACACTGTACATACACACTGTACACACTCACACTGTACACACACACTCACACTGTACACACACACTGTACACACTGTACACACACACACACACACACACACACACACCCCTTTTCTGCCCACACCACACACAACATTCAGGAGGGGAGGAGGGGGAGAGACACAAAAAGTAAACAAGCCAGACAGCGTATACGACCTGCTCCCCCCCCCCCCCCCCCCTTCCCCGACATGCATTCTTCATCACGCTGCTGCTGGCTCTGGCTTTCTTCTCCCCTTCCTCAGTTTGCTGTTCTGCTCCATCGCTCCTCTTCAGTGCGATGAAGTGCCAGGTCCCGCAGCCCTCTCCTTGAATTCTTGGCGGCAGCTTCTGCTCCCCATCAGCCCCAGCAAGAACACGCTCAATTCAAAACTTGCTGGGAGGCGGAGCTTCAGCGTGGCCGAATCTTCACAGCCAGGTGACAGGGAGAAGGGGCAGAGCAGCCTGGTACAGCCACTGCGCAGTAAGGAGCCTCCCAAGACAGGAGTCAGTTTAGCCTTTTACCGGCAAATGACTTGCCGGTAAAAAAAAAAATCCGGTGCCGGCTTTGTAGCAAAATTAACGGCTGGGCCGGCCAGATACCGGCTGGGTGGCAACCCTACACCCAACACTAAACCCCCTCTCTTCTGCCTAAGAGCACCATGGAGGATGCCCTGCTATATATTTTAATAACACTAACAACCCCCTTCTCCTCTGGCTAGCAGTGCTGCTCATCAGGATTCCGGATATCCGGGTAACCCGGATAATCTGAACTTTTTCAGCTATCTGCCCGGATTTGGATTCTGGATACCTGGGCCCAAATCCGTATAGCAAACCGCGGATATTTGGTCACATACCCGGATATCCGCGGATACTGGTCGGATATCCAAATCCGGGTACTGTAACCATGAGGCTCCCTTTGCTGAATCTGTCATTTAGTTTGGCACGGTTATTGGCCTGAGGAAGCAGGCTCTGACCCGTGAAACGCGTTGTCTGTGCTACTAATAAAAACCTTTGTAAAATACAAAGATTTTTTCGTCACTGAGGTAAGCTACCTCAAATTTATTTCCCGTTTTTATACTGCTTTTATTACACCAGGGCGCCTCTTATACCCTTATTGTGCAATCATACCCCCTTACTTCACCCGTCTGAGGGGTGGATACAGACCACACGTGGCTTCGACCACGGCGGATATCTGTCCCCTTTCTTTTAACAAGGAGAGCGACCGCATCCGGGTCCCTAGGGACCACCTCGAGTGGATTCGGGTTTGTTGTCTCCACCTGCTTCCTGTGGTCGGTTGCCCCTCTGCAACCCACCTTTGTGAGTAGTGTCTTACTTTTATTACGTTCCATTGTTTCTGACATACTACACCATTGGGCTCCCACTTTTGTCTCCTGTATCTTTTCACTAGAGGGTGTTTTTGACACCCACATCCCACTACTGTAACCATGGAGATGACGTCCATGACGTCATTGAGCCAATCGGAGGGCTCCCAGCCTAAGCCCAAGCAACCAATCACAGAGAGGAACCTTGGCTAGTCCCTCCTGTATATAAGGAGGGGTGCCATGATGAGAATTTCGTCCTTGCTTTGTGACTGCCACTGAGAGACAACGCCAGTGTGTTTGGCTAAGCAAGTGCATTATCACAGTGATAAACCCAGTGTTTTTACACATAAACACCTTCACTACACTACTGTTATATTGTGTTGTAGGTAGCTAGTCTGTGTAATTTGTTAGTGTCAGTAAGTCAGACTTTGAGCTGCAGCAGCTGCCTGCTAGTTAGGTCCTGTGTCTGTGTGTGTGTGCTGTGCACACAGTCCAGGCTTCCTGCAGCCGGAGCAGTGCTTTTCAGCGCTGCTAGATTTAGGCGCAGCCGGCACCTCCATAGACTTTAATAGGAATCATTCCTATTGAAGCGCTCAGTGAGTAATGTCGGCTCCGTCAGAAGACGGAGCCGAGGTTGCTTAAAAACATAATAATTCGGCCTCCAGCAATCGCTGGAAGCCGAATTATTTCATTCCCCCACTATCCATGGCGGCCTGGAGGGGGAATAGTAATTAAATCGGCCCGGACTTGTGCAGAAGCAGGATCAGCTATATACCGCTGTATCCTGCGCCCAAGTCTACCGGCGCCGATTTCAAATGTACTCCCTGCAGCTGGCTGGCCTGCTATTAGCCTTAGCTAGCTAGTAGTTACAGTATAGGTAGGATTACTGTGTTATTGTGTAGTTACTGGCTGCAGTGCTATAGTTGTTAGAGAGTCAGAGTAGTACTGTGTTAGCTACTACAGATTATTGCTGTGCTGCTGACTGAGCAGTGTCAGTGTGTCTTGTTCTACTTTGCTGTCTGTCACTCCGTGCTGATTCACAGTCCAAGCCCGCTCTATTAATCAAATACAAGTACCCCACATCATCTGTGACATCACATATAACTTGTACTATGTCTGGCACTGGCAACCAGGGGAGGGTCAGCAAGGCCAAGAGGAGAGGGAGCTACATCGCGGCCTCCGTCAGCAGTTCTGCCGCATCAGTCTCCATTCCGCCGCTACCCACTGGCCATCCAGCGGTCAGGGGGAGTCACGCTGCAGAGAGACAGCAGCGTGTAGCGGCCATTTACAAGCAGGGTCAGCTGCGCAAATTGGAGGAGAAAGACGCTGCTCCTGTGAGGCAGCTGATGGTGGATGACGAGCAGGCCACCACCAGCCATACAAAACACATTCTGGACGCAATGGGCTTTGTGGAAGAGTCTGAGATGGTGACAGTAATTGTTGGGGGGGAAGGGAGTCCGTCGTCCATGATGTATCAGCAGAAGAGGAGTTTGGGGCGGGCTCATCATTCCAGCAGTTGTTCGAGGAGGGAGAGTTTGATGTTGATGATGACGAGGTGAAGGACCAGGACTACCATCCACCGGAGGGGGATCATGTCAGCTCTGACTCTGAGGAGGAGGATGATTCAGTGGGTCTGGCACGGAGGAGCAGCATTGCAGGGATTGGCAGGAGCAGCAGTTGGCATGGAATGCGTGACCCACAGCCTGCTGCTTCATCTGCTACTACTACCAACAGCCACACCACTCAACCCCAGGCCCCGCCCCCAACCACCACTGGGGGAAAAAAATCAGCAGCAGCATCCCATTCTGGGCAACGAAAGGGGCAGGGCAAATTGCAATCCCCAATATGGCAGTTTTTTCATCTGCCCTCACTTGAAAGCAAGTTTGTGACTTGTAATGTGTGCCATGTGAAGATGAGCAGAGGGTCTAACCCCTCCAACTATGGCACCTCCAGCTTCATAAATCATCTGGCCAATGAGCACAAACCTGAGCATGAGGAATTCAAGAGGCTGAAGGAAGCTGGCACTGGCCCTTGCAATGGTCAGAGCACCATAACCCTCTTTGCCACTCCTGCCGACACTGAGGCCTGTTCAGCCAGCCAGTCCTCCTCAGTGGTCTCCTCAGCTCCCTCCTCGGCAAGCCAAAAACGCCACCAGACCCTGCTGAGCGAGTCCTCCGTGGTCAGGGCCAAACCTCCCGGCAGCCGTCGCATATGCCAGCTGAATGGCTTGCTTACACGGGCCATGTCCTCCCAGCTCCTCCCATACTCGTTTGTGCAGGAGGGGAGCCAGATGCGTGCGCTCCTGCAGTGCGCAGCGCCGAATTGGCCAATCCCCAGCCGGCACTACTTCGCACGGACGGCCATCCTAGCACTGCACCGGTTTGTGAAGGCCAACGTGGAACGTGGGCTGGATCATGCAGGGACTCATGGTCAAGCCAGTTTGGGACAGGCCAGTACCTCTTTCACAGCGCACTGGGTCAGTTTGGGGGAAGGGGGTGAGGAGGGGACAGCAGCATCATCACCCCAGTGTGTGGTGCCACACGGCAGCAAGGTCAGGGGAAGTGCAGCAGGTTCCAGCTCTGATCCGGTTCCATCCTCCGGCAAACCCGCCGCCAAACACCCCCGCCTCAACAGCAGCGTGAAGGCCCGACACTGCCAAGTGCTGCTGCAGATGGTCACCCTGGGGAAGAACAAACTTACGGCAGACCATGTCCTGGCCAAACTCCAAGAGCAGGAGAGGAGTTGGCTTACCCCTAGAGGTCTGAAAGTCGGAGAGGTGGTGTCCGACAATGGGGAAAACCTGGTTGCCGCCATCCACCGGGGAAACCTCACCCACATCCCCTGTCTGGCCCGCGTCCTGAACCTGGTGGTGCAGAAATTCTTGCGCACCTACCAGGAAATGGAAACTCTTTTGGGAGCGGCACGGAAAACCGTGGGTAATTTTTGCTTCTCGGGTGGTGCCACAGCGTCTCTGGAAGCCGTGCAGCTGGAGCTGAACCTCTCACAGCACCGGCTCATCGTAGATGTTCCAACACGCTGGAATTCCACCCTGGCAATGTTGGAACGTCTGGTTGAACAGAAGCGGGCTGTCAACCTCTACCTGGCCAAAGCCGCCATGGAGGCCAACTTGTCTGGGATCGGCACCACTTGCCTCCCGGACATCATCCGCCCTGCTGAGTGGGGAAAAATGCAGCTGGTGTGCTTGGTGCTGGTACCCTTTCTGGAGGCCACCAACATGGTCAGTTGGGACCATGCGTCACTGTGTGAGTGGGTGACCATGGTGTGCATGCTTGACAAGGCCCTCGATGCTCTGCTGGAAGTGAAAGAGGCAGCATTGATCCAGCAGGAGCAGCAGCCACCTGCACAGTCCACCTCTGTGCGTCAGGAGGAGGAGGTTGAGGACTTGGAGGAGTTGGAGGTCCCTGACCTTAAAGAGGAGGGGGCACAGCGGAGTGCAGCTGCAGTGGTGGTGGGGTGGAGAGAGGAGGAGGACAGCACTGTCAGCGGGGCAGAAGAGGTCAGCAGAGATGGCAGCCCTCTTCCCCATGGCAGCGCACATGCTGCAGTGCCTGCGCAATGACCCAAGGGTGAAGCAGATGCGTGCTCGGGAGGACATCTGGATCACCCTGATGCTAGACCCACGGCTGAAGGGGAAGCTGCATCAGTTCCTGCCTGTAGGAGGAGACCCTGTGCGCCGAATGAGGGACTTGCAGATCCTGGTTTGGCGCTTGGAGGAAGCCTTCACCCAGACTGCCCCCCCCCCCCTCCCCCTGGTGTCACAGTCTAGCCATCACAGCAGCAGGTGCCTGCATCCAGCAGCAGCAGGCCCCCAACAAACCTGCTGTCTCTTATAAGGGTGCTCAACGCCACGCTAGTACCGCTGCCTACAGAGGAGGTGCCTGCAGCAGCATCCGGCTATCAAAGCCAGAACCAGCACCTGACCTAGATGGTGGCCGATTACATGGGGTCCTACAGCGGGCTTGACACCGACACCCCTGTGGACCCTTGGATTACTGGGTCAAGCACCTGGATATCTGGAGCGAGCTGGAGCAGTACTCCCTGGAAGTGCTGTCCTGCCCGCCTTCCAGCGTGCTGCCAGAAAGGTGCTTCAGTGCGGCCGGTGGTGTGGTCACCGAAAAGCGCTCTTGTCTGTTCACCCAGTCTGGGGACAGACTGACCTTTTTTGAAAATGAACCAGGCTTGGGCGGTTGGTGAGTTCCTGGCCCCTGCTGTTGGCAAGAGGGGGAAATGAAGTGGCTGAGTGGGAATCACTATGCCTGCCTCACCACCCTTTACCACAACAACCTCGGCTCCTGGCTCCCTCTATCTTCATTGATAAGCCAGGTTCAAATTTTTTTTTTACAGCCGTGGTACTACCAACACTAGGTGCCATGGTTATTATCTGAACACAATTGCTGTGTAATTTTTTTGGAAGTGTCTGTGCTGTCCAAGTTGTGGGGAGGCCCCAACTGCGGCAGTACGACCGCTTCCTGGAACCTAGTCCTGATGTTAACTGACAGGCATTTTTTTTTGGGGGGGGGGGGGATTTTAAGTCCCCACATCATCAATTAGTGTTCCCCTTTAAAAAATAACGATGCTACATGCCTCATTTACCCTAAAAAAACGATTTAGAAGCAATTTAAAGGCCACTTCCGGTTTTCTATCCGGATATCCGAATCCGCCAGATACTGAGGTCGGATATCCGATTCGGATCGGAAAATTTAAAACTCTGATATCCGACCCGGATCGGATATCGGGGTATCCGGATCCGGATTTTGAAAAGGGGTATCCGAGCAGCACTACTGGCTAGCCCTGACACTTATCTCCCACTTCTTCTAACCTCCTTCTCCTCCTCTGCTTGACGCTACCCTCCCCCCTTCTCCTCTGCTTGACGCTACCCTCCCCCCTTCTCCTCTGCTTGACGCTACCCTCCCCCCTTCTCCTCTGCCAAACGCTACCCTCCCCCCTTCTCCTCTGCCGGATGCTAACCTCCCCCCCTTCTCTTCTGCCGGACGCTAACCTCCCCCCCTTCTCCTCTGCCGGACGCTAACCTCCCCCCCCTTCTCCTCTGCCGGACGCTAACCTCCCCCCCCCCTTCTCCTCTGCCGGACGCTAACCTCCCCCCCTTCTCCTCTGCCGGACGCTAACCTCCCCCCCTTCTCCTCTGCCGGACGCTAACCTCCCCCCTTCTCCTCTGCCGGACGCTAACCTCCCCCCCTTTTTCCTCTGCCGGACGCTAACCTCCCCCCCCCCCCCTTCTCGTCTGCCGGACGCTAACCTCCCCCCCCCCCCTTCTCCTCTGCCGGACGCTAACCTCCCCCCCTTCTCCTCTGCCGGACGATAACCTCCCCCCCTTCTCCTCTGCCGGACGCTAACCTCCCCCCCTTCTCCTCTGCCGGACGCTAACCTCCCCCCCCTTCTCCTCTGCCTGACGCTAACCTCCCCCCTTCTCCTCTGCCTGACGCTAACCTCCCCCCCCTTCTCCTCTGCCGGACGCTAACCTCCCCCCTTCTCCTCTGCCTGACGCTAACCTCCCCCCTTCTCCTCTGCCTGACGCTAACCTCCCCCCTTCTCCTCTGCCTGACGCTAACCTCCCCCCTTCTCCTCTGCCTGACGCTAGCCTCAATCCATTGTGTGTACATGGCTTAAATAAGGTAAACATTTAGCTATTCTTCTTTTTTCTTTTTTTACTCCACTTTCACTGTGGCGTGAACAAGGACTGTGATGGTCCGAAACGGTGGACCGTAGACACTTTGTAGCTTATATTGTCTATCTTTTTATGATCCAATAAAAAAGGGGCCATATTGGTCTATTTAAAATTTTGAAAACACTATAGGTTAGACATTCTTTCACAGCAAGTCCTCCAGGGTTTGGGCACTCCCCAAGGGAACTGTATCCTAGCTTTTTTCTTAGGTAGCTGTTCTGACTTCTATCTGGAGTAAAATACAGGTTAGACTTATCGTCTTAAAGGAATACTTAAGTCAAAAAAAAAAAAATGACATTTACTCACCTGGGGCATCCCTCAGCACCCCGAAGCTGGATGGTGCCCTCGCAGCCCCGCTCCGATCATCCTGTCCCCGCCGGCGGCTACTTCCGGTTCGGCGACAGCCGCCGACAGGCTGGGAACGCGGCTGATTTTCCGCGTTCCCAGCCGCTGCTATCACTCTCTATGCTGCTATAGCGTATATATATACGCTATAGCAGCATAGAGAGTGATAGCAGCGGCTGGGAACGCGGAGAATCAGCCGCGTTCCCAGCCTGTCGGCGGCTGTCGCCGAACCGGAAGTAGCCGCCGGCGGGGACAGGACGATCGGAGCGGGGCTGCGAGGGCACCATCCAGCTTCGGGGTGCTGAGGGATGCCCCAGGTGAGTAAATGTCATTTTTTTTTTGACTTAAGTATTCCTTTAAGGGTTATGGTAAATTGTTAGGAACAGCGTCACTATAACCAACCCTTGTTTTGCAGAGAGCTATTTGTTTTCTAATTTCCTAAAGGGGGGGGGGGGATAGAGATTAGTTCTCCCTTGGTGTTCTAGTCTTATTTTTTTTTTTTTGTTCCATATTTTTAGTTTTAAGCTATTGGGTCTTGTGTTTCCATAGGAGGTGAAGCTGATCCTTTTTTCAGATAGTTGTCTGCCAGCAATGACTATTCTGGTGAGTCTACCTTGACCAGATGTGTAATTTCTGGGAGAGCAGCTTCTGCAGCTGTAGGAGTGCCTGGGGCTGGAGGGACCCAAACTTCTTATCCTCTCTTCCATCTTTAGAACTCCCCCAGGAGCATCTAACCACTGCCACTGCAAAGCAGTGCATGCTGCGGTTCATTTTCCCACCTGTCTTGCTCTCTCCTCACATCAGTCTCTAGTCAGTGCTTCTCTAACCATGTGAGAGACAACCGTGAGAAATGGAGGAAAAAGGAAATGGGAGCTCCTAGGAGAGCGCAAGATAAATGGGAGTGCAGTGCGTGCTGGCAAAGGTGGCTATAGTAGTGCCCTCTCCTTTGCTATATTGACTATACTGGGGTAAGACATGATACATGGCCATTGCTGGGGAGAATGCAAGGACATCCTGATGACTCAGTTGTTATGGTGGTTGAAATTGTGGTATGGTAACGGCACCGTATTGTGTGTGTGTGTGTGTGTGTGTGTGTGTGTGTGTGTGGGGGGGGGGATGTCACCTGGTATATTATGGGTGTGCATAATAAACAAAGTGGTTGTAGAACCACACATTGGTACCCACACACTAGCTTAGTGGGAGTAAGCCAGTGACACTAGTAGGATTAAGCCATTTACTAATATTGCTATTGTATTGTTCAGAATTAGGGGGAAAAAGTTTTGTTACCAACATTTCTGTTGATTTTGACAATGTAAAATTTCAATTTGAATTGTATTGCAGAATGAACCTATATTTTAACATAGTTGTCAGATTGCAGAACTGAGAATAGAAGTTAAAGTAATTTCCTGAGTCACACTGACATTCCATGCACAGGATGAGCTGCGTTCTTGAGCAGTTAGGTGAAGAAGAAATTTTGTTTCAAATTGTGAATCCAGTGAATTAAGCAGACATCCAATTATAAAACTTTACAATTTGAGCACAATGTAGAGAACAGTGTATCATTCTAGCATAAATTAAACTTAGCTCAGCCTTTGTTGTGCATTTCCTTTGCCCTCCTGAAGATATGTATGACCTGCTGACTTCTTTTTATTTTCCAACCCTTCCCTTCACAGCAGCCTGTACATTGTATGCTGGTTGCACTTTGTATGCACCTTGCTGCTCAGCCAGCTTTCTGCAGACCCCCTTCAATCTTAACTTATTGCACTTTATATATTTATTCCTGTGAGGCTTTTACTAGCAATGGATATGCAGAGAATAGTTATCAGACCTCAGCCATACATTAATGGAAAATGAGTAAATACAGAAATGGTCAGCATTAGGCCTCTTGCACACTGCAAGCAATTCAGATTCAGATTCCGGCTTTTTAATCAGTTTATACCTCCGATTCAGATTTGCAGTATGCAGGGAGCAAACTACAAATCTGAATCTGAATCGGAAGTAAAAACAGATTAAAAAGCGGAATCTGAATCTGAATTGCTTGCAGTGTGCAAACAAGGGTTTAGAAGAGCTTTCATACCGCAGGCCACGACTGAACCTGTAGCACACATATTGGAAGAAGGTCAGCAGCAGAATACCTCCCAGTACTTCCTCCAAGCATGGCTGTCTTCAGATGTTAGATGAGGCTTGCATGCACAGCTAGTTCACCACTATCTGATCTGTGTGCAAACGGTTCAAGCAGCATGGTGGCATAGTGTATAGCAATTTTGTAGCATAGTGTATAGCAATTTTGCTTGGCAGTGCTGAGCGAAGCGGGTAATTTGGGTGCCACATAGACTGCATTGTTAATTGAGGCTATAGTGGAGCCCAGTGGTTAATTTGGACACCTTTTGCATAACATCTGTTTGCTCTCCCTGCATCTACATGTGTTTCCCCTGGACACTCCAACTGGTAACTATAGTCACTGCAAAGTGCTATAACAGCGCTATATAAATACAGTAGCAAGACAAAGTATCTGAACCCTTTGGAATTATATGGTTTTCTGCACAAATTGGTCATAACATGTGATCTGGTCTTCCACCTGCACTGTGAATGTTTGCATGGTGTGTTCAATAAAAACATTGGAACATTGAATTATTTGTGTGGCATTAGTTTAACCACTTGAGGACGGCGGGCTTTACCCCCCTTAAGGACCAGACCCTTTTTTTCCATTCAGACCACTGCAGCTTTCACGGTTTATTGCTCGCTCATACAACCTACCACCTAAATGAATTTTGGCTCCTTTTCTTGTCACTAATAAAGCTTTCTTTTGGTGCTATTTGATTGCTGCTGCGATTTTTACTTTTTATTATATTCATCAAAAAAGACATGAATTTTTGCAAAAAAATGATTTTTTTAACTTTCTGTGCTGACATTTTTCAAATAAAGTAAAATTTCTGTATACATGCAGCACGAAAAATGTGGACAAACATGTTTTTGATAAAAAAAAAACCCCATTCAGCCTATATTTATTGGTTTGGGTAAAAGTTATAGCGTTTACAAACTATGGTGCAAAAAATGAATTTTCCCATTTTGTAGCATCTCTGACTTTTCTGACCCCCTGTCATGTTTCATGAGGGGCTAGAATTCCAGGATAGTATAATACCCCCCAAATGACCCCATTTTGGAAAGAAGACATCCCAAATTATTCACTCAGAGGCATAGTGAGTTCATAGAAGATATTATTTTTTGTCACAAGGTAGCGGAAAATGACAGTTTGTGACAAGAAAAAAAAAAAAATTTCCATTTCTGCTAACTTGTGACAAAAAAAAAAAGAAATCTGCCGCGGACTCACCATGCCCCTCTCTGAATACCTTGAAGTGTCTACTTTCCAAAATGGGGTTATTTGTGGGATGTGTTTACTGTCCTCGCATTTTGGGGGTGCTAATTTGTAAGCACCCCTGTAAAGCCTAAAGGTGCTCATTGGACTTTGGGCCCCTTAGCGCAGTTAGGCTGCAAAAAAGTGCCACACATGTGGTATTTCCGTACTCAGGAGTAGTAGTATAATGTGTTTTGAGGTGTATTTTACACATGCCCATGCTGGGTTGGAGAAATATCACTGTAAATGACAATTGTTTGATTTTTTTTTTTTTTTTTTACACACAATTGTCCATTTACAGAGATATTTCTTCCACTCACCATGGGTATGTGTAAAAATACACCCCAAAACACATTATACTACTTCTCCTGAGTACGGCGATACCACATGTGTGGCACTTTTTTGCACCCTAACTGCGCTAAAGGGCCCAAAGTCCAATGAGTACCTTTAGGATTTCACAGGTCATTTTGCGACATTTGGTTTCAGACTACTCCTCACGGTTTAGGCCCCCTAAAATTCCAGGGCAGTATAGGAACCCCACAAGTGACCCCATTTTAGAAAGAAGACACCCCAAGGTATTCCGTTAGGTGTATGGCGAGTTCATAGAAGATTTTATTTTTTGTCACGAGTTAGTGAAAAATGACACTTTGTGAAAAAAAAAAACAATAAAAATCAATTTCTGCTAACTTTTGACAAAAAATAAACTCTCTAAACTCGTCATACACCTAACAGAATACCTTGGGGTGTCTTTTTTCTAAAATGGGGTCACTTGTGGGGTTCCTATACCGCCCTGGCATTTTACGGGCCCAAAACCGTGAGTAGTCTGGAAACCAAATGTCTCAAAATGACTGTTCAGGGGTATAAGCATCTGCAAATTTTGATGACAGGTGGTCTATGAGGGGGCGAATTTTGTGGAACAGGTCATAAGCAGGGTGGCCTTTTAGATGACAGGTTGTATTGGGCCTGATCTGATGGATAGGAGTGCTAGGGGGGTGACAGGAGGTGATTGATGGGTGTCTCAGGGGGTGGTTAGAGGCGAAAATAGATGCAATCAATGCACTGGGGAGGTGATCGGAAGGGGGTCTGAGGGGGATCTGAAGGTTTGGCCGAGTGATCAGGAGCCCACACGGGGCAAATTACGGCCTGATCTGATGGGTAGGTGTGCTAGGGGGTGACAGGAGGTGAGTGATGGGTGTCTCAAGGTGTGATTAGAGGGGGGAATAGATGCAAGCAATGCACTGGCGAGGTGATCAGGGCTGGGGTCTGAGGGCGTTCTGAGGGTGTGGACGGGTGATTGAGTGCCCTAGGGGTCTAATCTGATGGGTAGCAGTGACAGGGGGTGATTGATGGGTAATTAGTGGGTGTTTAGGGTAGAGAACAGATGTAAACACTGCACTTGGGAAGTGATCTTACGTCGGATCTGCGGGCGATCTATTGGTGTGGGTGGGTGATCAGATTGCCTGCAAGGGGCAGGTTAGGGGCTGATTGATGGGTGGCAGTGACAGGGGGTGATTGATGGGTGGCAGTGACAGGGGTGATTGACAGGTGATCAGTGGGTTATTACAGGGAAGAACAGATGTAAATAATGCAGTGGCGAATTGATAAGGGGGGTCTGAGGGCAATCTGAGCGTGTAGGCGGGTGATTGGGTGCCCGCAAGGGGCAGATTAGGGTCTGATCTGATGGGTAACAGTGACAGGTGGTGATAGGGGGTGATTGATGGGTAGTTAGTGGGTGTTTAGGGTAGAGAACAGATGTAAACGCTGCACTTGGGAGGTGATCTGACGTCGGAGCTGCGGGCGATCTATTGGTGTGGGTGGGTGATCAGATTGCCCGCAAGGGGCAGGTTAGGGGCTGATTGATGGGTGGCAGTGACAGGGGGTGATTGATGGGTGATTGAAGGGTGATTGACAGGTGATCAGGGGGATAGATGCATATGGTACACAGGGGGGGGGGGGTCTGGGGAGAATCTGAGGGGTGGGGGGGGATGATCAGGAGGGAGCAGGGGGCAGTTTAGGGAATAAAAAAAAAATAGCGTTTACAGATAGTGACAGGGAGGGATTGATGGGTGATTAGGGGGGTGATTGGGTGCAAACAGTGGTCTGGGAGGTGGGCAGGGGGGGTGGTCTGAGGGGTGCTGTGGGCGATCAGGGGGCAGGGGGGGGAAATCAGTGTGCTTGGGTGCAGACTAGGGTGGCTGCAGCCTTCCCTGGTGGTCCCTTGGACACTGGGACCACCAGGGCAGGAGGCAGCCTGTATAATACACTTTGTATACATTACAAAGTGTATTATATACTTTGTATGCGGCGATCCGGGTGCTAGTAACCCGCCGGCGCTTCCGAACGGCCGGCGGGTTACAGCGTGAGGGGGGCGGAGCCAGTCCCCGGCGGAGGATCACGTCACGAATGACGCGATCGCTCCGCCCATGCCCATGCCCATGCCCGTACAAGGACCGCCGCCATTTGTACATGCGGCGCTCCTTGCGGTGTCCACTTCCCGGCCGCCATTTGTACATGCGGCGGTCGGGAAGTGGCTAAGCAGACTGTGATTTGTCTATTGTTGTGACTTAGATGAAGATCAGATCACATTTTATGACCAATTTGTGCAGAAATCCATATAATTCCAAAGGGTTAACATACTTTTTCTTGCTACAGTACATAATAATATCAATATTCAGTCTTTTTTTTTTTGGTAGACATTCTTGGGATTTGTAGGGTCAGGTCAGTGTTAGGCTTAGGGTGGGAGCTATATTAGTGTTACAATTTATTTGACGGTTAGTCACAGAATGATGAGCCAGTTAGTCTAAAGGTGCGTAAAGACATTGAGGGCCCTTTTACACTTGCAGGTAATTCCTGGGTTGTGTTACCCTATTTTACCACAAGGAACTGTAAAGCAATGAAAGTTTTTGGAGACTTTCACACTTATTGCAGGCTATTGCGGTGCGTCAGTAGTATCCGAGTCGATGCAAAGGCAGCAGCACATTACAGCAAGAACTGTGCTTAAAGCTGATCTGAGATGAAAAACTTACTATAACAAGTAACTTGTCCATATATCCTATCTAAAGTTTAGGTAGTTTACACAGCAAATCTAGCTGAAAACAGCTTCAACAGTTTATGAACAGGTTATGATTATTTATTCCTGTAATACAATGAGGGCAGCCATGTTCTGTTTGTCACATTACACACAGGCAAGCTGCTGTGCATCTCCTTCCCTCAGCCTGTGAAAACTTCACTCCTTTCTCCTTCTACCTCCAACCCTCTGCCACTGAAATCTCTGGCTAGTAACCCTTCTCCTGCCCAGACTGAGCTCCCATAAGCCCTTGCTACTAAGGATCAAAGTGCCAAGGCTCTCTGGAGAAGCTGTGGGTGAGGCTTGTTTAGTTTATATGGAATTAGAGTACTAAAACAAAAAAAGTATTTGAGGAATGCCCTATAAACTAATATGAAAGGAACACAATTATGCAATGAGTAAAAGTTTCTTGGATCCACGTTAACACACGGTGCTTGGGGTAATGTAAGTATATGGGCAATGCATGAGTTGCGGGGCGCATGTTCAAACTGACGGGAATCCCAGTTATATACTTCCTGCCCAGCAGGGAGTACGTCACTGAGCCGGTGACGGCGTTATGCATATGACCCTGTCGGTGCACTCTGCTGCAGGTTCATATACAGTAAGTGAGGTTTTTTGCAATGTGATGCTGCAGGAGCATTGCACCGCAACACACAAAACAAGTGTAAAACTTGCCTAAAGTTTTTGAAGACGGGAATAGTTTCTGCTGAAGTCTATACAGGCATCCCTTCTGCCAGCAAAAAAGCAATTGGCTGTGTCAGATTTTTATGGATGGCAGCTGTATTCCTGGGTGCTTCGTTTAAGTGCCACTAAAACATGTTAGCAGAGCTGACCTATTCCTTTTTTTTCCCTTCCTTTCCTTGCAGGTCCTACACAGAAAATGAATCTCTTCCAGTCTGTACAAAGTGCATTGGACAATACCCTCTCCAGAGACCCAACAGCAGGTGCATTGCCTTTAATGATTTATCATGTTTATGTGATGCTAACATGCATTTAACTATCACATCAATTACAAAAATGGGAAAGTGTGACCTGGTTTTATTTTGATCATGACATGACTCACATTCTTGAATATTTCTGTGGTTGCTGATCTCTTGGGATTCTTATGTGCAACAGTCTCTAGAATATATTCAGGATGAAAGACATGTATGAGATCAATTAAGATATCATTTTTATATCAAACATGTTTCAAAAATATAAATGAACATGAATTATGCACATATGAAAGAGTGGTTATCGTGAATGTGAGACAGAAAAAACACCAGATGGTATTGTATAAACTGCACAGTCTGTTGACTTGTTCACAGATTCTTTGCTCAGTCTTGTGATTTTGCTGACTTTTGTTATTTTGATCGTTTGATGTAATTTGATAACTTCATTGATCTCATACATATGTATTACTTAGATCAGATCCTTGGAGGTGGGTTATTTAAGCACTGCCTAGAGATTGTAGAGGGTCATACCTGAGGAAAGGCTCCGCCCAAAGCATGGTGTTTGTTTGTGTGTGTGTACAGGATCTTCTCAAAAAATTAGCATATTGTGATAAAGTTCATTATTTTCTGTAATGTACTGATAAACATTAGACTTTCATATATTTTAGATTCAAATACACACAACTGAAGTAGTTCAAGCCTTTTATTGTTTTAATATTGATGATTTTGGCATACAGCTCATGAAAACCCAAATTTCCAATCTCAAAAAATTTGCATATTTCATCCGACCAATAAAAGAAAAGTGTTTTTAAAACAAAAAAAGTCAACCTTCAAATAATTATGTTCAGTTATACACTCAATACTTGGCCGGAATCCTTTTGCAGAAATGACTGCTTCAATGCGGCGTGGCATGGAGGCAATCAGCCTGTGGCACTGCTCAGGTGTTATGGAGGCCCAGGATGCTTTGATAGCGGCCTTAAGCTCATCCAGAGTGTTGGGTCTTGTGTCTCTCAACTTTCTCTTCACAATATCCCGCAGATTCTCTATGGGGTTCAGGAGAGTTGGCAGGCCAATTGAGCACAGTAATACCATGGTCAGTAAACCATTTACCAGTGGTTTTGGCACTGTGAGCAGGTGCCAGGTCATGCTGAAAAATGAAATATTTATCTCCATAAAGCTTTTCAGCAGATGGAAGCATGAACCCACTTTTGAACCAGAAACAGCGGCAGAAGTGCCTGACCTGGGCTACAGAGAAGCAGCACTGGACTGTTGCTCAGTGGTCCAAAGTACTTTTTTCGGATGAAAGCAACTTTTGCATGTCATTCGGAAATCAAGGTGCCAGAGTCTGGAGGAAGACTGGGGAGAGGGAAATGCCAAAATGCCTGAAAGTCCAGTGTCAAGTACCCACAGTCAGTGATGGTCTGGGGTGCCATGTCAGCTGCTGGTGTTGGTCCACTGTGTTTTATCAAGGGTAGGGTCAATGCAGCTAGCTATCAGGAGATTTTGGAGCACTTCATGCTTACATCTGCTGAAAAGCTTTATGGAGATGGATTTCATTTTTTTCAGCACGACCTGGCACCTGCTCACAGTGCCAAAACCACTGGTAAATGGTTTACTGACCATGGTATTACTGTGCTCAATTGGCCTACCAACTCTCCTGACCTGAACCCCATAGAGACTTTGTGGGATATTGTGAAGAGAGAGTTGAGAGACGCAAGACCCAACACTCTGGATGAGCTTAAAGAGACTCCGTAACAAAAATTGCATCCTGTTTTTTATCATCCTACAAGTTCCAAAAGCTATTCTAATGTGTCCTGGCTTACTGCAGCACGTTCTACTATCACCATCTCTGTAATAAATCAACTTATCTCTCTCTTGTCAGACTTGTCAGCCTGTGTCTGGAAGGCTGCCAAGTTCTTCAGTGTTGTGGTTCTGTGATGCATCTCCCCCCTCCAGGCCCCTCTCTGCACACTGCCTGTGTGTTATTTAGATTAGTGCAGCTTCTCTCTGCTCTATTATCTTTTACAAGCTGGATAAATCCTCCTCTGAGCTGGCTGGGCTTTCACATACTGAGGAATTATACAGGCAGAGCTGTCTGCAATCTGCAGGAAGAAACAGCCTGACACTTCAGTGGAAGATAGCTGCAGAGGGAAAGAAACACACAAATGATCTCTTGAGATTCAAAAGGAAGGGTGTATACAGCCTGCTTGTGTATGGATGTATTTTTCTATGTGTGGACATACTGTACATCAACCTACTTCCTGTTTTGGTGGCCATTTTGTTTGTTTATAAACAAACTTTTTAAAACTGTTTTTAACCACTTTTAATGTGGCGAGGAGCGGCGAAATTGTGTCAGAGGGTAATAGGAGATGTCCCCTAACGCACTGGTATGTTTACTTTTGTGCGGTTTTAACAATACAGATTCTCTTTAAAGGGGTTCTTTCGCGGAAAAAGTAGGCAGTTAAAAAATGTGACAGATGACAGGTTTTGGGCCAGTCCATCTTTTTAAGGGGGATTATCAGGGCTTTCTTTGTTTTCAGCAGCATTTCCTGAACAGCAGTTGCAAAATCTAACTGACATAATAGTGTGCAAGTGATTAGGGAGGCCGGCTGGTATCTTGCTATTTTGGCAGTTAAACTGCTGTTCAGGAAATGCTGTTGAAAACAAAGAAAGCCATGAGAATACCCTTAAAAAGATGGACTGGCCCAAAACCTGTCATCTGTCACATTTTTTAACTGCCTACTTTTTTCGCGAAAAAAACCCCTTTAAGGCCGCTATTGAAGCATCCTGGGCCTCCATAACACCTGAGCAGTGCCACAGGCTGATTGCCTCCATGCCACGCCGCATTGAAGCAGTCATTTCTGCAAAAGGATTCCTGACCAAGTATTGAGTGCATAACTGAACATAATTATTTGAAGATTGACTTTTTTTTTTGTCTTTTATTGGTCGGATGAAATATGCAAATTTTTTGAGATAGGAATTTGGAGTTTTCATGAGCTGTATGCCATAATCATCAATATTAAAACAATAAAAGGCTTGAACTACTTCAGTTGTGTGTATTTGAATCTAAAATATATGAAAGTCCAATATTTATCAGTACATTACAGAAAATAATGAACTTTATCACAATATGCTATTTTTTTGAGAAGATCCTGTATATGTGTATGTGATCCAGCTGTGCCTAATACAAGCTTGTTGCTAAAGCCCATGGTGTTCCATGTTCAATTTGCAGGTTTGGTGTACCTGACCAACCTGGGTTTAAATTGATTGGTCAATTTTCAAACTGCATAAATTTGCATAATTGTGGAACAATTTGCATCTCAGTGATCATCCCTAGTCACAAGCGCACATCACATCACTAAACTGTTACACATAACAAGCACAAACAGCTTAACTCAGTCTGCAGATGCCGCTCTGCACACAGGAGAGGAGCCCAAAATCCCCAAGCACTTTTTACCTAAAGTAAAGACTAAAGGAACAACTAAAAGTGATATGTACATCCTGTAACATTACGTATTGCACCTTATCCCCTGAACAGCATAATTGTATACTGGCCAATGTTTTAATATTCTCTACATATATCAAAGAACACATATCTTTAGACATACAATAGGAAAACCCCCTCGAGTATATTATGAATTTATCAGAGAAACAACGTTCAACATTTAGATTCCAGCTGAGGGGTCCTTCTGCATTTACCATGACAGCCTGAAGCATCCGCTTTTGTAACGTGTTGAGAAACTAGGCTCTAGAATATGCCACTAGTTGGGGAATGTGTAAAAGATAGCCAAATGCAATTAAACTGAAATCATGCTATTTATTTTGCAGTGATATTTGGTGAGGATGTTGCCTTTGGAGGTGTCTTCAGATGTACAGTAGGCCTGAGAGACAAATATGGTAAGCTATTTTTTTTTTGTTCAAATAAAATCTATTTTTTTTTTATTTATTTTGCCTTTTATCTAAAGCCTCGTGCATATGCTTGATTAATGTCGGCTGATAATGACCGCCTCAACCGATAATCAGGTGTGTGTACAAAAGCCCCCAAGTGATTCGCCCGGCAGATCCACTCACCCTTGGCAATGGGTGATTCCATTGTGTGCATGCTGCTTCCCCGCGATGTCACGCATTAACCGCTTCATTATCCCTTTGCCCCCCTGCAGTGGTGTAGCTATGGAGTTGTGGGCACTGATACAAGTTTTACATGGGGCCCCCCAAGCACTCTATACATAGCAATTGATACGGTGCACCAAAACCTGCCAATGGCAACTACAGTGTCAGAGGTGCAAGAAGGGAGTGGGGAGCAGTTTGTTAATGATTACCACTATTCAAAGCATCTATAGAAGTGATTATTATGAGCACAGGACAAATAGAGAGCTAATACTGTAGGTGAAGGAGGGCCCTTCGGGGCCCCTCTGGCCCAAGGGCCCAGATGCAGTTGCAACCTCTGCAACCCCTATTGCTACGCCCCTGCCCCCACATAGCAACAGAGCACCTAGTCAGCTACACAGCTTTTTTTTTTTTGCAGGTGTGCAGGCTTGCCCAGTGATGTTGCCCAAGGGTCCCAATGCCTGGTGGGTAACATCCATCAAAGGTGTGTACACACCTTAAAGTGTAAGTGTCAGGCATAAAATAAAAAATCAATTCTTTATTTTTATCTGGTAAACAAGTAATAAGGATGCTAACCAGGCAATCCAAAACTTAAAATCACTATTACTTTTCTTGTTGATAAATGATCATTCCCCAGTTTACCTGACTGTTATTTGGTACACACAAAATTTGGTACACAAAAAGGAAGTTGCAGGGCATGCTGGGTGTTCCTTTTTTGCTTCTCTACTTCCACTGATGGGCTGAAGCCCCTTTCCCTCCTGTTTTCTCCTCCTACACCTCTGTTCCTCTCTGATTGGCCAATGTTTCTCATGCTGAGACAATGCACTTTATATTGTGAAAATATGGGCAATTCAGTCAGAGGAGGGTAAGGGAGGAAATGACATCAGGATTAGCTTCAAAATAGCCACAGTTAAAATGAGGAATGCTAAGAAGGATTTTTTTTTCTGTAGAAAAATTACTAAAATCAAAATGCGCACAGTGCAATACATAAGTTATGTAAGTAGAGCAAGTATTTATCTACTTGTGTTTTTTTTCTGAGATAGTATGGCTGACAGCTCCTCTTTTTAAAAAAATGTGAGTGCTGTTAACCTGAAACAGACATGGCCTTACCTACACAATCTGCTCAGCTATATTCAGCTGGTCAAATACACTGCTTTAGCATATCAGGTCTAATGATAAGTTAGGCCAGATAAAGTATTTCTGTCCACTTAAATGTAGTGGTGAAGAGTTTTGTCATGCACTGGTAAGTGTATTCACTCTCTGCTTTGGTCTGTGAGAGAATGATTTGACATGGTTAGTGCAGCCAAGCAAATGTACTCATTATGTATGTGTGGGAAATGTTCACTTTTATTTTATTTATTGTAATTATAAAGCGCCAACATATTACACAGCGCTGGACATTAGTTAAGGTTACAGACAATATTTATTTAGGGGTTACATACAGCAATACAACAATACAGGAATACAAAAAAAGCAGATCATGCAGCACAGTACAAGTACAAGGTATTGCTTAGTCACTGGATGGGAGCATGGGGATTAGGCAAGTTGAGTTTACTCAAATGCATAGCATGGGTGCACAGTAATGGAGGTGCATGACACAAAAGGAGGACCCCCCTGCCCAAAGACTTACAATCTAGAGGGAGAGGTAGGGGACCAGAGTTCCGCTGTGGGTTTAGAGCACTAGTGAGGGATGATGACTTAATGATTAAAATTCAATTAAATTAAAATGTCTTATTTATATATCACCTTCTCATTAAATGTTTCTACTGCTATAGAACCTGTAAGACCATGGGCTTGATTCACTATGCGGTGCTAACCTACTTAGCACGTCTAAAGTCTTTAGGCGCGCTAACCAGGGTGCTAAGTAGGTTAGCACTGGTTTTCTCAATCAGATCGCGCGCAAAGTCTTGCGCGCGCAAAGTTCTATGCGCGCGCTAAGTCCCATAGGCTTTAATGGGCACTTCGCGCAGAGCGCCCTGCGCTCGGTGCAGTGCGCGCGCAAAACTTTGTGCGCATAACTTTGCGTGCAATGCGCGAAAACATCTTTTAGACGTGCTAACAGTTAGCACCGCTTTGTGAATCAAGCCCCATGTGTTCTATACCATCTGTGCATGACAGCCATTTAGCATGTTCATGTATGCATTTTTGAATGCAACACATGCGCTTTCATATGCAGCAAAGTGCATTCATCAGCAGTGCAATTTATTTCAAATATTTTATTGTGAAACCTTGAAGCTGATCAAGGAAAGGAAGCAGCAAACTGCAAGCTTTCTTATTATGTATTTCTGACTATGAATGAAAAAACTTTAGTCAGAATGAGCCTATTGATTAACATGAACCATCAGTCCCAATTTGTTTTCCGCATTGTGGTAATAAGTGGAAAAAAAATGAATATGGGTTAAAAGTGACGGCACCTTTTGCACAAGCACAGCGGCAAATTACGCATAGCTGCCTCTTGTTGCTCTTGCTATTTTCTTTGGCCATAAAGCTGTTTGCCACATTTATACACAGCACTCCTGGAATGTCAGTAATCACATAGCAGACTATCATATTAAGCTGCAGACGACATGCTGCTGGTCATTACTAAACCCTTTGGACTTATTGTGATTAGTTGTTAACAACGCCATGGCCAGCATGCTTTGCATAACTTAAGACACCAAAATGGTTTGCTTGGGAGCCTTTTTATCCTATATAGGAGATCAATTCATTAATGCATGCGAGGACTGATATAAAGTTAATTTCCCAGAACTTCTGTCTAGCTCAGGGGTAGGGAACCTATAGCTTGGGAGCCAGATGTGGCTCTTTTGATAGTGTGACAGTGCAAGTAAAATTTTCAAAGTAGGTACGCTACTGCTGTAGCATGCACTACTAACAAAAACTAACGGCCGCTCCAAATGTCCCACTCTGGACCCTGTCAGGTCCAGTGACTTTGTAGGACGAAATCCTCACACTTTGATTGGCTCAATTGGCTGTTTGTCACTTGACAGACAGCCTATTGGGCCAAAGTGCGGGCATCTCGTCCTACAGAGTGAATTAACCCCCAACTCGGCTAGCTAATTGTACAAGCTGCTAGTCAGTATTTCTCCTGTCTGGCTCTCGGGGAAATTGCTGATGTTGCTGAAGAGAAGCTGAAGACGTGTCCGACACTTGCGCAGCCCGAAGGATCAACTGTGTACACCTCACCATGGCAACAGGAACGTGAGCCCTCTGCTGCGCATGTGCACTGTCCCACTTTGAAACCTATCGTATGGCTCTCACAGAATTAGATTTTAAAATATGTGATCCTGGTAGCTTATCTTTTTTTAGATGGATTGTTAGAAAAAGTATTTAGCAATATTGTTGCCATCAAAATGTTCCCCTTCCCTAAAATTTTTATTTTGAGTGTTCCTGATCCCTGCGCCCCAAAGCTCACACCTGACCTTTCAACAGAAGTCTGGCCTTGCTGTGGAGGAAAACAATCCCGTGAACATCTAGAGCTGTTCTATATAAACTCAAATCAGCAGGCGGTTTAAGCCTTATTAATTTTGCATTTCTTAGCTCACTGCCATGTAGCTATAAAACCTCCTTTATAATGCACTCTAGTGGTAGCCCACTGCAGAATCTACTCTAGCTTCTGTTACTTATTAATGACCAACCACCTGATCTTATAAAAAAAAGGATAGGTTTATGTACAAAAAAATAAATGTACAAGTTATGGCATATGAAATATTAAGTGCTAGCTAAGGGAATGGGGAAATGTAAGGGAGGTATTCTATCTACGCTATGTCATCATACACACATGCTCGGGCACTTCTGCTTCCATCTCTCATCCTTGTGAGTGAGCGATCCCAATGCAGCTCCTCTCTATATATCAAAGTGAAGATCCCACCTCCATGGCATAGAGCACTAGCTGGGGGTTGATGCTTGTTAAGTAATTTGTCTGTGGCAGGAGCAGCCATTGTACACACCAGATTAACAGGTTTCGGTGATATCTCCAAACATAGTGCTGTAGAAGCTCCTTGAAGTCAGATCCTGGGGCTATCACCCCCAGTTGGGATCCACTCAGTCACTAGGAAATATCAGAGTTTGAGGGCTGGGGTATTGTTCTCCGCTGTGTATTCATTTACATGCAGATACAATGAGACTTTGAGAAGTATTTGACACCCAGCTGGTCAGGTTTGTTTTTCCATTAAGGCACATCCAAAGCAATGGAGTTTGATATTCCATATCTGCATAAACTGCAACACCCACTGTGTCCTGATTTACACTATAGAACCTACTTTGTATCATGTCTAAAAGGACTTTGTTGGCTCTTAACCCTGCAATAGTTTATTCTATGCGTCTGGCATAGCATTAAATACTGGAACATTGTTGTCACCATTTTGTCTTTTTACCTTGTTTTTTCCTATAAAGAGTTCCCTGTAGGAATCTCTAACCCCCAAACTTTCTAGTGGTGGCATAAAGCTCACCTTGTTTAAGGATAAGATCTAATCAATGATTCTGAGGTTAAGCCCTTTGCCGCCTTGCACAAATGTACGGGCGCTCCTGGTAAGGAACACTTACGTAACCTACAAATCAGACTCTATACAAACACGTTTTTCCATTAAAGAGACTACGTAACAAAAATTGCATCCTGTTTTTTATCATCCTACAAGTTCCAAAAGCTATTCTAATGTGTTCTGGCTTACTGCAGCATGTTCTACTATCACCATCTCTGTAATAAATCAACTTATCTCTCTCTTGTCAGACTTGTCGGCCTGTGTCTGGAAGGCTGCCAAGTTCTTCAGTGTTGTGGTTCTGCTATGAACTCCCCCCTCCAGGCCCCTCTATGCACACTGCCTGTGTATTATTTAGATTAGGGCAGCTTCTCTCTTCTCTCTTATCTTTTACAAGCTGGATAAATCTTCCTCTGAGCTGGCTGGGCTTTCACATACTGAGGAATTACAGACAAGGGCAGAGCTGTTTGCAGGAAGAAAAGAGCAGCCTGAAACTTCAGTGCATGAGAGCAGAAGGGGGAAAGAAACACACAAATGATCTCTTGAGATTCAAAAGGAAGGGTGTATACAGCCTGCTTGTGTATGGATGTATTTTCTATGTGTGGACATACTGTACATCAACCTACTTCCTGTTTTGGTGGCCATTTTGTTTGTTTATAAACAAACTTCTTAAAACTGTTTTTAACCACTTTTAATGCGGCGAGTAGCGGCGAAATTGTGACAGAGGGTAATAGATGTCCCCTAACGCATTGGTATGTTTACTTTTGTGTGATTTTTAACAATACAGATTCTCTTTAACTAGAACCTACTTAGAGTATGTCTCTTATGACGAAGCCCTTGTGACAGGAGTCCTCTACCTGGTCTATGAATGCTTTATTTTCGGTCCTGCACAAGCAAGACTATCCTTAAATGGTAAAATAATTTGCAGGTGTGGGGATCACAACGCATACAGTTTTTTACGACTAGGTTCTCGCTAGACTGCAACCCTGACGTGGACATTCACGGGGATCCAATGTACATTCTGCTGAGACGTGTCCTTTTTCACAGTACTCCAATGTCTGTTGCAATGTATAGATAACATCCTACCTATGACCTATCCAAATCCTCCTCTTGTCTGGAAAAGTCATGCAGGATAGGATTTTGCCATTCCATCAATGCAATGGACTCAACGGACATGCCATAATAAGTCTGAAAGAATCCTGTACTTGACATAGGATCCTTTGACACATCTGTTGAGCAAGTTTCCCTCTCGATTGTAAACTTAACCTTAAACATTAGGTTCTGTAATGCATTCACAGAAAATATTTCTGAAGGAATACATCAAGATTAGAAGTAATACGTTTTAATGATCCTGAGTAAAATTGAATGCCACTTAAAAATATTACTGTTCAAAAGTGTAGGTCATTTGTCTTTCAAAAAGGACAGTGTTTCTTTAGGATCACTACATTTTTTTTGAAGCTGAGAGTAGTATCGGAACAGCTTGTAAGCATATATTTCTAACAGTCTGGAGGCTTTCTTATGCATAGATGCTGATTGCCTCAACTCATGCCTTAAACTAGCCATACATTGGTCAATAACTGCCTCTTTCAGCAAGTGATCAATAATTCCCTATTAACACATTGATCAATAGTAGTACTATCTGTGTGCCATGTACTTGCCATTTTCCACTTGATCTCTATTAGGTTTCAGTAGAGCTCTTATCAGAAATTAAACCAATGTTTTTCCTTCCCGAACCCTTGATAAATCATTCTTGTCCCATCACCCTTTCAATCAGCAGACTCTCCAAATTTGATTGAAGTTAATCCGTCAGTGTTGGGGCAGTAAGTCACAGGTGCATTCAATCAAAATTATCATATGTACTAGAAAAAATGACCCCTGTATGGCCAGTTTTAAACTTCCCTCGTATGTGTTTAAAACTGAATAGAGTGTGATGATGTTAGTTCATTATTACTCTTTCTCCAGACCACTGAAAAGGCATTCTCTTGCAGATGCATTGCTTCATGGGAGGCTCTCTTTAACAGCTTTCTCATGGCAGTGGAAGTGAGTTTTTTTTTTTTTCTTCTCTGCCCCGGGAGGGACTTTTTAAATGAAATTTATTGTACCATATGTAGCTAGCACTTCGCTAGCTACCATTGTCCCCCAAGTCCCTCCGCTCTTCTTTGATCGCCTCCGTTATATGTACCCCGCCTCCCCCGATCCTGTGATGGCGTAGCCTCTCCAATCGGCTCCAGGCTTCGCTATGGTGAGGATCGGGATTGCGCATGACGTCAATTACGTCATATCCAATCGTCGCCATAGCTATGACTGAAGCTCATTGGGGAGGCTGCGGCTCTCACGGGATCGAGGCTAGGTAACGTATAGCGGCGGCGATCGGGGGGGATCAGAAGGGTGCGGGGGGACTGGGGGAACAATGGAAGCTAGCCTAGTGCTAGCTACATAGGCTAAAATAACTTTAATACAAAAAATCCCTACTGCGGACGCAGACTCAGAAACTGCATACCGCCAGGAGGGTTAAAGAGACACTGAAGCGAAAAAAAATTGATATAATGATTTGTATGTGTAGTACAGCTAAGAAATAAAACATTAGGAGCAGTGACTGAAGTCTAATATTGTTTCCAGTACAGGAAGAGTTAAGAAACTCCAGTTGTTATCTATACAAAAAAAGCCATTGAGCTCCACGACTATCAGTCGCAGAGAGCTCTGTCTTTTGAAGCTTGTTATCTCAAGTGTCAGTCATTGTAATTTCTTTTTCTCTGCCAGAGGACAGGTCAATAGTTCACAAGACTGCTCTGTAAAAATATTTAGAATGCTGAGTAGCGTGTAAACTGCAAATTTTAGAGAATGATGCAATGTTATAAAAAACACTATATAACTGAAAATATTTTCTTTGCTACTAATCTTCTAGTAATCATCCGTACTACGCAACCAATTCATTATATCGTTATTTATTTTTTTTTTGCTTCAGTGTCTCTTTAAAGAGGATGGTTAATCTGTGAATCTGCAGGTCTGCTTTAAATGCAATTAAAAGATTTGCCACATAATTATAACTTCTAAGAACAGACTGGTAAATAAAATAAAGAGACCCTGAAATTGTTAGAAAATTCACTTTCCCTTGGAGCCAGGGTTTTATTTATCTCTCTGGAGCGCATAGGCATAGAAGACCTGGCATCTAAAGCTCTGCATTGATACATACTGCACTGTAAGCTGCACCCGTTTATGCACCACTACACATCTGCAGGACCCATGCTGCTTGTGGAGTAAACTGTGTCATTCCGTAAACATAGCATAGGCGTGAAGAGAGATGCAATACATTTTACTTCCTGCTTTGTGCAGACTTATGAACCAGTGAGACAATGGAGAATTCTGGGTATCTTCAACCCTTTCCCTACCGCATAAGGTGAAATTTTCGTCTTGTTTATGCACGCCAGTCTCTGACGCGTCATTTATTTCACCCGTACCCAGTGTGCACTCTTGATGCTTTATCACCCCTGCACTCCGCTCACTCAGTTGTCTAATGAAAGCTTAGCTCCATACACCAAAGAAATTGGCTCATGAACCTCTTATCCCTGTGAGCCAATCACAGTGATCACAGTACGAGAGGAAAAACCATATACTTTTGCCAAACCTTCCTGAAAACTTAAAGCAGCTGCAGAATAAGGTAGAAAGATAACATTTAAAGGCTTTCAGTTACAAAATGACTTGTTTTCAGGATGATATTTTGGACTAAGGCTAGGTTTCCTTTTCTGAGAATTTGGGCCAGGGGCGTACCTAGAAATCTCCGGCCCCCCCTGCAAAAACAACCCCCCCCCCCCTAGGGCCCGCTTGGGGACTTTTGGGGGCAGGAGGGGTCGCAGCATAAGAGGAGAGTGTGGCAGATCGGTGGGGAGGGGGGAAATGCCCCCCCCCCCTTCCCTCACCTCGGGCTCTCCTCTCAGCGCTCCCCTCCTGAAATCATTGGTGGCAGCGGGCAGGCAGCAGCAGCAGCAGCAGCAGCAGCGGTGGCGGCAGGATGATACATTATTTATTTTATTTTATTTATTTGTTGTATTTATAAAGCGCCAACATATTACGCAGCGCTGGTAAATACATTACCTCCTTCTCGCTGGAGGACTTCCGTTCTCTAAGAGCAACTTCCTGTTTACACAGGAAGTTGCAAGAAGCTCTTAGAACGGAAGTCCTCCAGCGAGAAGGAGGTAATGTATTCAGCCTGCCGCCACCGCTGCTGCTGCCTGCCCGCTGCCACCAATGATTGCAGGAGGGGGAGCGCTGAGAGGACAGCCCGAGGTGAGGGAGGGGGGGAATTTCCCCCCTCCCCACCGAGCTGCCACACTCTCCTCTTATACTGCGACCCCTCCTGCCCCAAAAGTCCCTGAGCGGGCCCTAGGGGGGCCCCGGGCCCCCCCGAGACGGCAGGGGTCGCATCCCCTATTGGTATGCCAGTGATTTGGGCTGATTCCTTGGCCACGAATTCGGATTGCAGCCTATAGAACTCTATGCAGAGCATCTGAATTTGTGGCCGGGGAAAAATCTGAGGCCCTGTAGCATAATTCTGTGCTTCACCGTCCGAATCCCATAGCAATGCATAGCCCAGCTAGAGGGTTTCGGCTGGGAGACACGAGCAGCTGTGCCCGCATCGCGTCTCTTAAGACGCATGCCGCACACAAGTGGAAACCTAGCCTAAAGGCGAGTACCGTATATATACTCTGGTATAAACTAAGATTTTTTGTTTTTACTCCTAAAATGCCTCTCCAGAGTAAGGTCTCTGTGTTCAGGTCATAATCCATACCTACTCATTAAATACTAGAGGCTGAATAATACGTGAAGGAAGACCGAGGAGTTGCGTGCAGTGCGTCCTGCTTCGGATCAGCGTAGTTGCTTTTCCACCACCTCTGCTTTCAGTACACTCCACAAGGGGACATGGGAAGTGAGAGAGGTAGCAGCTACTAGACACCAGGAAAATGCTCTATTGGAGAGGGAGAGGCCACCAGGAATGCTGTATGGGAAAGGGAGCGGGGAACCACTAGACACCATGTAATGTATGGTGAAGGGAGACCACCAGACATCTGTATAGAGGAGGAAGGGGGACCATTAGGCATCAGGTATGCTGTATGGGTAAATGGGGGAACCACTAGACACCAGGTATGCTGTATAGGGGAGAGAGGGCGCCAATAAACACCAGGGAGCTGTGTAGGGGAAGGAGGGGGACAACTACACCAAGCGATATGGGGATGTTAAAAGTAGTGGCCTGAGTTTTTACTCTAGGTTTATACTATGCAAATGTGGTGAAATGAAGTACGGTAAATGGCCCCAAATGGGGAAAAGGAACTGCACTAAAATGCACACAAGTTGTGTAGAACGTGGCAAAATCTGTTTCCTACTGCTGTCCACTTCTTCTTAAAAACTTTACACCACTTGCCTAGCTGGCTTTACATGATCAAAGTGTCTAGAGGAAACTGAAGTTACGGTATGTCTTTTTTGTTAAACTTTACATCACGGCTGTGTTGGATTTCTAGGAAATGCCTGCTATATGGATACACTTTCATAGGAAAATTCCATAATGGTATTATGGTGGGCCAGATGTCTCAGTCATCTTTTAATTGCCATTTCTTTTCTACTTTAGATGATTTTCTCCAACTTCAGCTGACTGCATTTAAAGCATGTGTTTAATACAAAACAGGTTGGCCCAGGTGATGTAAAAAAATGGCATTGCACAGGCAGATGCTTGCCACATGACAGGTGTGATGCTGCTTTGTGTATAGTAACTTTTAAAAGTTCTCCAATGCTAAAGCAACCTTTTTAAATCCTCTTATACTTCTGCTTATGCTATTAGATTTGCCGAATGTGATTTTTATACCAAATGCAATGCTTTTGTAGAAACTTTACTGTATTTCTGAGCAGTCTAAAAGCAAAAGCTTTATGAAGGAGGGAAAGAGGTGCCCAGGATTGGATAAAACTGGGTTAAAAAAAAAGAAAAAAAATGAGGTGGCTTACCTCAATGACCACAATTTGTGTTTTATCATTTCATTTATATCGTTTTATCCAATCCTGGGTGCATCTTTCCCCCATTTGTTACTCGCCCTCCTTCAGGATGGGTGATCTGATTGGCCCCTAGTGTCTTTGACACACTGGGATCATCCCAGTTCTTTTTCTCCAAGAGCGCGACTGCATCCAGCTCGTCTGGACACCCGGGTGGAGTTGGGGTTGTACATCTCCACCTGCCTGCAGCGGTTGGTTGCCTGGCGGAAACCCTCTAACGCTGGGGGGGTCATACTTTCTGACCAGCTAGCGAAACAAGGCTGAGAGCTGAATTATGGCAGAGGCTACACAGGCTGTGCGATGTTGCGCTGCTCTTGCAATAGCAAACATACAAGACAGACTGGAATGAGGCAGCCAATCGCACCCGCAGCGATGGCGTACCTCACAAGAGCCGGACTAGAGGATTCACCACTCCTACGCAGAACAGACACAGACAGAGCAAGATAAACAGGCAATAGGTCAAACACAGATAATCACAGGTAGTATTAAACTGTAGAACAAAGCTAACTATTGTACAAAATCCCTGGGGTCCTGCCAGTTCAAATGTACCACGGATCTGACTAAACATGAACAAGGACTTGAGACAAACAGAATGAACGCTTGCCAATCCAGTCACTGACCTAGCGACAGCAAGCGTCCACACACAAACCAACATACAAGCCAACAGGAACAGGACTAGGAAGGATTCGCTACTCCTACGCAGGAGTCAGCGCAATCCACGCACGGTAACAGGAACAAGACTAGGAAGGATTCGCTACTCCTACGCAGGAGTCAGCGCAATCCACGCAAGGTAACAGGAACAGGACGGATTCGCTACTCCTACGCAGGAGTCAGCACAATCCACGCAAGGGAACAGGAACCAGGAACAAGGGCCCAGTTTTAACAGCTAGACAGGCTAAGACTGAAACTATGACGGGCGGAGCACGCTTGCAGGAAGCAAACCTTTATACTGAGGTCATCCAATGAGAGCAGAGATGCAAATCTCCACACAAGTGAATGGTAATCAGTCACAAGCTGAAAGCCAGAAAAGGCAGACAAAACTATGCAACCTGCATGAAAGTAACTGCAACTCAGCAGCAACAGACAATGTTTGAATTCATAACAGCATCCCAAGCTGCCATGCACTGCATAGCGGTTGCAAATGGAATCAACACTCAGTGTGAGTGCAACCCCTATGCAAGCGAATGCATGTAAAGAAATCAGAACTGTTTGGCTGCAGTACAACTGCAGCCAGCAGTACATGCTGCAGAAGCGATCATGACACCCTCCCTTGTGAGTATTACATCGCTACAACTCCTGATCCCACCTATTATTGTGACTTACTCCACCATTCAGGCTCCCGTTGTCTCTGTGCTTTTTCCCCTGTAGGGTGCTCTCTGATCACCCCCTCATTTTCCTAGAAGCTTCATGAGGACTCTTAAAAATGACATGGCTATTGTCCATTTTATCAAAATAGTATAGGTTATAAAAGTGTACATAACGTGGGTTCACATATCCAATTTTGATTGGCCAATTTCTCCACCTCCACCTCCAACAGATATTGAATTACTATGAATAGGTAGGTAAAGTCTCATACTTCATGGAAGTGGTAAAATTGCCCAATCACTGGCCAATCCAACTGGATGAGTGCATGCATAATGCTGGTGACTCATTTTTTTTTTTTTTATCACATATATAATTGTTGAAAAAAAACAAACACTGGTGAAGAATTTTCCAAGGAGTGGTGGAATATTTTTGTCGTTTCCATTAATGCCCTAATTGCAGTACAGTTTCCTACACTTCTGTTTCAAGCTCAGTCTCCCTCCTGTTTACCTTCCTGGTTTACCATCTGGCTACATTACAGCATAATTCACTTTCATACCACAATCTTTCAATCTTTTTCTATTTGCTAGGTCTCTCAAAATAAAAACTTCTGCTACACTGTAAATTAATTAAAACAATACAGTGCATGAATCTTTAGTAAATAAAGTGTTTTAAAATTATTATACTCACAGTCTGTTGGTGTCAGCGCTGCATGGCTGATTTGAGCAGCCAGAAATTCAGCCGAGAAACGCGCAGATTAGGAAGAAAAGACATAGTAATTCAGCTGCCGACATTAGCCGGTGCCCAAATTACGTCTCCCACCTTCCGAGTTGCTACAACTATGAGGGGGAATAGTAATCAGTGTGGGTCCGGAGATTGCACTGGAGCAAGGTGATCCATTTTTCAGGGTTACCCTGCGCCGAGATGGCCTACGCTGAGAATGAATAGACCCAAGCCAACCATATCTCTCCTTTTTAAACTGATTATAGTTATAATATTTTGGGCGCCTCCACACAACAACATGCTTAAAGAAAACCTGTAACGAAAAAAAAAAAAACCCTCTAGGGGATACTTTCCTCGGGAGGGGAAGCCTCTGGATCCTAACGAGGCTTCCCCCATCCCTCGGTGTACAGCACTGTGACCCCCCCCCCTCCCCTCCCGAACAGCGGCAATGGAAATATTTACCTACCATGATCCTGTGCAGGCACACTACCGGCTCTTCCTTCGTATCTGTTCAAATTCCATCGTATCTACTCTACTGCGCAGGTGCAAAGGACTCTTGCCTCCACAGTAGAGTGGATACGATTAGGCTCGGCTATTTACACCTTAGCCCGAACAAAGAGCTGTTACTGCGCCTGCGCTGGATCGCAGTAGGTAAGTATTGCGCTGCTTGACAAGCCGTTTGTCGAGGTGGTTTCGGGGGAACTAGTGCTGGATTCCCAGAAGTTGTAGAGGACAGGGAAGCCTCGTTGGGACCCTGAGGCTTCCTCCTCCTGAGGTAAATATTTTTTTTTGTTTGTTTTTTTGTTACAGAGTCTCTTTAATTACACTTCTGTTGGGGGCATGTTTTGTTTTTAGAGTAGTTCTTGGCGTTAATTCAGGATCTACCTGACTACCAGTATTGCAACCTTTTGAGGACCCTACTTGTCCTGTGCAGGGCTGTAGAGTTGAGGATTCGGAGCAATTTTTGGGTACCTGGAGTCGTGGTTTCATAAACTGTACCGACTCCACAACCCTATTACTGTGGCAGAAAATCCTCCATGAGTCTTATTGGTGGTTGCATATTTACTGTACCCTTAAATTTGAGTGAACCTTGAGTGAACTATGTTTATGTTTTGACTTATTGCGCTATTGGCTCCTGGCTTGTGTCTCCCAGATGTTTCCTTGGTGCATGGATTCCCGGACTCTTTTGCCCACACCCTTTCAGCTCTGACAAATCGGGCATCTTTGGAGTGTTCCATGGACATAGTTAGAATTTTCATAGCTTTCATGATCTTGTTACACACAGACAATAGACTAGCTCAGAACACTTTTTTTCATAAGCGTTTGAGTTTCAATCCGTGAAGAGGCCAGCAACAAGCAGAATTGTTATATAAGGGCTCCTTATTCAAATAAGTGACATAATATTAAAAAAGCAGGTAGGGAAAAACAAGCAATTGGCAATGTATTTTAGACCACACAGCATTCTTATTCATGATATAGATGATGCCACCAAAAGGGACATTTTATATAAGAAAACTACAACACTTTTTTTTTTTATTTGTTACATTATTTATCCATATGAACAAAATTCAAATGCTTCAAATCACCATAATGTTTATTAGAAAAAGTCAACACTGTAAAACCAATACTGGAAAAGATTAAAAACATAAGTGAACACATGTAAAGACAAAAAGGGAAGACGACGGGAGCCCCCAATAGTGTATTATTGATGATATAGATATCGTTATGATAAATAATTAGAGATATACTCACAAACACGGGTTGCCAAGGTATAGGCAACCACTATAAGCACAGATGGGAATATTAGACCTGTCCCCACTCAGGTTAAGAAGTCGCTCTCCGTAGAAAAAAGAAGGGGGTGTTCACACCCATCCACCAGGTGGATAATAATGTGCAAAAATTACAGAGGCGCCAACAGAATAAAAGAGAACCATATAAAAGGATAAAAAAAAGGGGGTAAGGGTGGACTTACCTCCCCAAATTTCACACACAACAAATGTAATTTAGTATGCAGAAAGACATTTAATCTGTACTCCAAAATGCAACGCGTTTCGCGGGTCTCAAGCCCGCTTCCTCAGGCAAAATATAAAAAGGAGCAGCTTAACAGCATCAAAACCACACTGAGCGCCTCTGTGTGGTTTTGATGCTGTTAAGCTGCTCCTTTTTATATTTTGCCTGAGGAAGCGGGCTTGAGACCCACGAAACGCGTTGCATTTTGGAGTACAGATTAAATGTCTTTCTGCATACTAAATTACATTTGTTGTGTGTGAAATTTGGGGAGGTAAGTCCACCCTTACCCCCTTGTTTTTATCCTTTTATATGGTTCTCTTTTATTCTGTTGGCGCCTCTGTAATTTTTGCATAAGTGAACACATGGCACAGCCGGGTGTACCGACACTAGCATGCAGCAACCAGTCATGCAGGCCGCACCTGGGATCCGAATCTCGTCTATTAAAGTCCCAAGACCATCCTTTTGTGAACGGCAGAGTGAGGCTCGGTCCACACTTGTCCAGTTGCTGATTGGATCGTTTCAAACGGATTCGTTTTTCTAAAAACTGATGCAAAACTGATCAGTTTTTTAAAATGTCCTTTTTGTAGCATTTATTTCCAGTCTGTTTAAACGTATTTCCTTTCTTCATGTGTGTTTCTATTGGATAAGAGCTGATGTTGAGCGGAGGAGAAGGCAGTAGGCAATCCGTTTTTGCCTCTGTTTAGTTCTCTGTTTAGAGGGAGATCCATTTTTGTGTAGCCTTTCACTACCCCCCTCGATGTATCTGGGGTCCGTGAAAAACCTGCAAATCCGGACTCTCCGTTCAGTTTTTCAAAACGGATCCCGTGGATCCGTTTTTTAAAGTGTGTGAAGACGGCTGCTATTTAAAACATTGGTATCCGAGGCTCTGGTTTTGATCCGGGCCAAAAAGCGGAGCCACGGATACGTTTTTTAAGCAAGTGTTAACCGATCCTTAACCATACTATAGCAAACTGCAGAGCTCGTTGAGATAAACAGTCTCTGAGCAAAGGGTTAGTGCATAAGCAGCTATGATAAGTGCAAGAGATAAGAGGCACATGCAGGCATCATGTTAGATCAAGCAATTCCAGGTGAGCAGTGAGCAGTTCAACCGCACTGTGAATTCCACTTAGGCATATATCCACAAATAACCACAGTCAGTTTCAATGTAAGCCATGCAGGGCACTTTAAACATAGAAGCACTGTAGGATAGCTTTGCCTCAGCAAGGCTCTCGCCTCACCAATGACCTTAGAAAACAGGGATCTCCAGGTTCAAATGTAGTGCTGGCCTTATTGAGCATCTCCTGCTGCTTAAAGAGAACCAGAAGTTTGTTTAAAGAATGTTATCTGCATACAGAGGCTGGATCTGCCTATACAGCCCAGCCTCTGTTGCTATCCCAAACCCCCCTAAGGTCCCCCTGCACTCTGCAATCCCTCATAAATCACAGCCGTGCTGTGAGGCTGTGTTTACATCTGTAGTGTCAGTCTCAGCTGCTCCCCCGCCTCCTGCATAGCTCCGGTCCCTGCCCCCGTCCCTTCCCTCCAATCAGCAGGGAGGGAAGGGAGGCAGGCGGGGACTTGAGTTTTGCAGGAGGCGGGGAGAGCAGCAGACTGACACTATAGAGATAAACACAGCCCTCTCCGACAAGCTGCTTGTCAGCAGTGCTGGCTGTGATTTATGTGGGATTGCAGAGTGCAGGGGGACCTTAGGGGGGTTTGGGATAGCAACAGAGGCTGGGCTGTATAGGCAGATCCATCATCTGTATGCAGATAATATTCTTCAAACCCACCTCGGGTTCTCTTTAAGCTGTGGGCCCCAGGTCTCCTACTGTTCTGTGTTGCTGTGAGGTAACATCTGCGCTGCCCCCGTTCAAGCCAAATGCATGGTGGATTGCTGCCGGCTGACACTGGTATAGGCATGTCGGGCTGCAGTGATCCATTGCTGTGGACGGAGAGTGGTGACAGACACCTCACCACGCGTATCGGCCGCTTCAGACCTTCATCAAGTGATCAAAAGGCAGAAGTCCCATCAGAGTTCATATAGGGCTGAATCTCCTGCGCACGCAGCTCAGATTAGCCCCATCTTGTGGACTGAAAGCTAACTACTGCACATAGTAAAGCCTCAGCATTCAGGATTAAACAAACATCCTAAGTCAACAGCTATCCGTTTATTCAGGTACCAATGAATGTAAATTATTCTTCATAATAACTATCAAAAAATCTGCCAATAATATAACAAAGTTAAATGAACTAAACCATTCATCATAAGGCCTACAGACACACAACTGTCACGCATGCATGAGCAGACATGTGCAACAAATTAATTGTTGCCACCACTGTGATATAAACCGGGAGTTCCGGGATTCTCTTTCCATTGCAAAAACATGATGTGGACTACATACAGTATATGCATGCATACACAGTATATGTATATATATATATATATATATATATATATATATATATATATATATATATATATATATATATATATATATTCTATTATACATAATATGCAATACTAAATGTTCACATCACAAATGGAAAATTGCACAGCTTGGATCTTGGTATTTTTTGTAAATTTGGTTTCAATGTATATCGTGTGCGATTTTAAATATACATGTATATACTTGTGATTTCAGTTTTCCAGTATTTTATCGTTTAATTTTCTTCCATTTTTGAGAAGATTTCATCCTCCTTATGAAACTATGCTTTTTTCCATAAGGATAAATTACGCAATTAGTGTCATAAGATTGTTTATATGAATGTCCCTCGCGGCGTTAGCAACTTTGTCCAACCTTTGGGGAGGCATGCTTTTGACACACACACACACACACACACACACACACACACACACACACACACACACACACACACACACACACACACACACACACACACACACACACACACACACACACACACACACACACACACACACACACCACACACACACACATCACACACACATCACACATCACACACACATCACACAACACACACACATCACACACACATCACACACACACACACACACACATCACACACACATCACACACACATCACACACATTACACACACACTACACACACACATTACACACACACCACACACACCACACCACCCACACCACACACTCACATCACACACACACACATCACACACCACACACACCACACCACACACCACACACACACACCACACCACACACCACACACACACACCACACACACACACACCACACACACACACACCACACACACACACATCACACACACATCACACACACACATCACACACCACACACACCACACCACACCACACACTCACACACCACACACACACCACACACACACCACACACACACCCCGCACGCACACACACCACACGCACGCACGCACACACACCACACGCACGCACACACACACACCACACGCACGCACACACACCACACGCACGCACGCACACACACCACACACACCACACACACACCACACACACACACATCACACACACACACATCACACACACACACACCACACACACACCACACACACACACATCACACACACACACATCACACACACACACATCACACACACACACATCACACACACACACATCACACACACACACATCACACACATCACACACACACAACACACACACATCACACACACACACATCACACACACACACATCACACACACACACATCACACACACACATCACACACACACACACACACACACACACACATCACACACACACACACATCACACACACACACACACACACACACACACATCACAAACACACACACATCACACACACACACATCACACACCACACCACACACCACACACCACACCACACCACACACTCACACACCACACACCACACACACACACCGCACGCACACACACCACACGCACGCACACACACCACACGCACGCACACACACACACACCGCACGCACACACACCACACACACACACCACACACACACACACACCACACACACACACACACACACACACACACACACACACACACACACACACACGTACACACGTACACACCACGTACGCACACGTACGCACACGTACGCACACACACACACACCACACACCATACACACCACACACCATACACACCATACACACACACACCATACACACACACACCATACACACACACACCACACACACACACACACCACACACCACACACACCACACACACACACACCACACACACCACACACACATCACACACACACACATCACACACACATCACACACACACACATCACACACCCACACATCACACACCACCCACACATCACACACCACCCACACCACACACACCACACCACCCACACCACACACTCACACCACACACACACATCACACACACACACATCACACACACACACATCACACACACCACACACCACACACACCACACACCACACACACCACACCACCCACACCACACCACCCACACCACACACTCACACACCACACCACACACACCACACACACACACACCACACACTCACACACGCACGCACACACACACACACCACATACACACACACACACACACACACACACACCACGTGCACGGACGCACACACACACACCACATGCACGGACGCACACACACACACCACATGCACGGACGCACACACGTACACACACACACACACACCACACACACACACACACACACACACACACACACACACACACACAAACACACACCA
The DNA here is from genome assembly GCF_040937935.1 of Hyperolius riggenbachi. Lineage (NCBI taxonomy): Eukaryota > Metazoa > Chordata > Amphibia > Anura > Hyperoliidae > Hyperolius > Hyperolius riggenbachi. The sequence goes on from NC_090649.1 coordinate 244,779,031, forward strand.
CACACCATACACACACACACACACACACACACACACACACACACACACACACACACACACACAAACACACACACACGAACACACACACACGAACACACACACACACACGAACACACACACACGAACACACACGTCATGTCACAGTGCATCAGTTGCATTGCAGAATAATGCTACAGGTCATCTCACTGTTAATACTATTCTATGGGCCTGTTCACATCTCTGAGTTGTAACGGATTATGTTATTCACATTTGCTGCATGCAGGTTTTGATTTGATGTCTATGTCCCGTCTCCACTGCAGTTCACAACACATGCATTCTGTAACGCGCATGGTGTGAGTCCAGTCTTTGATGGGATGCTGCTTTCTGAACAAACTGCCTTTGTATATGAGAACTTGGTTTGTTGGTTGGCGGCCATTTATGTCAATTTTTTTGGTCCCAGTTCAAACTGCATAACATTTACATGAAATTTGAATGCAAGGAATATATCCTTTGCATCTCATTGATCATCCTTAGTTTTAATGTTTTCCCTTGGCTGCTCAGTAACTCCATGTTGTGCTTGGTGTCATACTGGTTCTTGTGGGATTTTGCATGTACTGTAATTTATTATTGATAGAAGTAATCAATGAGATACTAACCGTTCCAGCTTGCATGCTAGTTGCAGGCAAATTGTACACAGCCTGGGCCTTGGCCACTGCAATGCACTTCCTTATGAATGAGACTGTCGCATACATGAAATAAACTTGCAAGTCCAGAATAGTTGCTTCTCATGGACAATCTCTCTGTGAACGACGCATGTTGTTTTAGTGATTATTAAAGCAATATGGAAGGCTGTTGATTTCTTTTGAATCTTAGGTCAAGTAGTTGGTAATGTAGACCAGATCTCCTGACTGTTCTTTACTCTGTAAGCAAGAACGTAACGCACTGCAGTCTCAGCAGGGAACTCTTTGAAGCCATGTGGGCCAGGTGTATACAACATACATGTCTGATTAGAGTGATTTTATGACTGTTTTTTTCTTTGTTTCCTTTATTGAAAAATGGCATTTCCCTTTAGCAACGTTTTAACTTGCTTTTTTGTTGGCTGTGAGGTCAGAATTGGATGTTAACGTGGCAATTTGAACCTACATGCTTGTGGACTTACAAGACTGGTTAGTTACTCACTCTGCAGGTCCTAAGGAATGGAGGGGATGTCGTGTTCAGCACCAGATTCCCAATATCGCCACACAGTCTGAGCATGCTATGCCCACAGTACCATGCCTTCATTTGTTTTCCATAACTTATATTTATGAGGAAGGGGCTGCATTTTACGGAATAGCCGGCACCAGAGAAAACAACCTTTGATTAGCTCCATGTAGAATTTCATAAAAAGCTTTTTTTAATTTATTTTTTTATATTGTATATTGTATATTTTTTATATTGTAAAAGCACTTGACCGACCGACAACAGGATCTATTAGGAGCAGTTCGATGCAGATAATGATGAGGACAGCTGACATTGGTAATGAAGGGGAAGTAAACCATTCAGACAGCAGGGCACAGGGCTGTGCTCATACCTGACTCTGTTAAAGAGAAACTCCGACCAAGAATTGAACTTTATCCCAATCAGTAGCTGATACCCCCTTTTACATGAGAAATCTATTCCTTTTCACAACCAGACCATCAGGGGGCACTGTATGACTGATATTGTGGTGAAACCCCTCCCACAGGAAACTGTGAGGACCGAGGTACTCCTGAACCCTGTTGCATCGTGGAAAATAGCTGTTTACAGCTGTTTCCAACTGCCAAAACAGCAAGCAGCAGCTACATCACTTGCCAGCAGTAAAAAGGTCACCATGTAATAAATGTCAGAATATAAAAATTTGGGATTTAAAATATTTTACAATGTGCAAACACTGATTAAATCCTTTATACATAATTATTGTAAAAATGAAGCACTTTTTTATTACATTATTTTCACTCTGTAAGTTCCCCAGAGCTGCTCCATGCTCTGTACACACACTGCTGCTCCATGCTCTGTACACACGCTGCTGCTCCATGCTCTGTACACACGCTGCTTTTACATACAAAGCCAACTGTAACAGGGAAAGGGGGCAGTGCTGTGAGCTATAGGATGCCTGCAGATATTCTGGTGTCTAAACTTGTGCCTGTCCCCAGACACTGCACTGGCCCTGGTCTGAGGGGGGATTCTGGGCAGCTGTAATCCCCCCCCCTGCGTTTGCCTATGAATGGCATCACTCTTCAGAATCAAGTGCAAGCTAGTATGTTTTACATCGAAATCTCTGTCGCACGTTCATTACCGCCCTGACCTGAATTTGCCCTCCTCCGTCCTTTCCACTTAAGTGATGATCTTCTTTCTTCATAGCTCTATTGAACTCTTTTCCTTGTTCAACTTGCTGTTAAGCTTTAGTTATTCAGACAGACTCTCTAGAAACAATCTTCTCCACTGTCCCAGCTTTTCATTACACATTGCTGTGCACAGTAATTACTTTACATTTTACCTTTCTGACTGTATTATATTTACTGCTACTCACCTCCCCAGTTCAATTTGACAGTGGCCTTTCTTCTTACACTGGGCTGACGCTCTTCTCCAGTGCTTTAGCTGTACTTCATTTGGTCCCATTACTTTTTATTGTGTAACACTAGTGCTAGTGTATTGTTATACAAAATTGCAGTTTTAACATCTCCAGACCTGTTACCATATAACAAATTGTGTTTTCTTTTTTGGTCACCAGATGGCGAGCTTTAGTCTTGTTTGTGTCTCAGATGCTGCTAGAAAACTGTCCTGAAAAGATAAATGCTTAGTGATTGGCTAATTATCTTAACATTTAACATTTTGCCATTATCATGAGCAATGTCATTTAAATAGAGAAAGAGGAGAGGTGTTTTGAATGGAAGCATCATGTGTGAACTTCTCTCTTTCAAAAGCTGTGCTGTTCAAAAAAATGCACGTATACATATGCTGCAGAACAAAATGTATTACCTGTATTTACTCTCATTTCTTATGAAGCCTAGTGAGACCAATTATCAAGACGTGCATAAAAGGACTAAGGCAAAAGAGTGGTAGTAGAGCAACCATATTCTTGCTTGTTACCTAAAACCTGACTGCTTACTCTATACACTTGTTGACTATACCTCGTTTTTCTTTTCTTCTGTACTGTTGTTCATAAATTTGCCCCAATTACTAATTACTAAAATTAATTTTTTAATTAATGTAATTCTCTAAGGGATCTTTCACACTAGAGGCTGCGGTAGAAAAGGCTGAAGCTCTGCCAATACATAGCGTTTTCAAAGCGCTTTCAAAGCGTTTTACAGCTCATATGAAAACGTTTTTTTTTTCTTTAAAAATAAGTCAACAAGTTAGCTGTAAAACGCTTTGAAAACGCTGTAGTTGGTGTTTTCCATTGACTATCATTGAAACGTGAAAAGCCAACTTCGACTGTAAACCACTTTTGAAAAAGCTCCAGGGAGCTTCAAAATGCAATGCCCAAAAAAGCTGCTTTAGGTGTGAAATGTAAATGGAAAGTCTATGGACTTTTATTTTACCTGGGAAAATGCCAACTATGGTCTTGGCTGTAAAACGCAGAAACTGGCCTCTAGTGGGAAATAGCCCTGAGTGTAAATATATGTAGAAGATAACTCCTCTTCTTTGATGCGGATCAAAATATTTATGTATCAAAGGATTTGTAGTAGTTTTACAGCAAATGTGTCTGCAGTCCACACTTAAATATTGGACAAATGTGAGACAAAAAAGAGGTGCATCTGTGATAAAACCCCATGGGCATTATTATTTAGCATTTATATAGTGCTGGCATCTGCTGCAGCGCTTTACAGAGTCTCTATGTCACAACACTTTTTGTGCAAAGCAGTTAAAATGTTTGTGAGGCGCAGAGCTGTGGAGTTGGGGTCGAGGAGTCTGGAGCAATTTTGGGTACCTGGAGTTGGAGTCGGTGGTTTCATATATTTGTACAGCGGGAGACATGGCAGCGCTTTCAAACAGAAGTTATACCTGAATGATTTATCTGCATGGATGTGCAGAGCTCCAGTAACTGGACCATATTACACACCTAGCACTCAAAACAGGCAAAGGAGGGTGTTAGCTTTGCCTGTTTTGTAATCTAGTCCAGTTACTGGAGCTCTGCACATACATGCAGATAAATCATTCAGGTATAACTTCTGTTTGAAAGCGCTGCCATGTCTCCCGCTGTACAAATTGAACGTAAGTATACTAGTGGCTAGCTGCATTCATTGCTTCAGATCTACATTCAAAATTTTTAGGTTAGAATTAGTACATAATTTGCATCTGTTTTGCATTCAAGGCATGTATTTAGCCCCAGTGGGGCTCTGCATTGCCTCTTTTGGTCTTCATTTCAGGTGCAGCCTTGAGCGCTGTCATTTGTCTGTGTGTCTGCTTTCATAAATTGAGGCATCGGATGATTTTTGTACTGACTCCACAGCCCTGGTGAGGCGCACCTGGTAATTTGGATTCTGCCATAAGCCACAATGCAATTTGCGTCAATGGCAGCGCCAAGTGTGTAATTATGGCATTACTGTATAACCAAACTGCAGCTAGTGGTGGTGATTGTTGCAGTTAATCGCACTCAATCAGCAGCTAATTCGCAAATTATATAGCCGAACTCAGAACTAACTCTGCCATGGTGGTTTGTTTGCTACAATGGGTGCTCGGCTACAGCATATCCCAGTGCTGGCTGGGTTTCTCACAGCGCCAGGAGTATGGCTACAGGGTGAGGCGGTTTGGCAGTGACAATGGACATAATATATCCAAGTGGTGGATGGGTTACTCACAGCACTGTGGTTTTGGCTACAGTGACTACAGTGTATGTGCGGTTAATGTTAGGCGTGTGTGTGTTAATGTTAGTTAGGTTAGAGCAGACTTTGGCCTCAATTCACTAAGATCAAGCTGGAGATAAGGCAAGAGAAAATTTACCTCCACACAGTGAGAGAGTTATCTTATCTTTTCATTCCTTATGTTACCTCCTCTGATATTTCTTATCTTCAAATGTTAATTTTCAGAAATAGGTCACACTATATGTCCCTATATACATAGTGAATACAATAACTTACTTTGTTACAATATTCATTAGAAATTATTTACTCAGGGATTGCCCATTGTAAAAGCTTTCCTCTCTTTGATTTACATTCTGAAATGTATCACAGGTAGCTACATCTTTAGTCCTGCCAGGTGACCTCTGCAGAATGTGCGTTTCAGAGAGCTTTATGCACAGAGGGAGATACTGCCATTTATTTTCCACAATGCAATGAGGTTCTTAGACAGACAGAAAACTGTCAGGTCCATCGCCCTAACATCACACTGTGGGAGGGGATTTCCCTACAATATCAGCCATACAGATGTCCCTAATGATCTATCTGAGGAAAGGTAAAGATTTCTCGTGGGAAAGGGGGGGGGGGGGGAATCAGCTACTGACTAGGATGAAGTTCAATCCTGAGCTAAATCCTCTTTAAGCCAATGTCAGAAGAAGTCATAACTGATCGGCCAGATAGTAGGTGTGACCAATAGTAGATGGTTTACAGCACACTGAGATGCCCAAAATAGTCTCGCCGTCTGGGACTACGATCTACAAGCTACAGCTTATAGGTGGGAAGGAGAATTGTAGACAGCCCCCCCCCAAGACGCTCTCACCACTTGGGCGATTATCCACTACCGCCCCCTCCACAAGGGAGATACCCACAACTCCCTACACAAGCATACAAAACACTGATTGGTAAGAGCTAATTTCCAAGCAGCACCTGCCTTTTAAAATGGTCTGCAGAAAGCTGTAAAAAAAAAGTACATCAGCTTGCACCCAAATCTGCAGTACCAGATTATGCAAGGGTTGAACAATTCACAATCCCCTCTCAACCTCAGTTTCACATAACACAATTATGTGGCAGTAGGGACAGCGCAGGCAGCCAGTTTCAGGCACCCAACGTACCACTTTTATGTGATTTAAAAGCTAACTTACCTGTGGGGTTTTCAAGACCCCAGTGTGTTATAAGTTTTACAAACCCCACATGTAAGTTAGCTGTGAAGTCACATATTAGTGGTAGTACATGTGCCTGAAGACTGTCTGCACTGCTCCCGCTGCCACGTAATTGTATTATACCGTATTTACTGTGCCACCAGTGTGGCGTGGTAAATCTTTTCAGTGCTTCCCATACTTTGCTACGTTTTTCTAGTGCTCTTCAAAGTATATTCAAATTTTCCCCAGATTTGTAGTACACCGCCACAAAATGTATTCCGACTTTGTTAGCCACTAGTCCCCACCCCCTGTAGTGTGTCCAGCTTTGTAGTACCTAATAAGCATAGGCTGTAGTGTGACACTCAGATGAACTGGAAAAGGGCTGAGGAGAACACGGTCCTGTGAGGTTCCATGGTTCCAGATGTTAATACAAAGAGAACCCCATGAGTTAAATTCATTGGGAACCTGTATAAAAAAAATAAACCATATACTTGCCTAAGGAGAGGGAAGGCTCTGGGTCCTATAGAGCCTTTCTATTTCCTTTCACAGATCCCCCTGTTTAAGTGCTGGCTCCCCTGTAGCAGTATTCCACCATATTGGTCAAACACTGCTTGCTGCCGATGAATGGGGGGTTTCAGAAATCTTCAGAAGCCCAAGTGCTTCCAAAGACGTGGGCTAATAGTACGCGAACAAGAAGTAATGCGTGGACATGTAAGTTTCATTTTTTTGTGAATGAACGGGGCATCTCATTGATGCCAGTGATAATTGACACGGGGACTTCACCCATTTATGCAGCGCGGACGTGAGCTTCACGTCCGCAGCTGCAGCTACTAGAGCCGCAGGGACGGGCTAGCCACGTCCCTGCAGTTCGGGTGGTCGTGCAGGCAGATGCCCTCAGTCGCGCTGCTGCTGCTAGCAGGGGGGATTGGCTGCAGGGGACAAAAGTCCCCTGTGCCAATCCGAGCATGTCTGCCAAGAATAAACACTGTTTTTGTTCAAAAGCAGTGTTTGTTCTTACATAGAGCTGCCGCTCTATCTCCTGATGATCTCTCGCTGATTTCCACCGGTCGTTAAATCTCCCCGCCACCACTGTGATCGGAGGCTTCCAATGGAAGCCTACGTCCCTTCCCCTAGTTACAATGTAATGATACATTGTATCCTATTAGCGTACAAAGTACGCTAATAGGATTTTTGCTCAGTGGGGACATCTTGTGGCCAAATAGTAAAGTACACCTACTGAATTTAGGGAATAAAAAAAAAAAAATATTTATGACGAGGGCATATAATTATGAAATAATGGGCTAGAAATGAGTGATGAATGTAAAACTGAAAAAATGCACCTTAATTTCCAAATAAAATATTGTCACCATACATTGTACTAGGGAAATAATTTTAACATTGCAATAACCGGGCCAAATGGCCAAATAAAATGTGTGGATTATGGTAGCGTGAATTATTTTAAAACTATAATGGATGAAAACTGAAAAATAATAATTTTTTTTCCATTTTTTTTTTCTTATTATCCCTATAATAATGCATTTAGAATACAATAATTCTTACCATAATGTACCACCCAAAGAAAGCCTAATTGGTGACGGAAAAACAAGGTGTAGATCATTTTGTTGTGATAAGTAGTGATAAAGTTATTAGGGAATGAATGGGAGGAGCGCTGACAGGTGAAAATTCCTCTCGTCCATAAGGTGAAAAATACCTGCGGGCTGAAATGGCTAATGAATTGGAACTGCGTTCCTATTCATTCATCTCCCCTCTAACGATCAGCGGCGAGAACGAGCGCAGAAGTGCGCAGCTGCAAGGGATCATAATCTACATCTTTGCGAGGTATAGAGGGATTTTGCAGGGACGTAGATACTCGTCCCGGGAAGGTTAATGGATTTTATGTTTCTTGACTTGCTGCTTTATGTCCATGCCATTATTGATGTACCTGGGACACTGTAATGGTTTTACTCTGCTGTTTTGTTTTGTTTTGGTAAACCATATTTGTTATCGGTATTAGCTGTGTCATTGTCTGTTTTTCATTCAGGCTCCTTTCACAATATGTCCATTGCATTGTGGCGCAATTGACTTTAACATCGCATTAAAGCCCGATGCAATTACATTTCAATGGGGCTTCTCACACTGGTAGTTCTGTGCTGCGATAAGTCTCAACAGAACAATGGACTGCCTGCAGAGCGTTAACGAGCGACACGCTCGGCCCGTTGCAGAATAAGTCTATGGACTGTATGCTGCACTGTATGTGTGGTATTGCATTGAAAACGTATGGTGAGACTTTTTAGCACTGTTGTGGTGCAATCCGATTTCTGTGGATGTGCACTGCAACGGATCTAATGTGAAAGCAGCCTTACAAGGGAGTGCATTTTTTTACATGCATCTGTCAGCTGCTCCATTCTGTCTTGTTAGAAGACCAGTGTCCTCAATTAAGGCTGCTTTCACAGCGGGATGTTACAAATTACGTTACACAGTGGGATGATGCGCACGTTAGAGCAGCCTGTAACGCAGCCCAACTCGCAGTAATTAAAAATCAATGGGCACAGTGCCCACATTGCATTACAGTGTAAAGCTGGACGTTTAAAGAGAGTGTAGCATGCTGTGCGTCATACGCGGTTTTAACCGTGTTAGACTGTTTGCACATGCTCAGTAATGTGCTTTTTTTATTTTTTTCGTGCAGGAGAGGAGGAGGGGAGAGTCCGCTATTGTGGTCAGCCACATGGCTAATTAATATGCACTGCACTGCAGTGTTTACTTCCTGGAGCGGCCGCTTATTGGCTGGCGGGACCACGTGATGCGGATGGTTCCGATCACGTGGCCTCCACAGTCTATACAACAAAAACGGTGCACCAAGAGCCGCATAACATGGCTCCATGTAGCGTCCTACATAAACACCACCATGCGTTGCGTTACGGGCACGTTTTGCCACCTAAACGTTTCCTCTAACGCAACGTCCCACTGTGAAAGCAGCCTAACCGCTTCAGACAAATGAAGCAGTCAGATGTAATATCAATATAAGCCTAGATTATTGGACGGAAGCTCCGAGTTCTCTTGTTGGGATTATGTCAGAAGGGTTGATTCCTGGATGGTGACAGCTGCTGATAAGGAATGTGTTAACATTTCAGTGAATGAATTCCCTAGAAGCTGGAGCAATGTTACTGTGTCGTGAGCTAATATGCTGTCAACAATGTTATTGCATTTAGGCAATTCCTCACTGGCAGTTTTATCACTGCCAATGAATTACCCTGTGTGTCATAGGCCTCACTTTGACAGGAGGATCACTACACTAATGACTGGCATTTTAGTAAGTGAAGCCACAGCTGATAGTGGTTAATACAGCTCCAGTGATGAAGATTTACAGCTTCAGAAAAGACTTGGCGTGTGTCGGCTTTAGTTTCACAGCGTGCCTGAAATACAAAGCAACAGGGGATGGCTGCACATTGTGGAAAGAGCAGGGGGGGGGGGGGGGGGGGTAGGGGCGGGAAGGTTGTCAGTGGCAGGCTTGGATGGGTAAGGGCTCAAACCCACTAGTAGCCCTTTATAAGTGCTAGTGATTTGGAAAGCTCTTGCTAATGCAATGCTATGGGTGATTTTTATAAAATCACATCGCTCAAGGGGGATCACACCCATAGCATTACATTAGCAAAAGCTTTTCAAATCACACGAGCTTAGAAATGGCTTAGTAACATACTGCTAGTGGGTTCCAGGCCTAAGAGCAAGGAGAGACGTTAGCCAGTGGACTCTAAGTTGGAGTTGAAGGGAATTATGAAACCTTCTAATTAGTATCCAGGTAAAATTTGTGGCCTCTTCCTGCTGTTTCAGTATTTGTACTTGTTTTGATTTACCCTAGCTAAAACCTGTTCTTACTAAGCATTTATTTAGGGGCAATTTCAAGGTTTTTTGTTGTGACCGTCAAAGAAAATCTTTGGAATTCTTACTTGGTGAACTCATACACCAGTCATGTGATTGCCAGTGGTATCTTCTCACCAGTACTGGACTTGTGTGTAAACAGGCAGCTCTTTGCATACTCTGGACATGCTCCCTTGCAGCTCGGCACAGGTTAAGGGCTGTTTTGTCACGAGGAAGGAGATATTATGTGCCCCTTGTCCTTTGCTTAAGATAGTTGTATTACAAATTCTTTGGATTGTTTAATTGAATTTTATATCTAAATTATCTTTGGCTCTGTTCACATAATTACTGTGTACTAGCCACTATCTCTGCCTTCATCTTAAAGTGTTCGTGAAATGACATGTTTCATGAAGCAATAATGTTGTGATTGTAGCAGGTTGGCAGTGGTGGCTCCAGCTTCAAATATTTTGGTACGCACAATGGCTGGCTGGTGGGGCCCATCTCGGTGATCAAAATTGATGTTTGTATGGTGAGCTTTAGATATTTTGTTTACTAAATTTTATTGAAAAACAAAGTCATATACAGACAAAGAATTCTCAGTAATGAGGTACATCAGCACATTTTACATTGTACATATTGATGTTGTTTTCCAAGCATATAGAAATAGTTTTTCCAGGTATATGTGCATATATGGTGCGATACCAAGGTGCTTAGAATGGAATTAGCTAAACATAAGAGAATTCAGACTGCTTAATCCTTTAAAGACCAGATAAACCGTCTAAAGGAAACATATACATCCAGGGTCATATATCATTCCTGCCTCCAAGCCGATTTAAGGATTGTTGAGTGAAAAAGTATCAGAACTGGACCACTCTTCCCAATCGTAGTTATATTTAGGTATATTATCGTGCATGGTATGAATAATATAATCCATAAGTCGAATGTCTTCTATCCTGGAATAAACCTGTTCAAAAGGTACCGTGGGTTGTTTCCAGTTTCTCGCAATTGCCCACAATAAAGCGCTAATCATGACATAATACACCCGCTTCCATTTTTTAGGGATACTGGGGTTAGGAGCGAATAATAGTACATGATATGGTTCTAATGTGATTGTACGTACGGCTAATGCACCCAGTTCAACTTTAATCCTGTCCCAATGTATACTTACAGCACTGCAGTCCCAAAACAAGTGTTTCAGGGTGCCTTCACTCTGACATCCTCTGTAGCATTGTGAAGATACTGCTGGAAAAATTTTATGTAAATAAACAGGGGTCTTGTACCATCTGGTTGCTAATTTTAGTGCAGTGTCCTTCAATGCAGGCGTTCTAGTAGAGCTAATTCGGTTAAGGCCTACTTTATTCCATTCATGAATGTCCCAGTCAAGCTGCAGTTCCCTCTCCCAGTCTAGCATGCTCTTAGTTTTAGTCTCTTGTGTTAGATCAATTATGTGTAAATATATTCTAGAGATTATTCCAGAATTAGGTGCTGGAGTGAGATAAAGGTTTTCAAAAAATGTGCAATTAAGTCTAGCATTTGGAACAGTATTTTTTAAGAAGAAGTTCTTAATTTGTATGTATCTAAAATGCTCTACTGTAGGGGCATTATAATTAAATTGGATTAAAGAAAAAGGTAAAAATTTATCGCCTATCCAAAATCGGTTTGAGGTTGTCAAAGAGTTTGCTATCCACCATTGGAATGGTGAATGATCTTCAAATGCAGGGGGGAACTCTGGGTGGCCGACAAATGATAAACAAGGAGGTTTCATGGACTGCAGCTTCCACTTGACCCCATGAATATGCCATAATAAGAAAGAGTCTGCAACTATTAGGTTTAATGACTTGAGCTTTTTATAATTTGCCTTTTTAAGGGAAAGTATAGATGTTAAGTTGAAAGGGCTAACCGAGTCTCTTTCAAATTTTATCCAGGGTGTTTGTTTTTCTGGGTTAAACCATGCTATTAATTGTGCAAATCTAGCTGCCAAGTGATAAGAAAGATTAGGTAAGCCAATTCCACCCTTAGAGCTGTGTCTATATAGATAAATATTTTTAAATCTCGCTGATTTTCCGCCCCACACAAATTTGTTTAGTAATTTCTGCATTTTGGAAATTATCTGGTTTCCAGGATTTAAAGGAAGGGCTCTCATATAATATAGTACACGTGGCAATATCACCATTTTTATAGCAACTGCCTTGCCCAACCACGAGATCCTATACTGTGACCATTCCTTGAGTGTACTCTCAATATTTTTAAGTAATGGCTCATAATTAGCCTTAATAAGGCCATCAAATGTAGGGGTTAATTTAATCCCCAGGTAAGACAGCTCTTTAGACACCCATTTGAAATCAAAGTTGGCTTTATATAATTTTATCACTTGTGTGGGTAAGTTTATAGGTAATGCTTGGGACTTTGAGGGGTTCACTTTGAGACCGGACAGTTCACCAAAGCGCTCTAGTAGTGGAAGTAATGTGGGCATAGATGTCAAAGGTTGTGATAGAAATAATAAAGCGTCGTCAGCATACAAGCTAAGTTTGTATTCTTTATCTTCTTTCATATAACCTTTAATATTGGGATTCGTTTGTATTGCAAGAGAGAGGGGTTCAATCGCTATGGAGAAGAGTAGCGGGGAAAGGGGGCACCCCTGCCTGGTACCTCTAGTGATCGGAATTGGATTGGAGAGAATACCTGGCAATCTCAATTTTGCCTGTGGAGTGTTATACAAAGCTAAAATTGTTTGGACAAATTCTCCTGAGAAGCCCATTTTAGAAAGTACTGCATATAAATAGGGCCACAAGACAGAGTCGAACGCTTTATGTAAATCTAAACTCAAAAGAAGGAGTCTTTGATCATTCAGCTTAACGTCCTGTAAGATATTACAGGCCAATCTGGTGTTGTCTGTAGTTTGCCTCGCAGGGACAAAGCCAGACTGAGAGGGAGAGATTAAGTCTGTTATAACTGATGATAAACGGATGGCTAGGATCTTTGAGAAGATTTTAATATCATTGTTTATCAATGAGATAGGCCTATAGTTTTGTGGGAGGGTGTGGTCTAAATTGGGCTTTGGTATCAGAGACACAAATGCTCTGGTGAGGTCTGGAGGGAATTTCTGACCACTCAAAGCATCGTTATATAAAGAATGGAGCTGAGGGATAAGAATTTGTTTAAATTTCTTGAAATAAAGACCAGTGAAGCCATCAGGGCCTGGGGCTTTTGAATTTTTTAATGAGGAAATTGCAGCTTCAATTTCTTTGATAGAGATTGAAGCATTTAAGTGAGACTTTTGTTCATCAGTGATCCTAGATAATGGTAAAGACTCCAGCCATCCGTCTAGGTCAGGGTTTAGTGGTAGCTGAGGGGCGTGAAAGAGCTTAGTATAAAAATCTTCAAATATCTCAAGAACCTTGTGGGGAGCAGACTCAACTGCACCGTGTTTGTTTTGTAGCCTATAAAAATGAGGAGGCTTATAGTATTGTGTCAGTTTTCTAGCAAATTGTGTGCTAGGTGAGTTGCCATAAAGTAAAAATCTTGCTTTAGAAAATTTCAACGTTTTCTCCACTGAGTCTGAAAGAAGCTGATTCAGTGCCTGTCTCTTTTCCCGGATCTGGATCAGCCTATCATGATCTAATGTAGAGCTATGCTGATTATATAAATTATCCAGCTCAGTCGTAAGCTTCAGAATTTTTGACAATCTTTCTTTTTTCCTCCTAGAAGCTAATTGTATAAGTTTTCCTCTCAATACAGTTTTGTGTGCAGCCCACAAGGTTCCAACAGACACCTCTCCATTATCATTCAACAGAAAATATTCTTCAAGAGATGCATGGACTTCTTGTACAATTGCAGGGTCCTGTAATAATAAGTCATTAAGACGCCAACTTTCATGTGAGTATGGCATTCCAAGGAATCCCAGATTACCTGTGACAATATGATGATCAGACCATACACAATGTTGAATATCTGAGGAAGTGGCATTAGCCATCAAGATGGGTGAGAGAAATAAGTAATCCAGCCTGGCATAAGTATTATGTGGATTAGAGTAAAAGGAGTATGATCTGTCCCCCATATTGAAGGCCCTCCAAAGGTCTGTTAATTGGTGCATTTTCAGGCATCTGCGAAGCACTTTAGGAAATGATTTACTAACCTCTGAAACTGAACTTCTATCAGATAAAGGATTACTCACGCAGTTCAAATCCCCTGCTACTATCAAATGGCCAGAGATATATTTATCAAGTATTATAAAAAAATCGCGGAAGAATGATGCTTGAGCTGAGCTTGGAGCATATATATTACATAATGTGACATCCTTCCCATTTAGAGAACCTTGTATAATCAGGAATCGACTCTCAGGGTCTTTATATGTCTTTATCGGATCAAAAGCAATGCCATTTCGGATCAGAATTGCAACGCCCCTAGTTTTATTTGTATACGTGGTAAAATATGCTTTTTGATAAGCCCTATCAAAAAATCTGGAGCAAGACCCAGTATTGTAGTGAGTCTCCTGTAGAAACAGAATGTCAGCCTTAAGCTGTTTATACTGATTGAAGGCTTTCTTCCTTTTAGATGGGGAGTTAAATCCCTGTACATTGTGGCTAATTAGGCGAATGGCCATATTGAAAAGTATAGGAGAAATAGCTCAGAATTACTAAGGGCGGTGCAATTCCTTTGAGAGTGGCCCAGTATGTTCAAATCGGCTTGGAGTATGCGTTTTGTAAATAAAAGCAAAGTGTGAAATATCGACCCTGGAACAAGCATATCATAAACATTCAAAACAATAATGTTAAGGAAAAAATTAAAAAATAAGAGAACAGCTACATTAGCAATCCTAAGTTCAATCATTACAATGGAACTAACAGTAGAGTAAGAAGTTCAGCAGGTAACAACCCCAATATTATTTGGGAGTGAGTTCCTGTGATACAACAGCAGAAGGGATATAAATCCAAACGCTGAGGGGGGAGAATAATGCGCTAGGCCCAATCCAGAGGGAGCCGCTGCTATCTGAAGCTTAGTTCAAAATAGGTGCATTATAGGGTGAACAAAGATAGATTCTCAGTGTCATCCGTAATATAGAGGTGCAATACAAAAAAGTAATAATGCTTGCCAGTTCCAGTCTCACGTCAAGTAGGATCCTGTGACCTCGAGGGAGAGCTTCTTGCAGAAGAAGAGCCAGAACGATTCTTTGATTGTGACCAGATGGGGGTCAGAGGCCTTCGCTGTGATTGTGATTTCTGAGGAGACATCCTAGATAGGCCCAGCGAGACCAGCAGCTTTTCACCTTCTTTTGGTGACTGAATGATGTGTGTCTTGCCGTTCGATGTTACAATTAACTTAAAGGGATAACCCCATTTATAGCGAATTTGCTCCTTAATCAAGACCGAGGTGATTGCTTTCATGCTTTTACGCTTTTCCAAGGTGATCGGTGAGATATCTTGAAAAATTTGGATATCGTGATCCTCATATTTGATAGGCCCCACGGTTCTTGCGGCTTGTATGATTTGCTCTTTGATTAAGAAATCCTTCATGCATAGGATGATATCCCTCGGTGGCAAGTTTGGTGCTGGTAAAGCTCGGAGAGCTCGATGCATTCTGTCGCATGTAAAAGCTCCATCGGCCGTATCAGGCAACAGTGTTTTAAAGATGTTATTGACGTGCGGGATAAACTCCTGGTAAGATTCCGGAAGGCCCCTAATCCTCAAGTTGTTCCGCCGATTGCGGTTGTCTAGGTCCTCTGATTGCAACTGGAGCGCCTGTACAGACTCCTGCAAAGATCCATGTTCAGCTTGTAGCTCTTTATGGGACTTAAGTAAGTCATCATGCTTAGTTTCAAGTAGGTCTGTTCTCCTGCCGAGAGAAGCGATCTCATGGGCTAAAGTTTCTTCCACCCTTCGCAGCTCTGATTGAAACTTCCCCGCTAGCTTAGTGTACATCAGCTCCAGACTGTCTTCTAAGTCTCTTTTAGTAAGAGGTTTTTCCCGTTCAGGTCTTGATTCGGTCCAGTCTGGGCCTGTATCGGGCAGGGAGTCTTGTGACGCAGTTGGGGAGCTGCGGCCATCTTGGGTCGACATGGCTGCTACTCGCGGTCTGAGAAAATAGTCTGAGACTGACCTCTGTGTTGATGAGGATTCGGTCTTTCGCCTCCGAGACATGCACCAACAGTTCAGGAGGGGATGGCTTGTATTTTAGTGTCCAGCAGTGCTAAAGAACCCTCCGGTTAGCGGCAAATTGGATCAGTAACGAGCGGAGCTACTCCTCCATGCTTCCTCCTTCCGGCGCGTCGCGCATGCGCCCCCAGCTTTAGATATTTTTTGCCTAACTCAGGTGATAAAATTAAGGCTTACTAGTTCAGCAATGAAAGGAACCAAATGTAAACATCACAAACAGAACTCAGAGGCTTTTGAGCAGAGCAGATTCTCCAAATGATGATGCTATCTTTGAAGAAAAGTTACCTACTGATACTTAGCTAGTTTGCTGAAATGCTTTAATTCTTACTTGCTAGCAAGCTGCTGCTGTGTGGACAGATCACAGACAAATCATTTCAACCGCCAGCCTGTGTCTCACTACAAGCAAGGGGGAGAGGCCGGAGGGAGAGTAACACTGTGTGTATAATTCTTGGCAGCAAAGCATTGCTGGAGACTAAAGCTTGTATTTTACAGACAGCAAGTTTTTAATCAGGATTGTTATCCTGATTCAAAACTCCCTGTCTATAAAATACAAGTTCTAGTTTATTGGCTAATTTAAAAGAAAAACGGTAAGCTTTCATCTTGTAAGCCTTTTTCAGACTCTATTCCTGTTCACTGACACAATTAGAACATACAATTAGGAGGTAGAGAGATTTTTTTTGCAAATGTGACATCCAGATACATTTATTACAATGGATCTTGCAAGGATTGTGAGGTATTATTATTATTATTATTATTATTGTTAGGTATTAACCACTTCACCCCCCCAGTGCTAAATTTCTCCGTCCCTCTGCGCACCGCTTCACCCCCAGGGACGGAGAAAGGCGCACTTGTTTGTTTACTGGCTGGGAGTGGGCGGGGAACTCTCGCGCACACTCCAGCCAGCCCGCACAGCAGGTTACTAATTGGATGTTAGGAACAAGCGTTCCTAAATCCAATTAGCCTCGCCGATTGCGAGTAGAATGAAGACGGCTTCAAACAAATGCCGTCTTCATTCAAAACAATGCAAGGTAAACAAACTTGCAGCCCGCGATCGCGCGCCCCCGCGACCCGCGCGCGCGCACACACCCCGGCTCTGCAGTACAATGATTGGTTATAGGGACTCTCCAGTCCCCAATAACCAATCGTAGTACATCAGTACAGTAATGGAAGCAGCGCTGAAAGGGAAAAATCGCGCTGGTGTTTCAGGGGTAAAACCCCTCAGTTGTGAAATGGTTAAATTATTATTTGTGAGGTGGCAAATAGATAAGACCTTTGGCTTACGTAATGCCTACATGGACTCAGGCTGACATGGAGATTTTTTTTCTTATAGACCCTGTCCTGTTCACTGTACACTGCTGGAGTCTGGGAATAGATAACTGTTTGTTACTGGGCGGGGGAGCACTTAGGAGGGTACAGTGATTCCCAGAGGCGGGGGGAGAGAGGGTGGTGCCAAGCATGCCACAGGGCAGGTTGGACTGTTCAATAATAACGGATAAACATAGGCAGAGGTACTAGGTGGGTCACAACAGGAAGTCCGATCACGTAAAGTACTAGAGGGCAGACAGGAACAGAGTTAGGCCCCATTTACACTTAAAGGGGCACTATTGCTAAAATCATCTTTTTTAAACCTTTTAGCATACATATTAGTTGATGGAGGACTGATTTTGCACATTATTCATTTTTATTTGAAAGTATTGGTTTGCAGGCAATAAGCATTTAGATACATGTAGTCACGTCAGCAGTTGTACCTTTCCGACGCCAATGTAGTTCATACCATTCTGCAATAGGGAGGCAGCTTGTAGTGGTGTGTGAGTTGTCAGTTCTATTGTACCCCACTGGCCATTTCAGTTCGGTTTTCCCACCTTGTAACCGCTCTATAGAGCAGTTAATGAGCACAGCAGCCGACGTAAAGTGATGGTCGCAGCCTCCTCCGTGCAGGGTGCAACGTTATTCAGAACGGCTGCGTGTAGTTACGCTGCCCGGCCGCCGAGGACCCCCTTTCCCTATGCTGGCAATGAAACGGACACCTATTGTTGTCCGTTTCTATGGTAACCATGTCCGGCTTTCCTATCTGCGCAATCTAGCGGCGGCATCAAAGAGCACACACAAGCGCTACAGCTGTGTGTTGCTCTGCGTGGTGTATTGCTTCCTAAAACCTTTTTTGAATGCCTGCAAAACTGTTTTAAAGGTGTTTGTGTTGTGGAAGCAGGTAGGCATTCAAAAAAGGTTTTCGGCTGCTGTGCTCAGTAACTGCTCTATAGAGCGGTTACAAGGTGGGAAAACCGAACTGAAATGGCCAGAGGGGTACAATATAACTGACAACTCGCACACCACTACAAGCTGCCTCCCTATTGCAGAATGGTATGAACTACATTGGCGTCGGAAAGGTACAACTGCTGACGTGACTACATGTATCTAAATGTTTATTGCCTGCAAACAAATACTTTTAAATAAAAATGAATAATGTGCAAAATCAGTCCTCCATCAACTAATATGTATGCTAAAAGGTTTAAAAAAGATGATTTTAGCAATAGTGCCCCTTTAACCACTTGAGGACCGCGGGCTTTACCCCCCTTAAGGACCAGACCCTTTTTTTCCATTCAGACCACTGCAGCTTTCATGGTTTATTGCTCGCTCATACAACCTACCACCTAAATGAATTTTGGCTCCTTTTCTTGTCACTAATAAAGCTTTCTTTTGGTGCTATTTGATTGCTGCTGCGATTTTTACTTTTTATTATATTCATCAAAAAAGACATGAATTTTGGCAAAAAAATGATTTTTTTAACTTTCTGTGCTGACATTTTTCAAATAAAGTAACATTTCTGTATACATGCAGCCAGGGGTGCCTCTAGTCATTTTGTCACTCCAGGCGAGAAAACCTGTGGCGCCCCCTCCCCAGCCCCTCCCCCCCCAGGAAATTAATCATAATGCAGCATCGTTTCACCAGAAAATAATCATAATGCGGAAGTGTTTCATCAGAAAATAATAGTAATTATCGTAATTCAGAATCGTAATTCACCAGAAAATAATCGTAATGTGGCAGTGTTTCACCAGAAAATACACTTATTGCAGCAGCAGTTCACCGGAAAATATTTGTAAGGTGGCAGCGTTTCACCAGAAAATAATCGTAATGGGGCAGCGTTGTCAGAAAATAATGGTAATGTGGAAGCGTTTCACCAGAAAATACACGTAATCCGAGCAGAGGGAAAGAGTAGAGAGGGAGAGGCAGCATAAGATGTAAGAGGGGGGTAGAGGAACAGAGAGGGGGAGGGATAGACAGCATAAGATGGAAGAGGGTGCAGAGAAACAGAAGGGAGAGACAGCATAAGATGGAAGAGAGTGCAGAGGAACAGAGAGGGGTAGAGACAGCATAAGATGGAAGAGGGGGCAGAGGAACAGAGAGGGGAGAGGGAGAGACAGCACAGCACTAAAGCACAGGTTTACAGTTTTACCAGCCTACAGCCTAACCAGCTTTCAAAGAAAACTCTAGTATCAAAAGAGCAGGGCACATTCTAGCAGTTATAACAGTACTGGGAGTCTGCACACAGGACAGGAAGTGTTCTTAGCAGCCTGCCTGCATACCTTCTCTTCTGCCTGTGCATGCAGCTTATCATCTCTGGAGTAGTGATGGGTCATTCGCGAACGAGCCGGCTCTAAGAGCCGGCTCTTTGCTGCGAACGACAAGAGCCGGTTCTCAGTTTTGAAAGAGCCGATGCCTCAGCCGCCCCACAGAGCTCTGCAATAAAGGGCGCTGAGGCATGTTGGGAGATGTAGTCCTCCTCTTGCTTTTACTCCGATTCTGAGTGGTGTTTAGTGATATTTAATGAAGAGCCGATTCAGAGCCGCAAGAGCCGGCTCTTTAATGGGAGCCGATTCAGAAGAGCCGATTCTCTGAAAAGAGCCGGAATTCCCATCACTACTCTGGAGCAGAAACTTCCCTTCTCCCGGGCTGTGTTGCTGTCTTGTGCGGGGGCGGGGCTTCAACACGGACACATCACATTCTTCTCTCTGTGACTGCATCTGTCCCCTGGCTGTCTCGCTCCAGTGTCTGTGTGCAGCCAGTGACACAGGTGGGGGGTCAGACTGTCGGAGGCATAAGCTGGCTGGCCGCTGGCTCCTGGTTTGCCTGGCATGGGGCGGAGTTAAAGGCTGGGCCACACGGGATAAACACTTTACCTGTGTGGCTACTGAGAAGAAGGGGCACGGCTTTAAAGAAGGAGCCTGGCAGAGAAGAGCAGTATTGATTGCTCTATTGGCTGGGGAGAAGTGGAGGTGGAGGCACTGCTGAACACATGGTAGCGTGCCAAGCACCGGGGACTGAGTCGGGAGGTAATATAATATTAAAAAAAAAAAAACATGGTCACGGTAGCAGCGGCGGGGGAATGCGCCTCCCCACCTCATGGCGCCTCACCACCTCATGGCGCCCCAGGCAACCGCCTATACTTGCCTGGTGGGTGAGACGCCCCTGCATGCAGCACGGAAAATTTGGACAAACATGTTTTTAATAAAAAAAAACCCATTCAGCCTATATTTATTGGTTTGGGTAAAAGTTATAGCGTTTACAAACTGTGGTGCAAAAAGTGAATTTTCCCATTTTGTAGCATCTATGACTTTTCTGACCACCTGTCATGTTTCACGAGGGGCTAGAATTCCAGGATAGTATAAATACCCCCCAAATGACCCCATTTTGGAAAGAAGACATCCCAAAGTATTCACTGAGAGGCATAGTGAGTTCATAGAAGATATTATTTTTTGTCACAAGTTAGCGGAAAATGACAGTTTGTGACAAGAAAAAAAAAAAGTTTCAATTTCTGCTAACTTGTGACAAAAAAAAAATGAAATCTGCCACGGACTCACCATGCCCCTCTCTGAATACCTTGAAGTGTCTACTTTCCAAAATGGGGTCATTTGTGGGGTGTGTTTACTGTCCTGGAATTTTGGGGGGTGCTAATTTGTAAGCATCCCTGTAAAGCCTAAAGGTACTCATTGGACTCTGGGCCCCTTAGCGCAGTTAGGGTGCAAAAAAGTGCCACACGTGGTATCGCCGTACTCAGGAGAAGTAGTATAATGTGTTTTGGGGTGTATTTTTACACATACCCATGCTGGGTGGGAGAAATATCTCTGTAAATGACAATTGTTTAATTTTTTTTACATACAATTGTCTGAGATCGGGTATTTCCGTCTACTTCGGAGCCGAAAGCAGCCACAGCGCCCCCCGCTGGAGCCAGCAAAGGTAAATATTGAATTTACAGTCCGGTCTGTCGCCGGCTGTTCGGAGGGCTGCAGCGAGACCCCCGTGGGACAGAGGACGGCGTGGGAAGCCTCATTAGGATCCGGAGGCTTCCCCCACCCGAGGTGAGTACCCCCCAGGGGATGTTTCTGATGTTACAGAGTCTCTTTAAGCCTATGGTCACGTTTACATGAAGCACAGGACATGATATACAGAACAGTACATTGATAAACTAGTAGGGTTCTGCTTACCAGAAGTGCTTGTGTACTGTATGTTCTGAGTTGCTCAAATACACAACGGGTGTGAGAACTTGCTAGTGGTAATGAAAGCCATTTAGATGCATTGAGCCCAGATACAATACTGCTGGGAAGTATTAAGTGTTTCAGCAGGGTTTGTGGTTTACCAGCAATGCATGCTGAGTCAGAAACACAGTCCGAAGATCAAATCTGGGGAGCATCCTCCTAGATGAACATGCGTATACCATACTATGCCAACTTAGAACTTGCCTTTTTTTTTTTTTTTTGCACTGTAGCCCTGGATTGATAATCCAGGGCTATAGATTAGTCTGTCAGCAGTCAGATGAAGTCAGTCATCAACACAGAGAAATCCATCTACATGGCTTGATCAGAGAAAACCTACAGGCATGTTCAAATGCTCCAAATGTAAAATGTGTCCATATGTGGACAACACCAAGGTATTTTATGACTGCAGGGGCGAAAAAGAATATACTATTAGATCCTTTATCAACTGTGATACAAAAAGAGTAGTGTATATGATACAGTGCCCGTGTGGTCTAAAGTACATTGGCAAAACAAAAAGAGCATTAAAAGAAAGAGTATTCGAACACTTTTGTAGGATTATAAGTGGGAAGGCTACAGGTATAATCTATGATCACTATAGGGACCACCACCAGAACAGCCTGAGGGGGACCTCAGTTAGGGGAATCTATGGTTTGAAAATTTCTGGGAGAAGGGGTGACTTTGATGAGGTCCTCTACTGCAAAGAAGCTATGTGGATCTTTAAACTTGGGAGTGTAACTCTGGGTGGATTGAATGCAGAATTGGACCTATCCCCCTTCTTCAGGGCCAATAGATATAATTAAATATAACAGTGAATTCCCCCTACCTAGAATTATAGGTGATATGATAAATTTGAATCCCATGATTGGATCATATCTATGGGCAAGGCATGAGATGTGCGTGGAACCGCAGTGCATTAATTGTGCCATGGAGGTGGACTGTGCCTTTAAGTGTGCATCATATATTTAAAATATCTTTGCATATTGTGAAGACAAGTGGAAGTGTTTAAATGTATTTGAGTAATTGTGGAAAAAACATTCATATCAGGAATACTAATAAAAGGGATGCTATCTAGCCCACATCCTGCTACTGCTGATATCTGGAATTCTGTATAAAAGAAAAAAGAAAAGAGAAAAAAACTGTTGCAACTCTGATTTTCCCCGACAACATCATACCGTTGCAGGTTGTTGATGTGTACTTATTGCATAACAATCTCCATGAAATGGGTGATATCCGTTTTGAACCCGCCCCAGGAGAAGCCTCCGCATAGAAGCAAATGGTATGGCAACGGAGACAAGGGGCGGGGCTAAGGAGGATATTTAGGACGGGACAGGAATAGGCATGGACACACCCTGATGAAACGTCCAATGAGGACGTGAAACGCGTCGGTGGGCGGAGCCAATGCGGATGCGTGAGACGCAGCATCCCTCTCACACATGACCAGTGGGATCCCGGGCTGGCGTCTTCTACCTTGCGGAAATAGCGCTGTGAGGTGGTCGTGCTGACCCCAGCGCGAATAAAGCAGGAGTGACTGGATACCCAATCAAGGACCCGGGACATACCGAGGACAATAGCTGACAACTGGAGGGGTGAGATTAACCAATGCTGCCAGGCTACAAGCGGCGGCAGATGAACTGTGTACAGTGAATGGAACTTTATCTTGCCTGATTATAGTGCACTGGAAACCATTATTCTGACACAGGGGGGCCCCCCAAGCTATGCAACAGCTTTGGCACAAGTGTGAAAGGAGGGAGTATGCGTGGATGAATGTGATGGTGGCGTAGTTTATTCCTGGCCAGGAGAAATTATACCTATATATTAGCATCACTTTACATTGGTTACATGCATATAGCTGTGAAAGCTCCGCAATTGCTGTTTTTAATATGTTTGGGATCTATGTGATGATATTGTGGGTATTTATGGGGGGGTTTGTAGCTATGCAACAATAAAGATGAAGTTTTGTATACCTAGAAGGTGTGTGACCCTAACAATTTTATTTATCAACACAGTTCTCCCTGATAACTGAAAGAGATCACAAAAGTGCATTACCCGGCTGTGTGAAATATACTTGGCGTGTGTGTGTGTGTGTGTGTGTGTGTGTGTGTGTGTGTGTGTACACACGTAAATGCCCCTTCCCCACTTGTGTGTTGCTGATTGCAATTTCAGCAACACATACTGTATGCAATGCACATGGACATCAGAAGTGCATAATTGCATTGTCTGATGTTTCCAACCATGTGTAGTGTTTTAGTGTGGTAACACAAGTTATGGCTGTATACAAGTTGACACGAACATACTTTACATTAATGGGATCTGCATTGTAGAGAATCACAAAGCAACACAAGTGCCATGCATTGCTAAGGTCAACTCTTTTGCACGCAGCTTGCACGATTAGCTTTGTGATACTGTGCAGACGCAGCCATGCTCGTGTGGCTGCAGCATAGCTGTGTTAGTGCCAGAAGAAGAGTGCAGTCCCAATGTTAAGTAGGGTCTTGCACAGCAGTGGAAAACCGCAGGGCAGCGTGGGGAAGCCTCTGGAGGATATGGACTGCCCTCTCCTTAGGTAAGTATTCACTTTTTCAGCTTTGTAATGCCTCGGGTTCTCTTACTCACTTTAGCTCGCTACACCTGTTTTATGGGCATTGTCAACCAAACACATTTTACTGCTGTAGTTGTATTATAATGCCTGATATTTTGGTCCTCTAACGAAGAATATCTTTGATCACAAAATCCATCATGATGGTGTATGAACTAAATTTTCCCTTTAAGCATTAATTACTTTATACCCACTGCTTTGTGAAATCTAAGTTTGGCCTAGTTCACACTACAAAACGCAATCGCTCAGTGCTTAGAGATTGCAATTAAATATTTTTTTTATTTAAAGTGGACCCAAATTAAAAATACAAGATTTCAGAAATAAAATCTATTTTCTAAATTATAATAATAAATAGCAGCCTTTTTTCAGCTGCATGATGACAAGTATAAAGTATTTACATTTATTGGAGGAACCCCTCCCTTCCTTTCAAATTGCCGGGATTTTTCCAGCAAACTGGTGAAGTAGATGGTGTCCGGGCAATGGAGGAATTACTAATGGCTGCCCCCAGTATAACCCTAGCTATGAAAAGAGAAGGGTGAAAAGCATGCACTGAAATGATCATAGGTTTGAAGGAGTGTTTATTTATCTTTGTATGTGTCAGAGTGGTGCAACTAAATATTTTTAATTAAAAAAATGTTTGGTTTGGGTCCGCTTTAAAGAGACTCTGTAACCTCAAAAACATCCCCTGGGGGGTACTCACCTCGGGTGGGGGAAGCCTCCGGATCCTAATGAGGCTTCCCACGCCGTCCTCTGTCCCACGGGAGTCTCGCTGCAGCCCTCCGAACAGCCGGCGACAGACCCGACTCTAAAATCAATATTTACCTTTGCTGGCTCCAGCGGGGGGCGCTGTGGTTGCTTTCCGCTCCGAACTACACGGAAATACCCGATCTCAGTCGGGTCCGATCTACTGCGCAGGCGCCGGAAACTTGCGCCTGCACAGTAGAGCAGACCCGACGGCGATCGGGTATTTCCGTGTAGTTCGGAGCCGACAGCCGTCAAAGCGCCTGCGCAGGAGCCGCGAAGGTAAATAATGACGTCATCTTGTACGGAGGGCTGCAGCGAGACACCCGTGGGACAGAGGACGGCGTGGGAAGCCTCATTAGGATCCGGAGGCTTCCCCCACCCGAGGTGAGTACCCCCAGGAGATCTTTTGATGTTACAGATCCTCTTTAAGGAATGCACAATTTTACACTTTTGTCTTAAAAAAAAAAAATTAAAAAAAAAATCACTCCCTCGCTGCAGCGTTTCGATTTTAAGAAAACAAAAATGTTTTTTAACCAGTTCGGCCTATCTGGACGAGTTTCCTCGTCCAGATAGGCACTGCTGTTTTCCCTGCGTGGTGCGCGCGATCGGGCGGGCGCCCGCGCGCGCACCCGCCGTCCACCGCTAGCCCCCCGATCAGTGAATGGGAATATAATTCCCATTCACCGATCAAACTTCCCCGCAGAAATACCGACGCTTTCTCTCCAGAGAGCGCGGTATTTCTGCCCCCAGGAAACTTTTCCCCAGCATTTTAGTTCCTGGATGCGAGATCGTTCGCATCCAGGACTTTTTTCACTGTGGCCATCTTGTGGCCAAATAGTAAACTGCACCCACATACATTTTTGATTAAAAAAAAAAATATAATTTTACATTTAAAATTAGCAGTTTCCCTCCCACACCAAAAATTACCCACATACACTTTTTTTTATTAAAAAAAAAAAATACAATTAAAAAAAAAATCAAAAACAACATAAATAGTTACCCAAGGGTCTAAACTTTTTAATTATGCATGTCAAGAGAATATGTTATTATATTATTTAAAATTATAAGCTTATAAATAGGGATGAACGCAAATTGAAAAAATGCACCTTTATTTCTAAATGAAATATCGGCACCATAAATTGTGATAGGGACATCATTTAAACGGTGTAAGAACCGGGACATATGGGCAAATAAAATACATGCGTTTTAATTACGGTAGCGTATATTAATTTCAAACTATAATGGCCAAAAACTGAGAAATAATGATTTTTTTTCCGTTTTTTTCTTATTCTTCCTGTTAAAATGCATTTATAGTAAAGTGGCTCTTAGCAAAATGTACCCCCCAAAGAAAGCCTAATTGGTGGCGGAAAAAACAAGATATAGATCAAGTAATTGTGATAAGTAGCAATAAAGTTATAGGCGAATGAATGGGAGGTGAACGTTGCTCAGATGCATAAGATTTTCGGCACTGCGGCGCTGAACCGGTTAAAGTGACTGCTGTTCCTTACTGTTATGCTGTCTATACTGTTATGTATTCATGCAAAAATCTGTACGGTATGTTTTTTTTTTTTTTTTTTTTTTTAAAGTGCATTTGATTGTGTTTAAAATGTATTGCAAAAATAAACATTTCTTTCAAGTTAAGCACAGTGTCTCTTTCTCTGGCTATCCAGTTATCACAGCCTTGTTAGCTAGCTAAGTTAATTAAAATCTCTCTGTAGTATTTGACTATATATTTGTTTAACCGTATGAAAATTAGTGTGGAAGAGACACAAATTACATCAAGATTCTGCTTTGAAGTTTCATTCTTTGTTTAAATCTGCATATACGAAAATTAGCTTGCATTGAATAGCATATTTACATCCTACTTCCTGAAAAGTTCTCTTATTGGAATTCCAAGCTTTATTGTACATGTATGGAAAACGTGGACAGCATGCCGTGGAAAGGACAAGGCCGTCTTCTATGCCTGCTTTTTTCCTTGATTCAGGTTTTAATTAAGAATTATCAGGATTTCTTGGAAAGCGATTTTATTATATGTACTGGATTAAAGAAAAAAATCCTCTTCCATTCCAATGTGACTTCATCTGCCATCTAATTGTCTATTCAATCCAGATATTGCAGAATTGATTAAGAATTTGGAACAAATGTTTGTAGGCGTACTTTGAAGTTTAACTCTAGATGTTACAATTCATATGACTTGAGTTTCTGGTGATGCTACCCATGAATTAGAGAGCACTGCCTATGCATGTATTTTTTTTTTAATTTTATAAACATTTCTTGTAGGCAGTCCTGGACACCGAGCTCTGTCCTAAACCAGATATCCCTTTGAGCCATATTTATGTAGGCAGTCCTGGTTTACACATTGTAATCTAAAAAGCATTATCAAATATTTACAAACAATCTTACACCTTTAAGTTCTAGTTTGGAAATATTCAATACAGAACTTGAAGTTGTAGCTTAACTTAACGTTAGTATACAGAATAACATATCTACTACAGTGTATGAATGTTCAGAAAATGACATATCATGTTAGCTCAGCTCTCAAGATAAGCACCGAGTTTTGGAAAAATATGTTTATACACCGTACCTTAATGTCTGTGTTCATATAATAAGGATTCCCTTCATCTACCCTCCCACAGTGGTTGACGCAAGGGAAAGAGGGGTGTTTGGGTAGTGCAGCATTCTTAGGTCACAAATGTGTGGTGCTGTCATTTACTGATTATAAAAAGGAGCAGCAGTGGTTATGTGACTGCTTCAGATGACACAAATAAGTGTGGTTACTTTGGAACATTTTTAGAACTTTATTCCTACAATATCTTATGCCAGGGATTGATATGATAGCTGGCTCCTACAACTCTGGCTTCAAAGACTCCCTGCTGGCCCCTGGTTTGGACTGACTGGCTTACCATTTCTATATTCATTTGTCCACCCCTTTCTTAAACCATTAGTGTGAGCGGGAGGGATAATACAGGCTAAGGCAGGGAGCTCACTTATTAGAATATAGGAAAATGTTCGTTGCCTCACATACAGTGGGATGCGAAAGTTTGCTCAACCTTTTTAATAGTCATGATTTTCCTGTATAAATCATTGGTTGTTACTATAAAAAATGTCAGTTAAATATATCATATAGGAGACACATACAGTGATATTTAAGAAGTGAAATTAAGTTTATTGGATTTACAGAAAGTATGCAATAATTGTTTAAACAAAATTAGGCAAATGCATACATTTGGGCACCACAAAAAAGAAATGAAATCAATATTTAGTAGATCCTCCTTTTGCAGAAATTTTAGCCACTACACTCTTCCTGCAGGTTCCAATGAGAGTGTGAGAAAACGCGGAAAAGCCGCCGCGTGTGCTGACAGCAAGGCGGCTAATTCCGCGTCCAGCGTGGCGGTTTGCACACAGAGGCATGCGTCTGGTACTGGGAGTGAACGCGGAAAGGCCGCCGCATGTACTGATAGCGAGGCGGCTGGTTCCGCGTCCAGTGCGGTGGTTTGCACGCAGCAGCATGCGGCTGGTGTGGCTGGGTCTGTTAGTTCACACAGATTCAGGAATACGCGCGCGCTGAGGCAGAACTTTTATGATGGCCAAGGGGGGATCAGCTGACCAGGCTGGTCAGCTGACCTCAGAGCTAATGGCTATTGGTCTATCACTTAGGGGTGGCGCCAGAGAGCGCTACTCTATATATGGACACTCACAAGTTGTCTGCCGTTGCGAAAACTAGGTGGAAGCACTCAGACCTTAGTTAGATCCAACAGTGTGTTTGAACCAGGAGGACCTGGGAATTCACACTGAGCCAGATTACTATTGTGTTATTATTGTGTTATACTTCAGACTAGTTCCAGGGTGTAGAGACCACGGACCTCACACCCAAGATTAGGGAACTTGTGTACCATTCTGTTATACTTCAGACTAGTTCCAGGGTGTTGAGACCACAAACCTCACACCCAAGATTAGGGAACTTGTGTACCATTCTGTTATACTTCAGACTAGTTCCAGGGTGTTGAGACCACGGACCTCACACCCAAGATTAGGGAACTTGTGAATCATTCTGTTATACATCAGACTAGTTCCAGGGTCTAGAGACCACGGACCTCACACCCAAGATTAGGGAACTTGTGTATCATTCTGTTATACATCAGACTAGTTCCAGGGTGTAGAGACCACGGACCTCACACCCAAGACTAGGCATTGTTTGATATCTGTTATGACCTATTGTTATCCTGACTACCTCTCCGCTCGCTAATTCGGTACCACGCACATCTGATCATCCGTTGCCAACCCTTCCTGCCTTGGATACCGAATCAGTCTTCTGTCTTTGTACTTTGTCTGTCTGTGTGTTGCCGACCTGGCTTGTCCGACCTCGAGAGCTATCTCTCTCCTTTAGGAGATAGTCTCCAGACCAGCTAGTGACATCCACCTTCAGGTGTCACTCACTCACTGGTCCTTCCTACCTTCAGCCTGAGACTCCACCCCTTGGAAGATATCAGGCTGCTGGAAGGTTCTCGTACTTCTCTAAAGAGCAGTGTTGCCCACACTGCCAAGGACCACCTGCTCATCAGGTGGATTACTCAAAGTAAAAACTGTTGCACCAAACACTCACGATATATACAGGTGTCCAGAGGTTAGTACTGTGTCTGTATTATTGGTGATTCTGCAGATCATCAATAATCAGGTATATATCTGTATTCTTGGTGATACTGCAGATCACCAATAATCGGATTCTCTCTTTGTGCTGACACCGATCGTTACAGAGAGTCTGGATTCTGGTTGAAGTTATTTTGGACCATTTACAAAATATCTCTAGATCATTCAGGTTTGATGGCTTTAGAGCATGGAGAGCTATCTTTAACTCACACCAAAGATTTTCAATTATATTCAGGTCTGGGGACTGAGATGGCCATTCCAGAACGTTGTACTTGTTCCTCTGCATGAATGCCTTAGTGGAGTTTGAGCAGTGCTTAGGGTTGTTGTCTTGTTGAAAGATCCAGCCCTGGTGCAGCTTCAGCTTTGTCACTGATTCCTGGACATTGCTGCTAATACTGAGTGGAATCCATGCATCCTTCAACTTTGACAAGATTCCCAGTCCCTGCACTGTCCACACAGCCCCACAGCATGATGGAACCACCACCATATTTTACTGAAGGTAGGAGGTGTTTTACTTGGAATGCTGTGTTCTTTTTCTTCCATGCATAATGCCCCTTGTTATGCCCAAATAACTCCATTTTAGTTTCATCAGTCCACAGCACCTTATTCAAAAATGAAGCTGGTTTGTCCAAATGTGCTTTAGCATACCTCAAGTGGCTCTGTTTGTGCTGTGGGCGGAGAAAAGGCTTCCTCTGCATCACTCTTGCATACAGCATCTCCATGTGTAAGGTGTGCTGAATGGTTGAACGATGCACAGCGACTCCATCTGCAGCAACATGATGTTGTAGGTCTTTGGTGCTGGTCTGTGGTTTGACTCTGACTGTTCTCACCATTTGTCGCTTCTGTTCATCCTATATTTTTCTTGGTCTGCCACTTTGAGCCTTAACTTGAACTGAGTCTGTGGTTTTCCATTTCCTCAATATGTTCCTAACTGTTGAAACAGACAGCTGAAATCTCTGAGACCGCTTTCTGTATCCTTCCCCTAAACCATGATGGTGAACAATCTTTGTCTTCAGGTCATTTTAGAGTTGTTTTGAAACCCCCATGTTGCTACTCTTCAGAGAAAATTAAGAGGGAAACTTACAATTGACCCAGTTAAATACTCTTTCTTATAGTTGGATTCATCTGTGTATGTAGGTCAGAGGACACTGAGCTTACCAAGCCAATTTGAGTTCCAATAATTAGTTTTAAAGGTTTTGGAATCACTAAAATGACAACAGTACCCAAATGTATGCACCTGCCTAATTTTATTTACACAATTATTGCGTACTTTCTGTAAATCCAATAAACTTCATTTCACTTCTCAAATATCACTGTGTGTCTCCTATATAATATATTGACATATTTTTTATCGTGACAACCAATGATTTATACAGGAAGATTATTACGATTTACAAGGTTGCCCAAACTTTCGCTTCCCACTGTATATTCAAAGTCAATGGGCCACTCCAATCTGGGTCTATTTTTTGGGTCTGTCCACGTTCCATTATCAAATGGACCTCTTTCTGCTTTTTTCCCCCACATCTTGCATGTTTGGAATTCTATTGTCTTGTGCTGCAAAATGAAAAATTGCAAATGAAAATTATAAATCGCACATGGAAAAGGTGATCGCAGAGCGCCGGAAAAACTGGCGCATCACAGAAGCCTTTACTGCTCATGATGCGCAAATCTCATCTCTCCTGAATACCTTGTGAGACCCCTAGTGGCCTCTTTTTTTCATCTTATGATGTGAGGAAGAGACTCAGGGTATAGTAATGTGGGAAAGTGGACAGAGGAAGACTAATGGATCAGGCCCTTCCTTGGCTGCTAAGGAAAATGTGAAAAAAGTGAAGCCTACAAGAGTAAGCAAGTGTGCTTACTGTAAAGTCTTCTCAGTCCCAGCAGGCATCTGAAGTTATGTTGTAAAACCAGTGTTTCTCAAACCTGTCCTCATGACTTCCCAATGGTGCATGTTTTGCAGGCAACCGCACCTATGCACAGGTGGGGTAATTAGTGTCTCAGCTAGGTGGATTCCATGTAGCTAAGACACTAATTGCCCCACCTGTGCATAGGTGAGGCTGCCTGCAAAACATGCACCGTTGGGGAGTCACGAGGACAGGTTTGAGAAACAATGTTGTAAACCATGCAACAATGCTGCTTTAAGAAATGATGGCTTGAGGTTGTAATAAGGAATAAGAACCAATGGATACCTTTTCATCTCAATCCTTCCTTATTAGGTTAAAAGTTGTAGTATTTTGAGAATTTAACATTTTGTGCCGATTGAATGCTTCTTCATTTTCCAATAAAATGTGTTACATTAGCAAAAGCTTTTTAAATTGCTGGCTCTTGGAAAAGCACTTGCAGTGTAAACCAGCCTAAGGGTTATCAAATGCTGGGCTCTCTGTAATGGCTGGTGCACACCGAGCGGCTTTTTGGGCGTTTTCAGATCCGCTTGCGGCTGCGGATCTGCTTGGTCAATGTATCTCAATGGGGTGGTGCACACCAGAGCGGCAGGCGTTTTGCAGAAACGAAAAATGCCTGGGTGAGGCATTTTTTGGATTGCGGATGCGTTTCTGCCTCAATGTTAAGTATAGGAAAAACGCAAACCGCTCTGAAAAACGCCTGTTCAGAGCGGTTTTGCAGGCGTTTTTGTTACAGAAGCTGTTCAGTAACAGCTTTACTGTAACAATTTATGAAATCTACTATACTGAAAACCGCAGCAGCAATCCGCAAAACGCTAGCAAAACGCCTCATAAAAATTAAAAAAAGCGTTTAAAAATCTGCTAGCATTTTGCGGATCTGCTAGCGGGTTTTGGTGTGCACCAGCCCTAAATGTGGATTGTTGTACATGGAAAAGGGAAATAGTTACCAGAAATTCATAATGGAGTTATTATGCTATTCCATAATGGGACAACATAACTATATTTGAATAGTTTTTTATGACTAAATGTAGATTTTTATGGAAAAATAGCACCGCCTCTGAAAAAACACCCTAATGCATTTTTTAGAGAGAGAAAAAAAAAGGAAAAACTAAAAATAAGACTCTTGTTTTCAGGGAAACCTGGTACTGGTTTTAGGTCACCTTGAGCTACAAGGGTAGTCTGTAGAACCGCTCCAAGCCCTATCCCACAGAGCCATATCAATCCATGCCATGCACTGATGAGGACCACAAAGTCCAAAACAAAAAAATGCAAAACCATAAGCATACATGCACCACACCACATCTACTCAATTTGGAGACCCCTTCCTACTAAATTAAAAGGACAAAAATGTGTAGCCAGCAAAAAAGTACCATACAGAAGCTCCATAAACTTGTTTCATGTATAGTATTGTACAAAATAATAGACCATGTCTATATAATCCACTATGGAAGTTTACTGTCTCCTCTGCTCAACCCAAGTATAAACTGATCAGTATATGGACATATCTGAACCCAAAGATGCAAGCAGATGTTCCAAGCAAGAGGATTTGTATAATATTTTACTCTTATATAGATATGTGATGGTGTCATCTGCATACATACCTTATTTTTGTTCTCCATTACACCACTTTTGACCAAGTTGCTCTCTCCTAATGTATCATGTTTTTATGATCATCTCAAGTCTGTAACCTACACTTCTTATTTGTAGCTCTGTGTTATATGTTGGTATATGATGGTGTGCTGTAAACCATGAATGATAATAATCTCAACCCATTTTAAAGGGATACTGTAGGGGGGTCTGGGGAAAATTAGCTGAACTTACCCGGGGCTTCTAAGGGTCCCCCGCAGACATCCTGTGTTGGCGCAACCACTCACCGATGCTCCTGCCCCGCCTCCAGTGCACTTCTGGAATTTCTGACTTTAAAGTCAGAAAACCACTGCGCCTGCATGCCCGTGTCCTCGCTCCCGCTGATGTCACCAGGAGTGTACTGCACAGACACAGACCATACTGGGCCTCAGCAGTACGCTCTTGGTGACATCAGCGGGATCGAGGACACAGCAACGCAGGCACAGTGGTTTTCAGACTTTAAAGTCTGAAATTCCAGAAGTGAACCGGAGGCGGGGCCGGAGCATCGGTGAGTGGCTGCGCCAACACAGGATGTCTGCGGGGGACCGTTAGAAGCCCCAGGTAAGTTCAACTAATTTTCCCCTGACCCCCCTACAGTATCCCTTTAATAGGAGACTTCTCCAGCCAGGAAGTATGAAGGCTGATGAAGCATCTCACCACTCGCTCTCTTTGAGCAGTTGCACACAGTGACACTATCTTTGTTGGCACAAGGCCATAGACAAGTAACAAATAGTTTTGGCTTTCCAGCTTCCTGTAATAGAGGGCTTGAACACTCTAAAAGTTATGCAATTTGCGTTTCATTACTTACATGTTCGATGTAATGCCGTACAGTGCTACTGATAATTTATGACAGATTCTTGGCGGGTTATAGAACTCCTTAAAGAGTCATGGTACTTTTGTGCGTTCTAAATGGTAATAAAAACAAGCCTTTGCACATTATTACTATCCAGGATTTTGCTTTTTATTTATTTTTTAATTGTGAAATGTCTCTTAAAATCCAAGTGTTCTTGTACCTGCCTACAAGTCAGCCTGTCAGCAAAAACAGCAGCTATCCTGAGCATTCAGTTTTTCAAGAAATGTCCTCTTTTATCAATGATTATAGAAAGATGTTGCCATTGCATATAAGTGTGGCCTAGGTAGTACAAAGTGAAGAGAGCCCTCACAGTCATGCAATCTGCAGTGCTCATATGGGATTTGTCATAGTTTTGGTCTAGTCATTTCACCGGGCATCATTGAACTTTTCTCTCTGTATACATAATGATCTTTTATGTTGATCAAGTCATTCATAAGCTGTAGCTGCAGCCTTTGCCTATGAGGTGTAGAGTATTGTTGTGTGACAGGATTTTTTTTTTTTTATCACTGTGCAAATTGCTTTTGAACAGTAACCGATGGTGTGCTTTGCTCTATGGTGGTAAAAACATTGGATATTCCTTTGAACTTAGCATTGCCTACGCTAGTTTTAGGGCCCGTTCTCACTTGGGCGATTAGCGGGTGATTCCTGCTAATCGGAGAAGCGCTATCGATTTTTAATGCCAGTGATCTCACTGCCGCGATTGCTACTTGCAATATTTGCTTATCACTACTGTATATGCATTTTTTTCCAGTAATACCATGGAGTCTAGTTAAAAAGTGGCAATCTAAGAACAGATTACGCTTTAAAAACCACTGTAATTCTAAAGGGGCAATCTGATTAATTACCATAGCCATCACTGCTATGCTGACCTCAAAGTAGCAATCTAATTCTTTCATCACTTGACCAGAACTGCAGATCACATGAAGAAATGCAGACAGTGCTTGTATTAGTGAAAAATATATTTTTTCTTACCAGTAATCCCATTTACTTCTGCAGTACAGAATTTTGCCTTCTTCACTCACAAGTTATTTGCAATAATTCAGCTTTAAGTGAGCAACTGTTGTTTCCCATTATGTGTATCACTCCTGAATACACTGTATAAATCATCTCTTTATGTCCAAAGGCTGCACATCCAGAAGCATTTGT
This sequence comes from Hyperolius riggenbachi, assembly GCF_040937935.1. NCBI lineage: Eukaryota > Metazoa > Chordata > Amphibia > Anura > Hyperoliidae > Hyperolius > Hyperolius riggenbachi. The sequence continues at coordinate 244,814,056 of NC_090649.1, forward strand.
GTATATTGAGCCTATAGCTTATAAAGAGCCATTCAACATGTAGACATGCCTGTTTTGGACTTTCTGGTCCTCATCAGTGCATAACATGGATTGATATGGCTGTATGGGGTAGGGTACTCTGTGTTACTTCTGCAGTGTCACAGCCCACTTCACCTGTAGTGAGACATTTGCCATTGTCTTCCTTTTGTTTCCCCTGCGAAGATTTCAAACTAGCTGCTGTCAAAATGTCATGAGTCTTGACACAGCAGCAAGCCTCCCTTATAAAAACATTACATAAAGAGAGATGTATTTTAAAGGAACTTTTGTTCTCTTGAAGCATAAATGCCCACATGCCTTGTAGGCCATGGGATTTAAGCACTTACTTGACCTCTGTGTTTCATGTTTTGGCCTGATTCTTTCTGCCTAATAAGCCTTCAGATCCCAAGTGACAATGGTAAAGCAATAGAAGTTTGGAAGAAAAAAAGGAATGAATAATCTCTGAAGAAGCAGGATTAACTGGCAACCAATAGACTCTTAAATGATACCTGTGGCAAACTCCTTACTGCAAACTGAGGCTCCCTGCATGTATGGGCAGCAGTCTTCATGCCCACTGCTCCTGTCATTCTCCTCGGTCCCCTTGTAAATGTCCCGGTAAGTGTTCCAAGTCACAGCCATGTAGCACACTACTGCGCACAGCCATCTAAATCCCTTAATGTGGTAAGAACATAGGGCCATTGGTGGTGTCACCTTAATCATGCTTCCCAATCTATTGAACTGAATAGGGTAGTGCACAGACATAGCAGAGTATTGCAACACATTATTAGGAATGCCAGACATTCATTTCTACGCAATGTCTAATGTTACTGTGTGTGTAGCGCACATAGTGTTCTGTAAATGAGCTATTACACCACAGGTGTCAAGAAGGAGATAACTGGGTAAAGAATTATGTTAGAGGGGATATTAGGTTGATGTGTAAAAAGACAATATTGTTGGCAGTGGGTGGGATTGTTATACGTTCATAAGGAATGTGGTAATGGTGGTGGTGGGGGGTTAGGTGCTAGGAAGAGATTCTATAGAATGAGCATCAGTGATGATTAATGATGCGGTTATGGTTTGGATGAGCCATCAGGAAAGAGATAACATTGAAGAGGGATATGATGGCTGCCATATTCATTTTCTTTTAAATAATACCAGTTGCCTGGCAGGCGTGCTGATGTCTTTGGATGCAGTAGTGTCTGAATCACACACCTGGAATAGCCATGTGGCTATTTTAGTCATGTTTCAGTCAGAAACATCTGATCTGCATGCTTGTTCAGAGTTTGTTCACACAGGCAAGGCAACAGAGTACTTGGAATGTGGAATTCTATCACAGTTCTCTGCGTCTGTGCTCAAATCACTTGGGCTGCTATCAAACATAACCACAAATTCATTTTGCTGTTGTCTTATCTAACATTCCCCCATCTCATAGCTAAGATACTTCAGCTACCTTGCCGTCTTTATTATGCCTAATTTTAATCCACCCTCAAGGCTGCTCAGAGGCAGCATTGTCACTCACCAGTAACTCAGAAGTATTTGCATCTCATTAATCATACCTACTCAGTTATCCCATAGCCATGGTAATGGAGGTCGGAGACAGTATATGGTCACAGAGAGATGAGGCAGAGCACAGCAGGCAGGTGAAAGCCCAGCATTTTTCTGTAGACTCTCCATCACTGCAGGTCACATATTGGCTCATATACAAGCCTTCTCTTCTTCCTGCTCCCTGTGCTAGCTGGCATAAGTTTAAGCTGCTGCCAGTTGGCCCGAACAGTCACAAGAGGAATGTAACAGTGCCTCCTTTCCTGCTGTTATTGGCTACAGAGGACTGTGAAATGATGGCAAGGGTACATGGTACACCATGCAAGCACCCTCAACTTGTAACTATCTTGGCCAATCTAGTATTAATTTGCCCTTTATGCTAGAGGTAGAAGATTGGAATACCAGCCGTGCAAGCATAATTTTTAAAATGGAATGCAGATGTTTACCTGCTTTATGTAACCTGGATTTCGTCAGTGTGCTGACTATATGAGATGCTGAAAGTGAACACCGTTTCACTCAAAACTGTGTTTATTGGCTGAATTTGTTTAGCTTCTAGAATAGTCAGGTTTATACACGCTGGAAGCTGTTGTCATGTTTGCTTACAGTTGATGTCTACGTTTAATTAGTATTGTTTTTAATACAATTCCATGCTAGTATCTCATTCTGCAGCTTGTAGCTAGCTAATGAATACTTCAGAATTGAAGGACGTTTTATTTTAAGCAGTCCAGGAGCTCCAAGTACTCCATTCATCAAACTTGTGTGTTTTGTAATTTCATGCTAGAGAATCAGCTTTTATCCTGGGAGCGTAATTTCCTCCATGAGTAATCTCCCTATACACTCAGGAAATAAAGGAAAGCTACTTATTTTTGTCACCTGTTTACATGAATTATTCAGTATAAAACTGGCTGTTGGCTAATGTGTTCTTTTTGTTCCATTACTATGAATCATGGTTTTGTAGTTCAATGTTGCCTATTGCCAAGACTGTAAAGATGTGAGCCTTAAAGTATAATAAATACGTAACTCTGTAACACCTGGCAACATATTTGCAGAGCTTCCTGTTCCCACATGGGCAAGAGAGGCCATTAAGCATCTACAGATACAGCATAATGAAGAGTCCATTGTAGTTCATGAATATTTTAAAATATTTGTATTATTAAAACTACATGACTGAAACCTGATTGTGCCATGGTAGACATACCTGCTTTTCCAAGGGCAAGAGGGGGCCCCCTAAGGGCATACATGTAAAAAGACACCCTTTTCACACTAAACCTATCCTATGCTAACCCCTCTCCCAACCTACACGTAACTCGTACTGACCACTGCCACCACTGCTAGCCGAATCCTGGTGTACAAATTACTCAGTGGGCGCCATCATAGCCACAATTTACATTGTGGTCTGCTGTGGCACCTAAGATTCCGAACAGGCCATGCGCTGTAATTACCTGCTTCACCCTAAGGGGCTGTAGATTGATCCGAGAGGTGATTATTATAGTGGCTGGTAAGCTTCACTTAAAGCGGACCTGAACTCAGAACTTCCTCTTTGCTCTAAAAGATACACAGCAGCATAATAACTTTTTTAAAGAAAATATTTTTGTTACAGCTGATACAAATCCTGCAATAAATCTGCACTTTCTCCTTCCTGATTCATGTTAACAGCCTGTGCTTTCAATTGAGCCTAGAATAGAAAAAAGACTGGGTCTCGATAAGGATTTTAGGCCGATTGGCCAATTTTATTATGCAGAAATCACAGTGCAAAAGCACAACGTTTCGACCAAGTGGTCTTTATCAAGCACTTGATAAAGACCACTTGGTCGAAACGTTGTGCTTTTGCACTGTGGTTTCTGCATAATAAAATTGGCCAATCGGCCTAAAATCCAGGTCGAGACCCAGTCTTTGGCTATTCTGGACTGTTGTTACACCCTTGGTGAATACGGGTGTGGACTGGTTGACTCCCTGGTGCTGAACAAAAATTGTGGTTGCAGCTTCAAGGTTTTATCTATACCTTTCAATTGAGCCTGTCTGCCATGGCAGTCATGTGACATGGGAGAGATCAAATTACAACTTGTAATTAGGCAAAAATGAGGGGAAGTTAGACAGGCTAAACTCTCTAAGTACATACATGGTTCATTTCTCTACGTTTTCCTTCTGTCCTGTGCAGGAGCTCATGTCCACTTTCAGATGGTCAGTGAGATACTACTTATTTTGAAGTAATGTTCATTTTATGTTGCATTTATGTAAAGTGTATAATTTAACTAATCAAAATCATCAGTTACTGCATTTGGTTTGTCCAATTCCAAGCTGCAGAATTTTGAATAAAATTAGCATCAACTTAAAGTGTACCAGAGCTGAAGCTCAGGTACAAAATCACATACTTGTCTAAGAAGAGGGAAGCCTCTGGAGCCTAATGAGGCTTCTCATGGTGTCCTCTGATTCCCCCCCCCCCCCCCCCTTGCCACAAGCTGACCCTCAAAGATTTCCAACCAGTAATCTGATCAGGAGCCTTGCTCCTCTTCAAGCACGAGTGGCTCCATGCTACTGCCCAGGAGTGGCTGCGCTGGAAGAGAAATGCAGCCCCAATCAGCTGGATGGTCTGTGAGTCGCAACAGGGGCCAGAGGACCCCTTTGGGGGGAACCTCCTTAGGATCCAGAGGCTTTCCTCTCCCAAGGAAAATGTTTCTGAACCTGAGCTTCGACTAAGGTTCTCTTTAACATTCTTTGCATCTCTTTTACTGTCTCAAGTCAACAGTTAGATCTGACATCAAAATAAACATGCTTGGCTTAGACAGTACAGTGAGGTGGCAGGCAAAGTGCACAAATTCAGTTTAGAAGTAGTAGTTGTGTAAATACAGTCTAGTTTCTAGCTCTACAGATTCCCATTCAGCTTCGATCCCTTCCTACCTCCATCAAATCCATTACCACTCCTACATTTTTCTGCTGGAGGGCCCCAGTTACCTTGTCATTTACTGCTCCTTAGTTCAGGAGTCCACTGAGAGTAACACTTGCTAAAGCACTCAAGCTTTTTGTATCGTTCCAATTTAGCTGCAATTGCAAGCACCATACAATCTACTGCCTGTGTTTGTACAACGCTTGTGATTTGTACTGGCTTCCAGTACATAGTCCGGTCACCTTGCACAAAAGATCATTGCTGTTTTTGCTATTTCTGAATAGAGCAGGGCCGATGACTATGTGTGAGGGGACTACATGCTAGAAGCTGGAGGGCATGGACCTCAGGAGACCTGACAGGTAGTTAATTTAAACCTAGAAAACACCTTGCAAAATCACTTTTGAACAGCAATTCAAAAGTAATTTTGCAACGTTCCTATACCTCGCATGAGAGTGCATAGGCTCCAAAAATGCTGCAGGACCCACAATTGTGATTTTTGCCAAATGGCAATCACTCCCCATGGTTCAGCTGCATCCACTTTCATCAATATCATGCTTTTTGAGATTGCTGATGATCAATTGTCTGTGATCCCAAAGCGCAGCTGAAATAACTGTAGTGGTCCCCTAGCCTTATGTACATCTCTAATCTGAAGAATACAGCTTGTCAAGATCAATTTCAAGTTGAGATAGATGTACAGAAAGTACATTGGCTCTGACACCTGAAACTTTGCTCTGACACTCGAAACTTTCACTTGTAATCTAGAATTAAACAGAAAGCACTGGCATAGGAGCAGGGGTTAAAGCAGGTGCCTGTATCGAGCCTCTGCTCTCTAAAGGTGGCCATACACTGGTCGATTGGTCGATTTGCCATCAGATTCGACCAACAGATAGATTCCTCTCTGATCGAATCTGATCAGAGAGGGATCGTATGGCTGCCTTTACTGCAAACAGATTGTGAATCAATTTCAGCATGAAATGGATTCACCATCTGTGGAGCTGCTGCTGTCCCTCCGCCCCCCCCCCCCCCCCCGTCATACATTACCTGATCCGGCCGGCGTGAGTCCCTCTTCGGTCTCCGCTGTCTTCTTCTCTGCGCTCTGCTCCAGCTTCACTGTACTTCCTGTCTGGGGAAGTTTAAACAGTAGAGGGCGCTCTACTGTTTAAACTTCCTGCCGGGACAGGAAGTAGCCACCCGGAACCCAGCGGAGGAGCAGCAGCGGGGACTCGCGCCGGCCGGAGCATTTATTGCCGCTAGCGTCGGTCGTCGGGCATTCGAACACCGCTATCGACCCGCCGGCAATCGAGGGAAATCTTCCGCATGGGCGGAACGATGGGAATCGTTGGGAACAAACTATTTTGGACGGAAATCGATCATTCGGTCAGCGTTTGCGTGACGATTTCACAGCCGATTTTGATCACAGTGATCGAATCGGCTGTATATCGGCGGGAAAATCGGTAAGTGTATGAGCCCCTTAAATGGAACTGGCAGCAGATCGATGGCCCATAGATTTGCATTGGATCTAATGGTGAAATTATGCATTTAGATCGATTTTCAATAGATTTAACTCTGAAATCTATTGGCAATCTGCTCCTAGTGCGTGTCACACATCAGATAGATTTCTGTCAGATTCGACTTGACAGGCATCTGACAGAAATCTGATGGTCAAATCTGTTAAGGTGGCCATACACTCGTTAGATTAGCAGCAGATAGATCATCAGATAGATTTTCTGATCTATCTGATGTGTTTAGGAACATTTTTTACTAGGAACAGATTTCCAATAGATTTCAGTATGGAATCTATTGAAAATCGATCTAATGGCATTTTTTTGCCATCTGATTTCCATTAGGTCCAATGCAAATTGATAAGCAATCTCATCAGATCGACCTCGATTTTCCAGCATGTCAGATCGCAAATCGATCGATCGGGCAATCGGTCGCTAATCAGCTGAGTGTATGGGCCCCTTAAGTCTGCTTTCGAGAAAAGTAAATAGAAGCTAAAAGCCTGTTATCAGTCAGAGAGAAGAAAGATAATAAGATTTTAGTGCAGAAAAGTGCAAAGCGTCATTACTACTTTTTTTTCTTTCTTTTTTTTACTTTAAAAGGTGTGGATTCTAAACTGCAACTGTGACAGTGGAATCTTCTGAGATCTGAGGAATCTTAAAAATAAATCTATAAATACTGAAAATAAAACTGGGACTCTTTTCTATACGACTATGTTACATTTGTTATCCATACTACATATACCAATCATTGGGCTTGATTCACTAAACCGCGATAACTCAAATATCACACCTTATCAAAGTTAACACCCTTATCAGAGTAGCATAGCGATCGCTACGAACCCGCAGGGGCTCAGGGCAGAATGAGTGCCATTGTCAATTAGCAGGCATAAGTTCATAGCACTCGCTATGCTACTCTGATAAGGCATGTTAACTTTGATAAGGTGTGATATCTTTGATAAGGTGTGATATTTGAGTTATCATGGTTTAGTGAATCAAGCCCCTTACCTCTTAAGTTTATTTTCAGTGCTTTACACACTGTGTCCATTGCATTGCAACAGACAATATCATTGCCCCATAATGATATTCCATTGGGGCTTTCACACTGAGTGCAGTTCAGCGGGTTTCGGGGGTATGCTTTTGTTTACAGTGGCAGTGAAACATACTTTCATTGTACTATATGCTTTACGAGATCTAACATATCTGTAGTATAGCAATGCATCCTGCACAATGTGAAAGGGCCCAAGACAAGCAAATAAAAGCAGATCACCTCTTCTGAGAGTTAAATATCTACTGGCACAATAGTTTTAGGGCTCGTTTCCACTAGTGCGGCGTGCCGCACGCCGGCACTGAGCGGGTGGGCGGGATCACAGGCGATTCCCATCAGCCGTGCCATGCACGGCTATGGGAATCGCAGCCTCCACCGCGAATTCTGTGGGGGTTTCCGGCCGAATCGCTACTGCAAGCGATTCGGCCGGCGGCGCCGTTATCCTCTATGGCAGAGTTTCCCCGCGCGATTTGCCTGCGGGGAAACTCTGCGGATTTGCGGCCGTTTCCGCGAGAGTGGAAACGGGCCCTCAGCGGGGATTCAGATTACAAAATCAATTTGCTGTTCATTCACGACAGGTGTACTTTAAATGTGTTTGTGGTGGTGGCAGTGTTCCATAAAAGAAGAGGCCTCTTGAATGTCATTCTTACCATTTCATGTTGTTCATCGGCTATTTCGAAAGCCTGTGCTTATTTTCCTTTTCCCTTCATGTTACGAGAACACCAGTTATTTTCATGTACTCAATGGCATAAAGCTTATACATACAGGTTAATTGAAATGGACAGCATCCGTGCTTTTTTTTTCTCCTAGTGACGCAGATGTTTTGTGTAACCTGGCTTGTGCCTTCACCTACAGTCAGCACAGAGCTTGGAAAATGTGTGCCCTTCGTTTCAGCTGTGCCATTGACGCAAGCACTAAGACAATGTCCTTTAGCTGAATAGATCTTTAGTATGCAGATGTAGGTGCACTTCATGACTTATTCAACAGTGACATTTCTTACAGCAGATTTAAAATGTTCTTTATTTGTAGTAAACCAGATGAGTCTGATAGAATGTGTGGATCCAGGGAGGGTTTTCTTTGTTTGACCCTTACTGTAATGTACTGCATGCATTGTTTATTACATTACTTAATTTTTCTCATGATATGATAGAAGATCAAATCGTACACTTAAAAAAACAAAAACTAACCAAATGTTTTGTATAATCTTTATTGGTAATATAAATGATTTATCCTGCAAATATTTAAAGGCCTAGTACTCTCATCCAGCTACATAATGGTTAATAAATGTGAGTAGGGGGACTATGATATTACTTACACAATCTTCATATTTGATGCAGCTGGTTCTGAGTAATTCCCTTTGGAATAGTCAGTAATGTGGCCTAGAGATCTGAGCATAAAGTTCTGTACACATCTGCCATCAGTTTGGGGGTTTCTTGTAGGCAGAGCCATCACCTGACCACACCCATCTCTGCTCTCCTGTGGTGCACAGGGAGGAAATGAGCATTGTTCACTCTGTTCTCACAAGAATGGACTGGCTGGCATCTTTTCCCAGCAATTCCTTGTCTACCTCATGAGGGTGATGGTGGGATAGGGGCGGGAGTTTGCACTACAAATCAAAAACAGCTATTCAGTCCACCAAAGCAGTGTCTAACATAGCACAGGATGTCAGCATTGCAAACCCTGTCAGTTGATGGCTTTCGGGAGGAGGACAGCAGGATGAATGATGCCCCCCTCTTCCTACACTGTGCCAGGTGGCTGCAGCCTTTTTTTTGCCTCTGCCTCGGGCAGCGCAGAATGTGTCCTTGGTATACATCATCCTGATTTATAACTTCTTGGTATACAATTTGTAATTCTCATTAGTTATTGCATTGCTTAACTTGCCTACAGGACAACAGCATTAGCAATAATATCTTTTAATTTAAGAGAATTATTTTTGCATGATATGATAAGGAGTTAGAACCTTGTATGTATTGCTCCCTGGCCCTGTCTGTAAGAATGTTCTCCACTTCTTGTCCTGACAGGAAGTGAGTAAATCTCTTCAACAGGGTTTGAGATGGAAACCGATAGCATTTTTATACAGTGGAGAAGAGCTACAACACCAAACTTTTTTTTTTTCTTTCTTATTTCTTTTTCAGTAGTTTTATAGGGTTGGGAGTAAAGCTTTGTTGATGATCATGCAGCTGAGAATAAATTGCTCTGATTTAGTTTGTCTATAAGTAAGAGATGTTCAGATGTTAATTTCCTGTTGGAGGCCTGTTACTCTGTTGGACCAGGAACGCATTGAATGGAAGAGTGTGTTGGATTTAAACACAAAGAGAATGTTCTTTTTCCATGCACATTTATTTGCTGTGAAACAATTTGTAGCATATGCTCATCTTAAACTGTCCCATTTCCTAATAATTTCCTTAGTAGCTGTGCAGTTACTCTTGAATTTCTGTAGTTGGCTTGAGTGTGCACAGAATATCTAATCAGCATACCAGTGTAAGTATTGCAAGGATTTTTAAGGATAGTTACTTCTGAAAATTAAACTTTGTATTTCTTGTCTTTTTGTCAAAAATAATTCAGTGCCAGGATTTAAACAGTACTCCGAGATCCCAAGTAAAGGCTTTAAGGGAGGGGTATAACAATGGGGTGAGCAAGGGGTTCCAAGGTTGGAGGAGGCGCAATGTTGTACTTTCCCTTCAGTACAAGCACCTCCCATAGTTTCCCCAGTGGCCTCCAATAATGGCCATGCAGTGGGGTGCAGTAGAGCAGATTTAGCTAAAGTTCAGTCTTGGTGCTTTATGCAGTACCTTTTCTCCTACATGAATCACATTGTCTGAAATCATTCCTCCTTAATTATGACTTCCAAAGCAGTTGTGATACTTTAATCTGCCTCTACTATCTGCAGACTAGCTCAAAGATCTTACAAAAAAAAATTGCAAAGCAATTATTCTTTTATTTATATAGCTGGAGAGCATACTGGTAAGGCTGTTGTCTTTGATGTGGGATTTGAGCCCTTAACCAGGGCTCACATCCTGGCTCAAGCCATACTGGAAAACAGGAGAATGTAGTAGATAATTCTGCTGCACCGATTTTTATCGAGGCAATTGTAGACAAACAGCAATACAGTTCATGCGTATCCGAACAAACTTATGGCTCCTTCTTTAGGCAATTAATTATCTACTACATTTTCCTGGCTCTTTGGTGTTCTGCTTCCGATCACAGTAGGTACAGTGGTTGCAGCGACCCGTTTCCTGGATTGTATGTAGAACAGGAGTCTTTGGGCTAGGCTCCCTAATGATCCTGGTCGCAATGGTGCTGCAGCCAGTAAGCAATGTTTAGTTCTCCGGGAGAAAAGGGCTATATAAATGTTCTGTGTCTTGTCTATCTTCTTTAGCACTGTACATAGTACAAAACAAATAGTGGGAAGTATAGATACAGGAGACATTCAAAACTCTGTGCAATCAGGACATCCACACAAATGCATACATACTTGGTGTGTGGTGTGAGACCTCACCAGTAATGGTTCTGATAAAGTACAGCAGAACATGAAACACTAGGAGTAGGTCCCTGCCCTTGCAAGCTTACAATCTAGAGGGTAGTGGGGTAGACACAATAGGGGAGAAGACAAAGAGGTTAGCGGATGATTCAGTGAACCTCCAGTGCTCTGCCCCTGCATACTGCAAGATAATCTGGTGGAGCTCAATTTTCATCCGACACTTTTTGTCTGTGGATCATGGACTTCCTCATGAACAGGTCCCAAGTTGTTAAACTGGGTGATCTCTCCTCTAGACCTAGAGTTACCAACACTGGAGCCCCTCAGGGCTACGTGTTGGCACCAGTCCTGTTCTCCCTCCAAGGGAAACTCTCAAAATCATCACATTTCTGATAGATCCACCATTGTTGGCCTTGTAAGTAAGAATGATGAGCAGGACTACCACCAGAGGTTAATAGAGTTTGCAACTGGTGTAGAAAGAACAGGCTAGTCCTAAACAAAATAAAAACTGTTGAGATGATCATTGACTTCAGAAAGCATGCCTCTACCCCACCACTTATCTAGATCGATGGCACTGAAGTCGAAAGGGTATCTAGCGTCTGTCTCCTGGGCACAACCATCTCCAACGACCCGACTTGGAATGCCAATACCATCTCAATCCAGAAGAAGGCACAGCATAGATTATTTTTCCTCTGCCAACTATAAAAAAGTTTGGTATGGCCCAGGAACTTCTACGTTCCTCTACTCCGCCACCATAAAAATTGGTCCTCTGTTTATTTGTCCTGGTGTGGTATTCCAGCTCCTCCACCAGTGACAGATACAAAATTCAAAGGTTCAGCAGAAAGGAGAATTGGGGAAACCCGATCTCCTTTTAGACCTCATTCACAACACCAGACTGCGCTCGAGAGCAATTAGAATTGCCAATGACCCCTCACATCCAGGCCATCTCTTCTTCAGGCGGCTCCCATCAGGCCGGAGGTTCCGGGCCATCTCAATGCATAGGAACACTTTTTTTCCACTCTGCTGTAAAGCTCTTTAACTCTCTCCATGCCATGCCCCCTGCAGTCACCCCCCCCCTCCTTTTCCTCCGTAGGCTGCAGTTGTTGTTGTTGCACGCTTCGCTGTTGCTATTGATGTTTTATTATTGCCATTGTTACGGTTATTGTCATCTGTAACCTGAGGTTGTGTTTGACAATCTGTGTTGTATTACTTCCTACTGTCCTCTGCTGTTACTAATACCAGTTCTGGGCACACCCCAGTCATGCTTTGCAGATAAATTTGATTCTGATACTACTTATCACAAATTGTAAGCTAGTCTGAAAAGGTGTGTTTTTTTAAGAGTTTTTTTGTTTTGTTCCAACATTGATTTTTATTGAGTTTTAAGGTGATAACAAATTATGCAGTTATAGAACAAAGCTGAGGTTGTGTTCATTTCCAATATTAGGCATTACATTTGCAGATGAATAAATAGCAATGTATAACAAAACATTGTGACAGGGATAGCAGGCATAACTGTGCTAAAGTTAGTAAGGTGTATTAACTTAAACCGTTTCCCTTCTGTCTATAGGAGCCTAATTTCACTTGGAAATTTGCTAGGAAGTGGAGAATCATATCAAACATGGGCTGGGAACTAGAGTCCGGTCCCGCTCATTAACTTGGCCTCTACGGCTGAGCAAGACTGGGCCCCCTCCAGTCCATACCACAGGTAGTCTCCAGAATGAGGCTTCCTGTACTTTAGTACAATTGAGCATTCTCCTCTTATGTATTTCAATGCCTAGAACAGTTGGGGGAAGATTAGATAAGCGGTTCAGCTTGTTATCCCATTAATCTATATGGGGTTTATGGTAAGTGTTGCCTTGGGGATAAATTTGGGTTCGGTTGTGGGAGATATCTGGACTGAACACTTATGATGCATCTGTAAGAGAGTTTATAGATATAACTAACCTATAATAACAAGAACAATGAGTCCAACAGGGACTTCAACCATAGATGTAGATGTGCGCAGGGTGGGGGAGAGGTCTGCTAGTGCTAATAGTTGAATAGGGGTTTCCAAGAGTCTGGGATCGATCTGTTACGATTTCTAGGGCACAGTTTGGCTGAGAGTTTAAGTTCCAGTGTCAGGTTATTAGAGATCTTGGTGGTTAGTTGTGTCAAGCTCAATGGTTCCGTGGATTTCCAGTTAGTGGTGATTATGCTTTGGGCTACCATAATAATATGACATATTATAAATTGATGGGGCTTTCCAATCCTCTCAAGATCCAAAAGGAGTAATGCTAATTGTGGGGTGAGGCGGAATTTTGTAGAGTAGTGACTACAGATTATTAATTCAATTGAGTTTCAAAGTTCGGCTACTAGGGGGCATTCCCATAGCATATGCATTAAGGTACCTGTTTCTTTGTTACATTTCCAGCATATGTCGGATGTGGATTGAGAGAAGGTGGCTAATTTTCTAGGGGTGATATACCACCTATACAATGTTTTTTGGTGTTGTTCCCAGTGGGAGTTGCATTTGGAATAGGAAAGTAAAAGTTTATTTGCTCTAGTAATTTGTTCTGGTAGGATATGGATCTGGAGATCATATGACCAGGTTTGTAGGTATTTCTGTATAGGCGATGTATTTGAGTGTAAGAGCGTATTGTACCAGATGGAAATGCCTCCTTTTGCCTGTGCCTTGGAATTAAGAAGAGTGACTATATACTCATGCTGTTTGGGTATAGTGATTTTTTTTTTTTTGATCTGAGAAGACTGGAAATCCTCAAATAAGAGAATAACATTGAGTTTGGGAGTTTAAATTGAGTTTGGAGTTGTGTGAATGATTTTATATGAGAGTTATCAAATAAGTCATTTAGGAATAGAACTCCTCTGCTTACCCAATCTGAAACCTGGATATCCGGAATCATTACCTGTATAGTGGATATAGGAATCCTGACGCATAAGGAATGTTGGGACTCAGGGGGATATTTACAGAAATGCTCCCATGAGAGAAAGGTAGATTGAATGGTAGGAAATTCAGATTTAGGGGGGATATGTTTAAGAAGGATCCTGGCAAGCAGGTTTCGGAGCGAATATTTTAATACTCCACCTTTCTGAGACAACCACAATTTGTCTGGGGGTTTAGCCCACCATTGTCAAGCTGATTCAAGGTTAGCAGCATGATAATAATTCTCAATATTGGGAAGACCCATTCCTCCTGTATGCTTAGGGTATATCATGGTGTTATAGGAAACTCTGGCTTTTTTTTTTAAAGAGTATTTTTAAAGGTTTCCAGGCTTGAACATGGACAGGCCGTTGGTAAGCATTGCAAATGAGAGGTCATGCTTCGGAGAAGTCCTGGATAAGGGAGTGAGGGGAGGTGACCAAGCTTAACAAAAGGAGGGTCTCATGGGAGGAGCGTAGGTTTTGGGAGGGATGTTATCTGGAGAATGAGGAAATGTATAGAGGTGAACTCTTGTGTAGAGCTTTGTATGATAGGGTGAGGAGTTTGAACTGGATCATTTAGGTAATTTGCAGCCAATAGAGGGATTATCAGAGGAGTGGGAGGAGAGGTAGATGGGGTATCAGAGTACAGTAGGGATTGGAGAAGTCTGTTTTTTGTTAGGCAGAATGGTAGGGGGTTACAGTATTCAAGGTAGCATATGATTGGAGCATGTATAAACATTTTAATTAAAGTGGCCTTTGACGAAAAACTGTAGCAATTAAAATCCGTAGGCTGACATATACACGCACTTGCCCCAAATAAAATGCACCACCATTTTTTCTTCTTGTGTAGTTGTCACTTAGTGTGTAATTTTACTGCTCTGAACTGCTTATCGACAGACTGGTTTTGGATTAGTCCATGTCCAATGAGATTATCAGTTTCTTTTTAATTGTTTCAGAAAGCACGCCCTGCAGAATGAAGCAGATGGTTTTGGTGCATGGCACTCAGTGCCGTGTACACAACTGCTTCCAACGACAGGCGGACCCATACTGGGCATGTGCGCCTCGAAACCTCCCAAGAGCTGACAGATGTGTATTCGACCAATTGGTCGAATACACATAACGGGAGTGACCACGCTGGAACGAGGGGAGCAAGAAAAGACTGGGAAGGCTCTATAGGATCCAGAGCCTTCCCTGTCCTTGGGTAAGTATTTAACTTTTTTTTTTGCCTTTACATTTATGTTTAAGTGGCATTCAGCAGCTCTGCTGCTTTTTAATGGAGGCTCAGACTGCAAGTGGCAAATGGCTGTTCACCAAATAATTTGACCTCCTTTGACTTCTATTGCAGCCATATACTTATACTATAAAAGTAATAATCTGTGCTCAAAGCGGCACATGTGGAGTTTTTTTTATGTCATACCTGTGATAAAATTTTGAATGCATACACTGACTATGTAGATAGAGAACACAAAGTTGAACATATAAATGTCAGAAAATGAAATGTATCAAATGCAAAATACTCTTCAAATCACTCAAGCATGAAAAGGAACTTTGTGAAAAATTGTTCTTCAGATGAATAATATTTGGCTCTTTTTCACTTATAATTAAGTCCATGTGTTTTGCGTTTTGATTCTGTAAAGGAGTTTGCAATTGCCAAACACAATAGGAAACCAATATGGTAAGTTATAATTTCCATTATGATGGATGAAAACATATTTTGGTATTGGAGGGAAGTGCAAACATCATAATATTCAGAACTAAAACGGTAAAGAATTGTAATGAAGAGAGATTTAGATGTAGTAATGGAATTATATGTGAATGACTTCTAAAGGGGGTTGAATGTATGGATAATTTTAAACTAGAGTATAAAAGTTGCCAAAATACAGTTAAGTCTAAACAGTCTATATGCTTACCTCTTTAAATTTCAAAATATCTCTTCATTGAGAAGGAGCAAATGATAAACTATAAACATTTTAACAGAAAAATGAACAGAGCTGTGGTGGCAGATAGCCATTAGTATGAAAGAAAATTTGCATAATCTGGCAATTCACATATTGTAGAAACCTGCAAATATGAAATTATAGGGGTTTCCACTGGTCCCAGGGTTTTAATAGGTGTTGTCCAGGAGTAGTTTGAAGAAGCTATAGAGGGAGGAAAAAGCTTTGTTGCTAGTATTATTTTTAAGAGGAACATAGAAGGGGCCAGGTGCTATGTTAGTAGGCCCAAAGTGGGACATCCTCAACTGTCAATCCAAGGGGCCCATGTTTTAAGAAATGCTTTGGTTTTGTCGGCTATTTTTGCATTAATTTTTTTAGACAGCATAGTGGAGTCCACTGTTTTAATAACATCCGTGCCTGAAAGATATCTTGAATGCCAATTGCCAGAGATGTGTGTTTTGGCAGCATTCAATATATGTTGCATCAGCCTGTGCTACGGATATCTAAGGGTGGTCTGTTTGTGACCTAGTAAAATAGACCAATGGCCTTTAGTAATTGGTTTTTGGACTATTCGAGAGATAAGTTGAATAATTTCATTCCAAAAATAAGAAATTTTACGGCATGTCCACCAGATGTGAACTACTGAGCCCAGACTAGGGCAATCTCTGAAGCATTTATCTGAGACAGTGTTATAAAAAATATGCAATCTATGAGGGGTAAGATATGTGCGGTGGAAACCTTAATATGAGTACTATAATGCATTTGACTTCTATGCAATATCCTCTGCCTAATTGTTTGATCACCGCTCTGAATCCTGCATTTGCCTATTTTTTTCTTTTTCTCAAATGGTAATTTTGATAGCGATGCTTGTAGGACAAATTAATGGTAATAATACGTGCTTGATATTCATCACTGTATTAATGTAGTGTTGAATGTTAAAGTATGGTACTTTTAGTTCAGAGAAGTGAATTTATTTTAGCGACAGTCACATTTTTTGTATTCTTTGAAATCGTATAACAAACATGCTTTTTACAGGAGAAATAAAAACGTCAAACACGGCTCCTACGTGTTCCATATTTAGATTATTAGGACGGAGAACATTTGATGATAGGAAACTCTTACAAGCCTGAGGTTTATTAATGTGGATTCATTTGTAGGATGCATAATCATAAATCATGTAACCAGGAAGAGGTTTGTGAAGGACAGTCTTCTACTTGTGGTAAATAAGGTGGGGGTGTGCACAATTATTTATTGAAGGATAACTGACCCTCCTGTTGACACTGAGCTTTATAAAATGAAACATTGAAATGTTCGATTCCTGACTTGCCACAGGATTTTCCTGCCATGACTCAGCATCATGGTGAGCATGTTTAAACTTGCGGCAGTTCTTTAACCCTTCTGATATCTTTAGGTGTATGGGCAGGTTTTCTTTTTTTTTTTTTTTTAAATCAGTAACAATATTTTCCACTAGTGCTTTTTATTGGTAGAGCCAGAAAATGTTTTTTTTTGTAATGCATAAGTGATCTAAATGGGTGTATGTATCCCATAGACACCATGGAAGAGTAAGAAAAAGCACATCAGTCACTGTCCGGACTTCACTACCCACCACCAGTTTATGCTGTGTCTGTGAGGCATAGGATTTATAAGGTGATGGGCTGCACTAGCAGTGGTATACCTTGGATGTTACGCTGGGAATACAGGGCGCGTCCCCGCGGGCGTGCGGATTGATTCCCGCTCCGTGCGTTTCTTCTTTTGTTCTCCCCGCCGGTATCGATCCGGCGGGGTATCAGACAGGTCGGAAATTATCAATCGAGCCATCAGCGGCTCGATTGATAATTTCAAACTAACCGTGTATTCCCAGCATAGGATTGCTGTATTGTAAACGAATTTGATAGATGGTCCGCAGAACTCTCAGATGGTGTTGTTTCCCCAGCGATGCCACAAGCCACAGATTCCTCCGGAATGCAGTAGATATCCTGAGGTCACAAAGACTCGCCAGAGGGGAGTCCAATAGGATAGTAGCATGCAAGAGATATACGGCACATCTAAGTGTAAACCGTCTTTATTACGTAGCATATAAAACAATAAAAGGAAAAGGAAAACTCACATACGGGGCCCGTGCACTGGGAACCCCGAAAAAGTAGCACGCATAAAATGGTCAATAGAAGACCTCAGATGTAATGGCGCCGCCTATCGCCTTCCTGACCGGTTTCACAATCTTCATCATCAGGGGAGAAAGGTGACCAGGCGGCCAGCACCAAATTTATAACATTTTTGAGTTAAAAAATGGGAGTGGTTAAACTCCACCCAATTCAGGCTGCACTAATCAAAAACAGAAAACATCAAACACAAAATAAAACATTGTGACAAACTTCATTGTGTGAGAAGAAAAATAACAACAACAAATCTCTCAAATAGTGTGAGAAAGAGAAAGTGAGTGCAATATAACCTGCATATTCACTTCATAGTAGACTAGGTAAGATTAAATTAAAGACTAGATTGATTACTCTGCCCTAGGCAGGGCAGCCATCAGGGGGGGGGGGGGCAACTGACACTGCAGTGAAGGGCCCAGGGCTTCTGGGGGCCCTGGGCCCCCCAAAGCACTGGAAGTGCCGCATGTGCTGGCTGTGGTCCTGTGGCTCACTCACCAGCATACTGCGTTCCAGCACTGAGGGAAGAGTGACACCAGCTACAGCGGACTTTCTATACTGGGGCACCACCAATATCTGGCTACAGGCTACCGATACTGGGGCACCACCTATACCTGGCTACCTATACTGGGGCACCACCAATACCTGGCAACCTATACTGAGGGCACCACCTGTACCTGGCTGCCTATACTGGGGAGCCTATAGCTTGCTACCTATACTGGGGGCACCTGTACCTGGCTAACCTATACTGGTGCACCACCCATACCAGGCTACCTATACTGGGGGCAACTATACCAGGCTACCTATGCCGGGGCACCACCTATAGTTGAATACCTATACTGGGGGCACCTGTATCTTGCTGGTCTATACTGGGGCACAAGCTATACTAGGCTACCTATACTGGGGGCATCTACACCAGGCTACCTATACTGGGACACCACCTATAGCTGGCTACTTATACTAGGGGAACCTATACCTGGCTACCTATACTGGGGGCACCTATGCCTGGATAACTATAATGGGGGCACCTACACCTGGCTAGGGCAGGGGGAAGAGCTGAGACAGAAGGGGATAAGAGGTAACACGGGGGAAAAGAGGCACGGGGACAGAGGCGGACAAGAGAGGCACAGGGACGGACACGGGGGTGGGGTGGCTAGTGGGTGGGCCCAGGGAGGGGGGCCCAAGTCTGATTATGCGTGAGGGGCCCCAAAATGTCTGCTGGCGGCCCTGGCCCTAGGGCATGTCTTTCCTATGTGGAAACTTCTTTCTAGCTGAAAAACAAACACTTCCTGTACCGGAAGTAGTCACTGGAACTCAGGAAGTAACTCTGCACCCCACCAAGGTCAAGTGGAGCACAAGTTCTTCCTGGAAAAAAAAAATCCAATCCATACTCAGTCCTGAGAGTTCCCATCTGTAGGTTGCTGCCCATCACCTGTGACAGAGCTCTGAACCAAACTGTGTCATCTGTGTTGCTGCATTCATTTCCACCTCTGGCAGCTCTTGCTTCTGCACTTCTCTAGTTAGATTTACTTCGAAAGTGTAAAAGCCAGACCAACCCCAAAATTAAATAAAAACCCCAAAATTGAATAAAAAAGTTCTTATAGCTATTGGGTTGAACTGAAAATACAGAAGTGAATGTAAAAAAAAAAAAGCTCATGGAAGCAAAGTGGTAAACAAAATTCAGTTTTCATTAGTGAGAGCTGCTTTGAGCTGCAGTACAATTTGCTTTCTTACAATTGTATATTTAACTGGTGGGTGGATGAATCAAGAATGACCCCGTGACTCTCAAAGTAAGAAGAACAATGGAGGCCAGACTAAATTTTCCAACATTACATGGTTTTATTTTGTGTAACAGGCTGCTTTTAACATTGCCTAGTATAATATAGGGCCATTTTAAACGGCTATAATTTGTGCATGTGAGTCATTAGTAAGAACGATTGCCTTCAGGCTATGTTAACAATCAGTAATCCATATGTCCTTTAGGTGTGAAGTCTCCAGCTTTCCGGAATTGGCTGCCTATACCATTTGTAACACTACATCCATTGCTGACTAATTTCATATAACTTTTGAAGCATGTCACTAGCTATGTCTGTGGCTGATAAATTGTATCTTTCCAAAGTCATCCTACAAGCAATAACTACCAGTTAGATCTTTTTAACTGTCGCGCTAACTTTTTAACTATAGTGCTCATTTTACACCAGTGCAGGACAGATCTGCACTACGGCATTTGGGTGTGCAGGACCCAGCTTTGTATGGCATTGTGGCCAAAGGCAGAGTAACAAACCCATGTTGCTAGGTATTTTGACAGAAATGCACCAAATGCATCTACTTTACATATATATACATCAGTGCTTATCTGCTGAAGGATTTTAGTTGTTTTTTTTTTTTTTACCTAGATTATTATTACTACTACTATTGTTTTGTATAGAGCCAGCATCTTCTGTAGATGACATCAGGTGTAAGAGGTCCAGGTTTGCTTATGCTAAGATCATTAGCCACTGCAGTGAGAACAAATAGTGTGGTTGTCATGATCGCTGCTGCAGCAGGTATTGCTGGAAGTAGTAGTGCTGCAGCTCAGGCAGTTCTGATCTCTTTCCATGCAAGCTGCATAGCTTTGTCTGCCTTTCCCTGCTGTCAGCTTGTGACTGATTATCATTCACCTGTGTGGGAATCTGCATGTCTGCTCCCATTGGATGACCTCAGTATAAAGATCTGCTTCCTGCAGGACTCCTCGGGTTATCATAGCTTCAGTTTAAGCCTGTCTTGCTGTTGCTTCAGCCCCCGATCGTGTTTCTTGTTCTAAAGATACTTTGCTGGTCTTTACATCATATATTGGTTCATTGCCAATATATATGCATACCAGCACGTTTATTATTTTCCTTGTATTCGTGTTACGTTGATACATCAGTGTCGCTGATATATCCGTACACGAACTGTTTATATCCTGTGTGCAGTTAGTCAGCTTTCCAGCACGTTTTGGTAGGTTGCGTGTATCGTGATCACCCGTGCTGAGTTAGTTACCCTGCTCCTGGTTCTGTTTGTGGAATGCGTTCATCTCTGCGAAGATAGCGAATCCTTCTGAATCCTGTTCTGTTACCGTTTGTGGATTGCGTTCATCTCTGCGAAGAGATAGCGAATCCTTCTGACTCCTGTTCCCTGTATTACTCCAGTCCTAGTCAGTGTTCCTGCTTATGTCATATATCGGTTCATTGCCGATATATACATATGTTAGTCAGACGTTACAAATAGTTTCATTGATAGCTGTAATTGTAATACGCTAGGAAAACATACTTATTGTATATTTGTCTGTGTTACGTTCATCTATCTTGATCCTGCTATTTCCTGACTATCCTGTCCTGTCTTTGTGTGGCACACCATCGCTGCAACGCATTGGCTGCCTCATTCCAGTCTGTCTTGTTGTGGACGCTTGCTGGCACTAAGTAGCGGCTAGCTAGCAAGCGTTCATTCTGTCTACCTGTCCTGATCTCCTCAGTTCTGGTTTATGCGCTCAGCGCTACTTTGCGCTGAGACGTTATAGCGAAAGTATTGTTTGTGGCTGTCGGATCTGCACCGGCTCTGTGCGCCACAATCTCCTATTGTAGTCAGTCCTCCCCTCCACTATACTAGGGATAGCCTGTTTCCTTGTGCTAGTGTGTGTACCTCCTCCACGTCAGCTCATGCGTTGCATGCTGACTGTGGAGAATACACCACCAAGCCTTACATTATGAAAACCCCATTACCAATCCCCACTGTGGGGGGGATTCCCAGAAAGTATGATACTGTTAATTATGGTTCCTGTTCCTTTAAGAAATTTGAAGAACTTAGCTCTGAAACAGAAAATGAGTTTTTCTCTGAATGTGCCAGGTTCCTGGCCAATCCCGATCTCCAAACGACTCCTGTTTCAACCTGGGCACTCCAGCTAGTTTATATTTTGTTTAAAGGGGAATTGTTCCAGTGGGCCTTTGATGTCCTCGATCATTCGGATTTGAAAGAGAGACCGCTGGAATTTCTAGCGTTTGTGATCCATAACTGGTTGCGCATAGATCCATTGCCTTTTCCTCTAAATGAACTCCTGGCAGCAGGCCAATCAGCTGCCCCTTCAATTGTTTGCAAAAATGATCAGCAAGCAGAGAGTGTTCCTGATAATTTTCCTGCAGCTTTGAATAAATCACCAAAGGCAGCAGGGTCTAAGGCAAAACGCAAACGTTCTAAGAAACGTGTCCGATCTGCAGAGTCGTTATCCTTAGCGACTGAGACCTATAATGAGTTTCTGCCATTAACAGATAATGAAATGCAATTGTCTTTCAGGGGAGTTAAATGGACTTATGAAACTACTAATGAACTTTCATCACTGGCTAGGGAAAATAAAGATTTTTGTTTAAAAGAATTATCTGAGTATGATTATGAGGAGATATTACAGAGTATTGAACAAATCAACTTATTTGTGAACCAAGGGAAGTTTGCATACACTACAGTTCAACACTTGCTACAGGTATTGGAGATTCTTAAGAATAAGGAATCTGCCAATCACCTGCTAATTAACCCAATACATGTCCCTGCCACAATCATATCTGCAAACTGTGATCAGCCTAAATGTTCAGCTAGGTATGCATGGGATCCCCCATTCGAGAAGGGAGAGATGGAATCCCTGGTCTGTGAATGGAAGAATGATTCAAGTTCATTTTGTCAATTTTACAGTGCAAAAAGTGAATTCGTATTGAATGCATGCATTAAGTCGGCCTATAACCTAACAGAGACTGGTGTGTGTAGGTATGACTGTGTGGCTCCTTTGATTGATGTGTGGGAACTGATTTTGGATAATTTTTATGTGACTCCGAATTCGCAAATTTGGCGTTCTGACCCGCCTGCTTCAGCACCTTTGGCTGATTCAGCAGGTGATTCGGAGCTCTTTTTGTGTGAAATTGAAGTTCCTGCAATTCCACCCTGTACCATGGATAACTCAGTGTTACTTACCAGTAAAACAGAAGCCACTGATACATTCTTAACCTTGCCCTGCGCAAATTTCTCAGCAGAGAATCCAGAGGTCCTGCTGACTTCCGAGTCCAGCCTAGCCAGTACTCATGACTCTTTGTTCAGTGAAACAGACATCAGAAAAATCTTGCCTGCCTCTGCAAACACTTCTGCAGAAATTACCTGTGTTAATAAAGTTCAACTCCTGTCTGATCCAGCAGATGTCAATAGATGCATTCCATTATCTTCTGAGTTCCAGCAATCCTGCCTAGAAACCTCAGAACCCCAGCATCTGAATTTCCCAATTTTACAAATGAATGGTGATTCAGATGCGCAAACATTGTGTCTTGATCTTCCTGTTTCTACACCTCGCTCTAGTTTCGTGAATAGCTCAGAGCATCTGCTATGTGAACCTGAAATCGCAGAATTATTACTTTGTTCAGAAAATGTTCCAGTAAATTTGCCCTGTATCGTGAATAGCTCAGAGCATCTGCTATGTGAACCTGAAATCGCAGAATTAGTACCTTGTTCAGAAAATGTTCCAGTAAATTTGCCCTGTACCATGAATTGTGCAGTAGATCTCTCCTATGAAGCTCAGGTCACAGAATCCTTATGCTGTCCAGCAGGTGCTTCCATGGTTTTGCCCTGCAATATGGACTGTTCAGTGATCCTGTCCAGTGAAGCTGGAGTCGCAGAGTCCTATGCTTCACCCAGTACTTTGGATACTTCAAACCCTCTAGCAGAAGACTCTGAGGCACTGCTTACCTCAGTGGGTGTTGCAGCAATATTCACTTGTTTAGCAGCTGTCTTAGAATTAAAGTCCACTCTAAATAAACTTGATGAATCTTTGTCTGATGAAGCAGAAGTCATTGAAATATTGTCCTCGTCAACAAGTGTCTTAGATACCTTGCCCTGTACACAGTCTGATTTAACCAATGTTGTTGAGTCCCTCTCCAGTGTTGTAACTGCCGAGGAACTCCAGCCCTGTCCTCTGAATGTTTCAGAAGTCTTGCCCTGTAACATGGATAATTCTGATTCTCTGGTCAAAATAACAGAATTCTCAGAATTTCAGTCTGATTTAGTAAGTGTTCCTGAAAACCCGCCTGGTATCTTGGAAAATTCTGATTCTCTGGCCGGTGTGGCAGAGATTCTGGAGTTCCCTTCCTGTCCAGGGAATTCCTCAGATTTGCCTAGTCCAGTGGGGGTTTCTGCAATACTGACTTGTTCTGCAGCCCCTCATGAGCTCCAATCCAGTGTATTAGATGGGTCTCTGTCCAGTCCAGAGGAAGTTGTGGAGTCCCTATCTAGCTCAGTTCATACATCAGAAGACTTGTCCTGTCTTGTTTATGCCCCTGAACCTGATTTGTTAATAACCTTGCTAGAATCAGAGACATCCAAGTCTGTTCCTGCGTTCTTTAGTGAGAGTCCAGTGCTTGTGAAGTCTAGTCATGATGAATTTTTGTCCAGTGCTGGTTTCGGTCCTATCTTGGCTGACCCTGAGGTTCACAGTTCCTTGACATGCCCAGAGGTTTCTCTTGTGCCAGTGTGCCCAGATGTGCTTTGTGTGCCAGAATGCCCAAGTGTGTCTAAGGTGCTAGCATACTCAGATGCTTCCTTAGGGGAGACATGTTCTGATGTTGCCAGTCTGCCTGCATGCCCAGAGATGGTTCTGGTCCCTGAAAGCCCTGATCTTGATGTTTGTCCTTGTAACCCTGACTCAGGAATTGCCATAGGTTCCATGGGGGTTCTTGATAGTTCTCCATGTGAGCCTAAAGGGCGTTCTGACCTTTTGGGATCTCTTTGGAGCTTTAAAGTGTTCTGGGAGATCTCTGAAGAAGCTTGTCCTGGTACCTTGGACTGGTTCAACAGTGGGTTTTGTGTTGGTAAAGACAGTTCCGGTGGGCATTGCAAAGGCTTTGGCATTTTTGGACGGTCCCTGGAAGGCAGTGGGTATCGCTCAGAGAGCTTCGGGGGGCTTTCTTCTGGAAATCATGGTTCTGATGGGTGTCATACTGAGTCTTGTAGTACTGATGGGCATGGTTCTGTAGGTTCTGGTTCTGATGGGTCCAGTCTTGTGATGACTGATTCTGGAATTTGGTCTTGCCGGACTGTCCCGGTCATCATGAATTATCAGTTAGGTTGTCTCCTTGGGAATGTCAGTTTTGAGAGGCGTCTGGTATCCGCCTTTAAGGGCGGGGGTACTGTCATGATCGCTGCTGCAGCAGGTATTGCTGGAAGTAGTAGTGCTGCAGCTCAGGCAGTTCTGATCTCTTTCCATGCAAGCTGCATAGCTTTGTCTGCCTTTCCCTGCTGTCAGCTTGTGACTGATTATCATTCACCTGTGTGGGAATCTGCATGTCTGCTCCCATTGGATGACCTCAGTATAAAGATCTGCTTCCTGCAGGACTCCTCGGGTTTTCATAGCTTCAGTTTAAGCCTGTCTTGCTGTTGCTTCAGCCCCCGATCGTGTTTCTTGTTCTAAAGATACTTTGCTGGTCTTTGCATCATATATTGGTTCATTGCCAATATATATGCATACCAGCACGTTTATTATTTTCCTTGTATTCGTGTTACGTTGATACATCAGTGTCGCTGATGTATACGTTCACGAACTGTTTATATCCTGTGTGCAGTTAGTCAGCTTTCCAGCACGTTTTGGTAGGTTGCGCGTATCGTGATCACCCGTGCTGGGTTAGTTACCCTGCTCCTGGTTCTGTTTGTGGATTGCGTTCATCTCTGCGAAGAGATAACGAATCCTTCTGAATCCTGTTCTGTTACCGTTTGTGGATTGCGTTCATCTCTGCGAAGAGATAGCGAATCCTTCTGAGTCCTGTTCCCTGTATTACTCCAGTCCTAGTCAGTGTTCCTGCTTATGTCATATATCGGTTCATTGCTGATATATACATATGTTAGTCAGACGTTACAAATAGTTTCATTGATAGCTGTAATTGTAATACGCTAGGAAAACATACTTATTGTATATTTGTCTGTGTTACATTCATCTATCTTGATCCTGCTATTTCCTGACTATCCTGTCCTGTCTTTGTGAGGCACGCCATCGCTGCAACGCATTGGCTGCCTCATTCCAGTCTGTCTTGTTGTGGACGCTTGCTGGCACTAAGTAGCGGCTAGCTAGCAAGCGTTCATTCTGTCTACCTGTCCTGATCTCCTCAGTTCTGGTTTATGCGCTCAGCGCTACTTTGCGCTGAGACGTTATAGCGAAAGTATTGTTTGTGGCTGTCGGATCTGCACTGGCTCTGTGCGCCACAATCTCCTATTGTAGTCAGTCCTCCCCTCCACTATACTAGGGATAGCCTGTTTCCTTGTGCTAGTGTGTGTACCTCCTCCACGTCAGCTCATGCGTTGCATGCTGACTGTGGAGAATACACCACCAAGCCTTACAGTGGTCATCACTTGCTGTTAGCTCTTTCATCTTGTGAATTTTGGTAATCCAATATTCTTCCCTGTGTATGTTATGTAGATTTTGAGGTCCTTCATATTCTATACATTTTTGCATTTTTTTTGGGCAGGGGCAATCATACTAGCCCCCATATGAATAATGTGGTTAATTGCTTGCCCCTGTTACACATATAGGTGTAAAGTGCTGAATAATAAGGTGACACCGCAATCCCCAATATCACTGTTTATAAAATGCATGGCCCTTATAGCCACATTCTGTCTGTTTTTGGCTTTGTGTATGAAGAGGTGAGGGCGTTCATTCCTCTTGACAATTCATAGGTTTTGAAACTGATCACGTATGAAATATTTCAGTTATTACATTTTGTTTTCCAGGTAAAGACAGAGTTTTCAACACTCCGTTGTGTGAACAGGGAATTGTTGGATTTGGCATTGGAGTTGCAGTTGCTGGCGCTACCTCCATTGCTGAGATCCAGTTTGCAGATTACATCTATCCTGCATTTGATCAGGTTTGTACAGCATGTTTTCACAATACAGTCATGTCTTCATTTATTTATAATATCACAAGGGTAAAGCAAACTTGCGCATTTTCTTTGAGTTTCCATAGATTTGGTTTATAGTATAGTTCACATGCATTTTGTGGCTTGAGCTACTATTAAGAAACTCTTGTCTAACAGTAGATCAATCCTCTCTTGCTTTCATTTATACCGTTCTGCATTGTAAATTGGTGAATCATAGTTTAGAGTACTTTTATGCCACCAACTCTCACAATTGTAATCACATCCATTCCGTGTCACAGTTTTCCATGGTGGCTTGACCATCAAAAAAAAGTCTGAAAAACTGATAATAAATTTAGCATTAATATCTTAGACACAAGCTGGTGTTTGGGGTTTTTTCTTTGTTTATTTTTTTGAAAGGACAAAAGTGTGATTCATGATCACATTTATCTCTGACGGTACCTGTATTGGAGTAATGGGGCACATTGACAGTTAAATCGGATTATTCAATAGAACAATCAATACAATAAGGTGTTCAAATAGATCATTACATTTTGAGCGATTTTCTCTACATTGACATCAGATAATTTTTTTTTTTTTTTTTAAACTGAACATTTTTCTTGAGAAAATTAGTCTTAAAAGTGATTGATTGAGACGGTCAATGGTGGGCACACCTACAACCAATCCTGATGTAACTGTTGTTCTTTCTGATGGAATTGTTAAATCAATAATCATTCTGGATAAATTCTGCATTAAATGGCACAGCTTTCCTCAGTCCAAACACTGCATGCATCCTGCAGCTATGCTCCTTGATTTACTGTAGGTATGTAACGATTGGTGTCAGCAAGCACAGATTTTCTGATTATTGGTGATCTGCAGTATCACCAATAATACAGATGTTATACCTGATTATGTGGTGATCTGCAGAATTGCCAATAATAAAAGTATAGCAAGACACAGGACACACAGGTGTAAGATAGTGTTTTGGTGCAACAGTAATTTTGGAGGAGATGCCCACTTTCCCAGAGGGGCTGGTAGAAGGGGGTATCTCTAAGGAACACAGTACTCAGTACCCCAGCAGGCTGGAGACTCAGAGCAATGGTGATAGTTTCACCCGAGGAGCGGGTGATACACAGCGAGACAATGTAGAGTGATCACTCGAGGGGCGAGTGATTCAGACTGTACTGCAGCAGGTGATTCCCTGAGGAGCAGGAGATCCCGACAGTGCTGTATTAACTAGTCACCGGACGAGCAGGTGATTAAGACACTACTGCAGCTAGCAACCTGAGGAGTAGGTGATGAAGACTGTACTGCAGCTATCAACCTGAGGAGCAGGTGATTTAGACTATACTGCAGCTATCTACCTGAGGAGCAGGTGATTCAGACTATACTGCAGCTATCTACCTGAGGAGCTGGTGATAACTAAACTGAGAGTGTCTCATCAGGACTAAGCTCCCTGGTGAGGGCAGAAGAGTCAGACAAGCAGGTTCGGCTGGTAGAAGGGGGTATCTCTAAGGAACACTGTACTCAGTACCCCAGCAGGCCGGAGACTCAGAGCAATGGTGATAGTTTCACCCGAGGAGCGGGTGATACACAGTGAGACAATGTAGAGTGATGATCACTCGAGGGGCGAGTGATTCAGACTGTACTGCAGCAGGTGATCCCGACAGTGCTGTATTAACTAGTCACCTGAGGAGCAGGTGATTAACTAAACTGAGAGTCCCTCACCAGGACTAAGCTCCCTGGTGAGGGAAGAAGAGTCAGACACGCAGGTTCGGCAACACACGGACAGATACGGTACAGAGACAGGAAGCTAAATCAGAGTAGTAGTTCAGGCAGAGTCGGCAACTTATATCAGATAGGCAAAGATACCGAATCAGAGAGCAGAAGAATAGTCAAACTAGCAGAAGGTCATAACTAAATAATACAATTCAATTAGTACTTTAAGCTATCAACAGAATCTGGCTAAGTGTGGATCCCCAGCTCCAGCTAGTTCTAGCACACTTTGGGATCTGACTAGGTCTGAGTGCTAACATGTAGCATATGCAACAGCAGACGCGGAACAACTGACAGTCAGGTCCAATATATACTAAACGCGCTCTATAGCGCCGCCCCAGTCACTCAGCCAATCCAGAGCATAGCTGGAGTCAGCTGACCGAGTGATCAGCTGACTCCCCTTCTAGATGCATAAAGGTCCTTTCACTTGGCGCGCGCAGCCCTTAGTCTATGAGCGATAGAAGGACCAGGCAAAGCACCAGCATGTAACTGTGCGGCGGAAACCGCCGGCTGCAACGCGGTGATAGCCGCCATGCTGCTTGCTGTTGCGGCGGTATCTCCGCTATCCATTACAAGGTACAAGTTGAGAGGAGCACAAAAAGTGCAAATTAAAGGAATCCTGAAGTGAGAGGGATATGGAGGCTGCCATATTTATTTACTTTTAATCACTAAGTGCAAAATGGACATTCTATTTTTGCACTAGTTAGTGCAAATAGGATGTTTTATACATGTCCATTTTACATCAATTCTCCAGGGCCCATGTGCAAGTGCACATCAATTTTAATCACTTCCCCACCACAGGTTATTTCCCCTTAAAAAACAGAGCAATTTTCACTTTTCACGCTCCTCCCATTTATTCGTCAATAACTTTGTTACTTATGACACCGAAATGAGCTATACATAATTTTGTACCATCATTTGGTATATCTGACGTGATAAAACGGAGGATGTACCCCCATGCAACGCATAGTCCTTTTTAATAAATCTTTTTTACTTTTTTAAAAAAACTCATTGCCAAAGTTTCCTTCTAGCCGTATTACATCTGCGGCTTCCTTCCTTCAATCATTCATTCAGAAGCGCCGTGACGTCCAGACTCCGCACGCTTACTATTACAGCAGCATGTTGGCGTTCTGGTTTCCATGTTGGTCAGTGGATTTTGATGACGATCCTCACGTGACGCCGGCTCCTGCCACGTGGTTTACAGCGGGATCTTGGAGAGCTCAGTCCCCAGCCATCTAAGAGGGATGCAAGCGCTTCTCGGCTAGGCACTGACTGCTAGCCGCAACGTGAATGGGTGAGACCAGTCCCAATTGTTATTTGCCATAGTTTCAGCAAACTATTTCAGAGCGCACCCTTCCTTTTTTCTTGTTGTTACTAGTGGTATTTCCTGGGAGCTGCCTAAATACGAAGGGGGCTGTCCAGATCGCACCAAGGGGACTTATCCACACCCCACACTTTTGCAATACATCATTTTGTTTCACTACAAATTAGGCTTTCTTTGGGTGGTATTTTTTGCTAAGAATTATTTTATTTTAGCAGCATCTTAAAGGGCGTAATAAGAAAAAAAATGAATAAATGCATTTTTTCTCAGCTTTCAGTCACTGTAGTTTTTTTTTTTTTTTAACAATAGAAGCCACTATAGTATTAAAATGAAATGGGCTGCGATGGATAAAACCAACATGTTTTATTTGCCTATTTATCCTGGTTATTACAATGTTTAAATTGTGTCCCTAGTACAGTGTATCGTGATAATATTTGGAAATCAAGGTGTATATTTTCCATTTGCATTTCTTTATACTAGATCAAGCATTGGATTTAAACAGCGTGATCCATGTATCTACACCCCTGGTGCTGAAGTGATGTCCACAGGAGCGTACATACACTATGCAGTGGTGCTAAACAGGCTAATAAGTCAATTGGTTGATAAAGTTGTTAAAGCCTAAACAAACATACTGTCATCAAGTTACATTAGTTATGTTAATTAGAATAGATAGGTAATATAATCTCTTACCCACCCTGTTTTAAAAGAACAGGCAAAGGTTTGTGATTCATGGGGGCTGCCATCTTTGTCATGGGGGCAGCCATCTTTTTGGTTGAAAGGAGGTGACAAGGAGCAGGAGACCCAGTTCCAACAATCCTGTGTCCTGATTACCTCTCCCAGCTGCACACGCTAGGCTTCCAATGTCAAATTCAAAATGTAAAAAAAAAAAAAAAAATTGCACCAAAACAGCAGAACGAGAACAAAAAAATCAGAAATCCCATTATGCTTTGCACAGCATCAGGGGAAAAAAGCCCGGGCAGTTTTCTTCTGTGCAGCTAAAAATGAGGCTTGTATAAGAGAAACAAAGTTCTGATGCTGCGAAACTGTTAAAGAAACAGTCTTTTCAGTGCTGCTGAGTCGATTTTTAGTCCGGAGGTTCACTTTAAACAATACAAGTTGCCTGGCTATCCTGCTGCTTATTTGCCTCTAACTTTTAGGCATAGACCCTGAACAAGCATGCAGATCAGATGTTTCTGGCTGGATTAGCCACTTCCTTGTTTCAGGTGTGTGATTCAACCAAATAGAGCAGCAGAACTTCCAGGCAACTGGTATTATTTTAAAGGAAATGCATATGGCATATGCCTCCATATCCCTCTCACTTCAGGTGTCTTTTTAGGATTAACTGGACTTATATCTTGTCCTAGCAGGTAGCCATCAGCTGTAGCAATGGCTACACCCCTACTTATAGCTTTTATGTTCTTTCCTTTTTTTCCCATCCAAACTAACTTTGAATAACCTCTCTTTTTTTGTAATGGGGTCTTTCAATTACAGCAGCAAAGTTGTATAGGAACTTTGGTACTGATTTTAAATTGTGTAATCTAAAACAGCTGTAGAAACTAATTAGGAAACTTCCATTTTGTCATTGACTTTTTTTTTGTCTGGAATAGTTTCCTGCACTAAAATATAGCCATGAATATGGCATTACCGATATGTTTTTAAACTACATTAAATGCTGTCTTTTGAGAAACTTTCAACACAAAACCTCATTCTGCATTTGAAAGCTCTCTGCTTAGCCTATGTGAAGTCTGGATTTGTAGAATTTCAAGTGCCACCTAACCCCTGTAGATATCAACTCACTCACTCACTCACTCATTCACTCACATTCTCACTCACTCACACACTCACTCACTCACTCACTCACTCACATACTCTCACACACACACTCACTCACACTCACTCAGTCACTCACTCACACTCTCACTCTCACTCACACTCTCACTCTCACTCACACACTCACTCACACACTCACTCACACACACACACACTCACTCACTTGCACTCTCTCTCTCTCTCTCTCAACAAAATTTTTTACTATAGTTTCATTAGCTTGACATGAGAGTAATGTATTAAATGTAAATAACAATGCCTCATGGAAGACTCTGAGAATAAATCCCCATGATAGCACACAATCTGCTCTGTATGCTACCTGAAAATTTTGCTTGCAAACAACCAAACATCAATTACCTGAGGCATGTTTTACGAAACAAAATTTGCTTCTTCATAGGCAAGTGACCTTCCTAATTATTTTATGTCCAACAATAAGATAACAACAAGATAAAGAAAATCAAGATGAGGATGCTCACCAATTTAAAAGAAAATCTATGCAACACAAGTACTAATTCAGCTTTGGGTTCTGTCTCAATAATATAGAACCAATTAGTAATCAATAGGACATGCACACCTTGTTACTAATGCAAGAAAGATTTGTATTGAAATGTTTAACACTGACAAAAATTGTGATAAGCACAGGTGAATAACATAGTGAAGCATTTATATATACAAAATATACATAGCAGAGCAATATGGTATCAAATGACAATGATGACACAGAGATGCATACGCGCTAACAGCAAAATGTATACAGCATGAGGCTAATAGTGGGAATGCATAGGAGTTACATGCACTCAATATCATAACTGGCAAGTACTGATATAGTGCAACAAATGCAGAGCATGATGCGAACAGTGGGAATGCATAGAGAAAACATGCACTCAGTATCATAACAAGCCAGTACTGATATAGTGCAACAAATGCAAAGCATGAGCGATGTAAATCCTCAGAAACATATTTCAGCAACAGGGCATATACAGCAAGGGGTTAACCAGGGGTGTAACAAGGTCCCACTGGGCCCCCCTGCAGAAATAGGCTTGGGGCCGTTTTGGGGAGCTTGAGGGGTTGCAGCATGAGGGGAAAGCCATGCTGCACTTCGGCGGGAAGGGGGGGCGGTCCCCCCCTCCCTCACCTCGGGCTTTCCCCTCCGTGCTCCTCTCAAGCGTTGAATAGTTTGTGTGTGCAGCGGCAGATACATACCTTCTGTGCACTCCAGCGTGGATGTTTCTCCCTTTAGTGTCTGACGCGTCTTCAGTGTTCTCCCCAGGCTCTTTTAGCAGCGTGCTCCACCCGGCTATTTTCAGTGAGCACCCGGCTGTCATCGGTTCACCTCCTCCTATTCTGTAAGCACAGTTGCACACAGAAGCACCGGCCCTGCATTCTCTCATCTCGCCCCACCCGGCTATTTTTTCCTGCCACCCGGCTACTATTTCTTGCCACCCGGCTGGAAAAAAATTCTGGGGAGAACACTGGAATTCTTGTATAAACAGGGGCTGCAGGCCCTATTGTTACGCCAGTGGGGTTAACCATAGAAGTACATACAAGCTATACATACTCAGTGTCATATAGGGCAGGTATTACACCAAAAGCTGGCTTGGGGTTATAACAATAAGCAATATGCAGCAAGAACAAACCAATCCATAGTATGAACACAGGAGAATGAGGATGGGACCACTGGAATATTACCCAGATGCAGCGTTTCGGGAAATTGTCCTTTTTCAATGGGTCACAGGCTAGGAGGCAACTCGGCAGCAGCAGGGAGCGACAGTGTCCAATATAATAACAGAATAATATACAAATCAGAATACTTTGGAATGATTTTTATCTATAAATTATGTCCCAGCAACAATAATAATAAAAAGCAAAACGACCAATACATTGGACTCACTATCTTAAGAATAAATGTCCACCAAATAGTACTCAAGTCTATATATACACACGCCAATAAGAATATTCCAACACTTTACAAAAATGTCTTTCTTTTTATAAAACAAACAAAACAAAAAAACAAATTTACTCTTTTGTGTCAAAAACCAGCAAAATAAGAACCCTTTTTGTAAAAGCAACAAAACAAAACAAAAAAAAAAACAAAAAAAAAACCACGGACATCCAGGTTGCTACTTCTCATATAATAAAGCATTTAAAGAAAAGCTATAATAAAGACTCACATACCTACCCACCGAGTATTAGGCCTGGTGCACACCAAAACCCACTAAGCGGATCCGCAAAATGCTAGCAGATTTTAAAACGCTTTTCCTTTTTTTTCTGTAGCGTTTAGCTAGCATTTTGCGTTTTTGTGAAGGGTTTTTGGTGTAGTGATTTCATATATTGTTACAGTAAAGCTGTTACTGAACAGCTTCTGTAACAAAAATGCCTGCAAAACGCTCTGACCTGCCGTTTTTCAGAGCGGTTTGCATTTTTCCTATACTTTACATTGGAGGCAGAAACGCCTCCACAATCCAAAAAATGCCTCACCCCGGGAGTATGCGTTTCAGCAAAACGCCTCCTGATCTGGTGTGAACCACCCCATTGAGATACATTGACCAAGCGTATCCGCAGCCGCAAGCGGCTGCAAAAACGCCGAAAAACCCGCTCGGTGTGCACCACCCCTAAGTAAGAATTTTGACTTTAAAGGAATACTATCAATATCCAAGTGTTCTAAAATGACAATGTACGAATAATGTCTAAGTAGCTTTGTTTCCTACTTTTCATGTTAAATATCAGAGGCAAAAGCTTTACTTCCTTGTGTGTAGATTTTAGATGCATTGGAATGATTCATTTGCAAAGGTGAGTCTCTGCTTCAATATTACACAGGCAGTGCTGTTCTTTGCATGTGAGACTACAGAGTTATATGAAAAGCCTCTGGTGTCAGGATTCACCCACAATTACAAACTTGATACATTTCCTCTGCTCTCCGTGCAGACAGCTCCATTGAGCGAGACCCAAGCAGCTGCAGCTCACCTAGTGAGAGCTTTTTCACACACAGGGTTAACAGATGTAAGGAGGAGGATTTCCCCTCCCCAGTCTGTCCCGTCAGTAGGAATTTGATAACAGTAAACAAAGAGATACGAAGTCAAATGTATTCAGCAGTATTTAGGAACACTTCTCAATTACAAAAAACACATGTTAATCGATAGTGTTTACACAATCGGAGAAAAAGGAACCCTTTTGAAAACAGCACCACTCGGCACAAGGTAGTGAAAGTATCAAAAAATATATACAACTTTGTTTCAAAAAACATATCTTTGTATCAACAATTGCACTTCACAAAGCATTCATGGTTTAAAAACAATTAAAAAAGACCCATAAAACTCTTTGCCTGGGAAACAAATTAACCACCATGCATGTACTATAAATCACCTTCTCTATCTATAATAAAATAAGTATCTTCTTCAAAGGGCTTAAAGCATGAGCCCTAATCAGAATGAACCCGGGTTCAGTATAGATTCAAAAGTGAATAAGATGAGACAATGCTCAGTTACACAGTGGTAACTGTGCTAATGGAAAATCAACAATAAAATACAAATTAATGCACAAAAAACTGTAACCTAGAATTAAACACAAAAACCTGAAAACTTGGGAAGCAAGAAAGTGATTGACAGGACCAGTGAAGGTACAATAGCAGCCTATAAGTGATAAGGAAGAATCAGTACTTAGCCAGGTATAGTAGTCAAGGAGGCAGGCACAGCGGAGGCAGAGAGAGAGAGACGGAGGGTTCCCTCAAACGGACCCACTAGTTCCGCGGGCGTTACCCTGCTTTTTTAAGGAGAGAGGGGGACTACTGTCAATTGATAGTGTTCCTTGAACCTGCATGTGCGGACACATCTGTATGACATGTTTGTTGCATGCTTGTACTATACTATGGGATCCTTTGATCAAGAGCACATAATAGTATTTTTATGTAACTTTTAGACCACGTTCACAGTGGGATTTTGTGCTGTTTCTTGCATAACAGGAACGCTTAAAAACGAAAAAGTCATAATGCATGTTATGGGTGCGTAGCGTCCCATTCAGTGAGGCATACAGTCAATTAAAAGTATGCTTCACTGTATCCATCAACCCACATGTTTCAGGGTAACGCACTGCATTCATGCAGTGCATTACCATGCCACACCCCATTAAACTGATACCGATGCACTATGAATGTTGCTTAAGTGGTGCATTGCAGAGCGGTAAGCCACACTACAAAGTGGCTGTTACACCGCAATGCACCACTATGAACGAGGCTTCAGGCTTCCATACTTGCATGTGCACAGATACCAGTCATAATGGACACTTTGATTTAAAATGCCTCTGATAGGAAACCATTCCATCAATAACCTAAAACAACAAAAAAGGATTGTCATCCTCAGAAAGGAGGCAACAAAGTAAGCCTAGCTAATTCCCTTCTATACCAATGTAAATCTCCAAGAAGAAATCTCTAAATAAGTCAGCTGAAAATCCCTTGTTCTATCCCTGTCCTTTATGCTTCTACTTAGCTGTGCCATACAAAAATGTTTTTAATATTGGCATGCAGATATTCAGTTTTTGTTTCTCTATGATTTCCGCATTGTGTGTGTGGTTATACTCAAATTTGTTTGCATCCTTAAAGCTCTTTGAAAAAGTTCTTTATACCCCGTAAGGGTCATGTCCCAGCGGCAGAAATGGTTAAAAGATGAGCAATTGTCCC